>NW_027184619.1:313026-626052 GCF_032405125.1 Capricornis sumatraensis
GAGTCGATCTTCGGCGTGAAAGATGAGCCAGTGCAGGGCAAAGAGGTTCCTCTGGAATGGACTGAGACATCTGGGGGACTCTTGGAATGGTGGTACGACCATGGAGTTCCTCTCGCCTTTCCTGTTGAGAGTGCCTCCTCTTGAGATGCGACGGGAACGCCGGGAATTCTTTCCCGTTGAAAGCAGGGAAAGGATCCCACATCTCGAGCTCCGAGGGGGAAACGGGGCTCCTCTGGATGTGGGCGGGACCATCGTGCTTCCTCTCGAGTGGAGACGGGTATGGCGGTGAACTTCTTGAGTTGCAGCAAGGGTGTGAAAGACCCTTTCGAAGTTCCAGAGGTTAGGTGTCATTAGTCTCCAGACGCCTCATCGGAAATAGGCCTCATCTCGCCTGGAAGGGAGAACTTCCTGGATTTTCTCGAGTTGCGGCAGGTGTTCTCGAGTTCCCACGGGGACCTCAGGGACCCGCCCTTGTGGCCTCAGGAGAGGCCAGTCCCCATGCGAGTTGCTAGGGGGCCTTTCGGGATTCCTCTCCCGTCGATACCGGGGCCAAAAACCTTGTGTGAAGTCAGGGCCGGAACCGAGGATTCCTCTCAGGGGCTGACATGGATCTTTGGGTACTTCTGGAGTCTCCCCAGGGGAGTCAGGCCTCGTCTCGAGTGGGGGCATGCACGTGCGCTTTCCTTCCAGGCTGTAGCAGCAATGTCACGCTTCCCGTCGCGTGGATCAAAGGATCTGTGTTTTTCCCTCGAGGCTTTCCCTCGAGGCTTTCCCACAGGGCTGTCCCACGTGCCACCGTGGTGTGAGTCGATCCTCGGCGTGAAAGATGAGCCAGTGCAGGGCAAAGAGGTTCCTCTGGAATGGACTGAGACATCTGGGGGACGCTTGGAATGGTGGTACGACCATGGAGTTCCTCTCGCCTTTCCTGTTGAGAGTGCCTCCTCTTGAGATGCGACGGGAACGCTGGGAATTCTTTCCCGTTGAAAGCAGGGAAAGGATCCCTCATCTCGAGCTACGAGGGGGAAACGGGGCTCCTCTGGATGTGGGCGGGACCATCGTGCTTCCTCTCGAGTGGAGACGGGTATGGCGATGAACTTCTTGAGTTGCAGCAAGGGTGTGAAAGACCCTTTCGAAGTTCCAGAGGTTAGGTGTCATTAGTCTCCAGACGCCTCATCGGAAATAGGCCTCATCTCGCCTGGAAGGGAGAACTTCCTGGATTTTCTCGAGTTGCGGCAGGTGTTCTCGAGTTACGACGGGGACCTCAGGGACCCGCCCTGGTGGCCTCAAGAGAGGCCAGTCCCCATGCGAGGTGCTAGGGGGCCTCTCGGGATTCCTCTCCCGTCGATACCGGGGCCAAAAACCTTGTGTGGAGTCAGGGCCGGAACCGAGGATTCCTCTCAGGGGCTGACATGGATCTTTGGGTACTTCTGGAGTCTCCCCAGGGGAGTCAGGCCTCGTCTCGAGTGGGGGCATGCACGTGCGCTTTCCTTCCAGGCTGTAGCAGCAATGTCACGCTTCCCGTCGCGTGGATCAAAGGATCTGTGGTTTTCCCTCGAGGCTTTCCCTCGAGGCTTTCCCACAGGGCTGTCCCACGTGCCACCGTGGTGTGAGTCGATCCTCGGCGTGAAAGATGAGCCAGTGCAGGGCAAAGAGGTTCCCCTGGAATGGACTGAGACATCTGGGGGACTCTTGGAATGGTGGTACGACCATGGAGTTCCTCTCGCCTTTCCTGTTGAGAGTGCCTCCTCTTGAGATGCGACGGGAACGCCGGGAATTCTTTCCCGTTGAAAGCAGGGAAAGGATCCCTCATCTCGAGCTCCGAGGGGGAAACGGGGCTCCTCTGGATGTGGGCGGGACCATCGTGCTTCCTCTCGAGTGGAGATGGGTATGGCGGTGAACTTCTTGAGTTGCAGCAAGGGTGTGAAAGACCCTTTCGAAGTTCCAGAGGTTAGGTGTCATTAGTCTCCAGACGCCTCATCGGAAATAGGCCTCATCTCGCCTGGAAGGGAGAAATTCCTGGATTTTCTCGAGTTGCGGCAGGTGTTCTCGAGTTACGACGGGGACCTCAGGGACCCGCCCTGGTGGCGTCAGGAGAGGCCAGTCCCCATGCGAGTTGCTAGGGGGCCTCTCGGGATTCCTCTCCTGTCGATACCGGGGCCAAAAACCTTGTGTGCAGTCAGGGCCGGAACCGAGGATTCCTCTCAGGGGCTGACATGGATCTTTGGGTACTTCTGGAGTCTCCCCAGGGGAGTCAGGCCTCGTCTCGAGTGGGGGCATGCACGTGCGCTTTCCTTCCAGGCTGTAGCAGCAATGTCACGCTTCCCGTGGCGTGGATCAAAGGATCTGTGGGTTTCCCTCGAGGCTTTCCCTCGAGGCTTTCCCACAGGGCTGTCCCACGTGCCACCGTGGTGTGAGTCGATCCTCGGCGTGAAAGATGAGCCAGTGCAGGGCAAAGAGGTTCCTCTGGAATGGACTGAGTCATCTGGGGGACTCTTGGAATGGTGGTACGACCATGGAGTTCCTCTCGCCTTTCCTGTTGAGAGTGCCTCCTCTTGAGATGCGACGGGAACGCCGGGAATTCTTTCCCGTTGAAAGCAGGGAAAGGATCCCTCATCTCGAGCTCCGAGGGGGAAACGGGGCTCCTCTGGATGTGGGTGGGACCATCGTGCTTCCTCTCGAGTGGAGACGGGTATGGCGGTGAACTTCTTGAGTTGCAGCAAGGGTGTGAAAGACCCTTTCGAAGTTCCAGAGGTTAGGTGTCATTAGTCTCCAGACGCCTCATCGGAAATAGGCCTCATCTCGCCTGGAAGGGAGAACTTCCTGGATTTTCTCGAGTTGCGGCAGGTGTTCTCGAGTTACGACGGGGACCTCAGGGACCCGCCCTGGTGGCCTCAGGAGAGGCCAGTCCCCATGCGAGTTGCTAGGGGGCCTTTCGGGATTCCTCTCCCGTCGATACCGGGGCCAAAAACCTTGTGTGGAGTCAGGGCCGGAACCGAGGATTCCTCTCAGGGGCTGACATGGATCTTTGGGTACTTGTGGAGTCTCCCCAGGGGAGTCAGGCCTCGTCTCGAGTGGGGGCATGCACGTGCGCTTTCCTTCCAGGCTATAGCAGCAATGTCACGCTTCCCGTCGCGTGGATCAAAGGATCTGTGTTTTTCCCTCGAGGCTTTCCCTCGAGGCTTTCCCACAGGGCTGTCCCACGTGCCACCGTGGTGTGAGGCGATCCTCGGCGTGAAAGATGAGCCAGTGCAGGGCAAAGAGGTTCCTCTGGAATGGACTGAGACATCTGGGGGACTCTTGGAATGGTGGTACGACCATGGAGTTCCTCTCGCCTTTCCTGTTGAGAGTGCCTCCTCTTGAGAAGCGACGGGAACGCCGGGAATTCTTTCCCGTTGAAAGCAGGGAAAGGATCCCTCATCTCGAGCTCCGAGGGGGAAACGGGGCTCCTCTGGATGTGGGCGGGACCATCGTGCTTCCTCTCGAGTGGAGACGGGTATGGCGGTGAACTTCTTGAGTTGCAGCAAGGGTGTGAAAGACCCTTTCGAAGTTCCAGAGGTTAGGTGTCATTAGGCTCCAGACGCCTCATCGGAAATAGGCCTCATCTCGCCTGGATGGGAGAACTTCCTGGATTTTCTCGAGTTGCGGCAGGTGTTCTCGAGTTACGACGGGGACCTCAGGGACCCGCCCTGGTGGCCTCAGGAGAGGCCAGTCCCCATGCGAGTTGCTAGGGGGCCTCTCGGGATTCCTCTCCCGTCGATACCGGGGCCAAAAACCTTGTGTGCAGTTAGGGCCGGAACCGAGGATTCCTCTCATGGGCTGACATGGATCTTTGGGTACTTCTGGAGTCTCCCCAGGGGAGTCAGGCCTCGTCTCGAGTGGGGGCATGAACGTGCGCTTTCCTTCCAGGCTGTAGCAGCGATGTCACGCTTCCCGTGGCGTGGATCAAAGGATCTGTGGTTTTCCCTCGAGGCTTTCCCTCGAGGCTTTCCCACAGGGCTGTCCCACGTGCCACCGTGGTGTGAGTCGATCCTCGGCGTGAAAGATGAGCCAGTGCAGGGCAAAGAGGTTCCTCTGGAATGGACTGAGACATCTGGGGGACTCTTGGAATGGTGGTACGACCATGGAGTTCCTCTCGCCTTTCCTGTTGAGAGTGCCTCCTCTTGAGATGCGACGGGAACGCCGGGAATTCTTTCCCGTTGAAAGCAGGGAAAGGATCCCTCATCTCGAGCTCCGAGGGGGAAACGGGGCTCCTCTGGATGTGGGCGGGACCATCGTGCTTCCTCTCGAGTGGAGACGGGTATGGCGGTGAACTTCTTGAGTTGCAGCAAGGGTGTGAAAGACCCTTTCGAAGTTCCAGAGGTTAGGTGTCATTAGTCTCCAGACGCCTCATCGGAAATAGGCCTCATCTCGCCTGGAAGGGAGAACTTCCTGGATTTTCTCGAGTTGCGGCAGATGTTCTCGAGTTACGACGGGGACCTCAGGGACCCGCCCTTGTGGCCTCAGGAGAGGCCAGTCCCCATGCGAGTTGCTAGTGGGCCTTTCGGGATTCCTCTCCCGTCGATACCGGGGCCAAAAACCTTGTGTGAAGTCAGGGCCGGAACCGAGGATTCCTCTCAGGGGCTGACATGGATCTTTGGGTACTTCTGGAGTCTCCCCAGGGGAGTCAGGCCTCGTCTCGAGTGGGGGCATGCACGTGCGCTTTCCATCCAGGCTGTAGCAGCAATGTCACGCTTCCCGTCGCGTGGATCAAAGGATCTGTGTTTTTCCCTCGAGGCTTTCCCTCGAGGCTTTCCCACAGGGCTGTCCCACGTGCCACCGTGGTGTGAGGCGATCCTCGGCGTGAAAGATGAGCCAGTGCAGGGCAAAGAGGTTCCTCTGGAATGGACTGAGACATCTGGGGGACTCTTGGAATGGTGGTACGACCATGGAGTTCCTCTCGCCTTTCCTGTTGAGAGTGCCTCCTCTTGAGAAGCGACGGGAACGCCGGGAATTCTTTCCCGTTGAAAGCAGGGAAAGGATCCCTCATCTCGAGCTCCGAGGGGGAAACGGGGCTCCTCTGGATGTGGGCGGGACCATCGTGCTTCCTCTCGAGTGGAGACGGGTATGGCGGTGAACTTCTTGAGTTGCAGCAAGGGTGTGAAAGACCCTTTCGAAGTTCCAGAGGTTAGGTGTCATTAGGCTCCAGACGCCTCATCGGAAATAGGCCTCATCTCGCCTGGAAGGGAGAACTTCCTGGATTTTCTCGAGTTGCGGCAGGTGTTCTCGAGTTACGACGGGGACCTCAGGGACCCGCCCTGGTGGCCTCAGGAGAGGCCAGTCCCCATGCGAGTTGCTAGGGGGCCTCTCGGGATTCCTCTCCCGTCGATACCGGGGCCAAAAACCTTGTGTGCAGTCAGGGCCGGAACCGAGGATTCCTCTCATGGGCTGACATGGATCTTTGGGTACTTCTGGAGTCTCCCCAGGGGAGTCAGGCCTCGTCTCGAGTGGGGGCATGAACGTGCGCTTTCCTTCCAGGCTGGAGCAGCGATGTCACGCTTCCCGTCGCGTGGATCAAAGGATCTGTGTTTTTCCCTCGAGGCTTTCCCTCGAGGCTTTCCCACAGGGCTGTCCCACGTGCCACCGTGGTGTGAGTCGATCCTCGGCGTGAAAGATGAGCCAGTGCAGGGCAAAGAGGTTCCTCTGGAATGGACTGAGACATCTGGGGGACTCTTGGAATGGTTGTACGACCATGGATTTCCTCTCACCTTTCCTGTTGAGAGTGCCTCCTCTTGAGATGCGATGGGAACGCCGGGAATTCTTTCCCGTTGAAAGCAGGGAAAGGATCCCTCATCTCGAGCTCCGAGGGGGAAACGGGGCTCCTCTGGATGTGGGCGGGACCATCGTGCTTCCTCTCGAGTGGAGACGGGTATGGCGGTGAACTTCTTGAGTTGCAGCAAGGGTGTGAAAGACCCTTTCGAAGTTCCAGAGGTTAGGTGTCATTAGTCTCCAGACGCCTCATCGGAAATAGGCCTCATCTCGCCTGGAAGGGAGAACTTCCTGGATTTTCTCGAGTTGCGGCAGGTGTTCTCGAGTTACGACGGGGACCTCAGGGACCCGCCCTGGTGGCCTCAGGAGAGGCCAGTCCCCATGCGAGGTGCTAGGGGGCCTCTCGGGATTCCTCTCCCGTCGATATCGGGGCCAAAAACCTTGTGTGGAGTCAGGGCCGGAACCGAGGATTCCTCTCAGGGGCTGACATGGATCTTTGGGTACTTCTGGAGTCTCCCCAGGGGAGTCAGGCCTCGTCTCGAGTGGGGGCATGCACGTGCGCTTTCCTTCCAGGCTGTAGCAGCAATGTCACGCTTCCCGTCGCGTGGATCAAAGGATCTGTGGTTTTCCCTCGAGGCATTCCCTCGAGGCTTTCCCACAGGGCTGTCCCATGTGCCACCGTGGTGTGAGTCGATCCTCGGCGTGAAAGATGAGCCAGTGCAGGGCAAAGAGGTTCCTCTGGAATGGACTGAGACATCTGGGGGACTCTTGGAATGGTGGTACGACCATGGAGTTCCTCTCGCCTTTCCTGTTGAGAGTGCCTCCTCTTGAGATGCGACGGGAACGCCAGGAATTCTTTCCCGTTGAAAGCAGGGAAAGGATCCCTCATCTCGAGCTCTGAGGGGGAAACGGGGCTCCTCTGGATGTGGGCGGGACCATCGTGCTTCCTCTCGAGTGGAGACGGGTATGGCGGTGAACTTCTTGAGTTGCAGCAAGGTTGTGAAAGACCCTTTCGAAGTTCCAGAGGTTAGGTGTCATTAGTCTCCAGACGCCTCATCGGAAATAGGCCTCATCTCGCCTGGAAGGGAGAACTTCCTGGATTTTCTCGAGTTGCGGCAGGTGTTCTCGAGTTACGACGGGGACCTCAGGGACCCGCCCTGGTGGCCTCAGGAGAGGCCAGTCCCCATGCGAGTTGCTAGGGGGCCTCTCGGGATTCCTCTCCCGTCGATACCGGGGCCAAAAACCTTGTGTGGAGTCAGGGCCGGAACCGAGGATTCCTCTCAGGGGCTGACATGGATCTTTGGGTACTTCTGGAGTCTCCCCAGGGGAGTCAGGCCTCGTCTCGAGTGGGGGCATGCACGAGCGCTTTCCTTCCAGGCTGTAGCAGCAATGTCAATCTTCCCGTGGTGTGCATCAAAGGATCTGTGTTTTTCCCTCGAGGCTTTCCCTCGAGGCTTTCCCACAGGGCTGTCCCACGTGCCACCGTGGTGTGAGTCGTTCCTCGGCGTGAAAGATGAGCCAGTGCAGGGCAAAGAGGTTCCTCTGGAATGGACTGAGACATCTGGGGGACTCTTGGAATGGTGGTACGACCATGGAGTTCCTCTCGCCTTTCCTGTTGAGAGTGCCTCCTCTTGAGATGCGACGGGAACGCCGGGAATTCTTTCCCGTTGAAAGCAGGGAAAGGATCCCTCATCTCGAGCTCCGAGGGGGAAACGGGGCTCCTCTGGATGTGGGCGGGACCATCGTGCTTCCTCTCGAGTGGAGACGGGTATGGCGGTGAACTTCTTGAGTTGCAGCAAGGGTGTGAAAGACCCTTTCGAAGTTCCAGAGGTTAGGTGTCATTAGTCTCCAGACGCCTCATCGGAAATAGGCCTCATCTCGCCTGGAAGGGAGAACTTCCTGGATTTTCTCGAGTTGCGGCAGGTGTTCTCGAGTTACGACGGGGACCTCAGGGACCCGCCCTTGTGGCCTCAGGAGAGGCCAGTCCCCATGCGAGTTGCTAGTGGGCCTTTCGGGATTCCTCTCCCGTCGATACCGGGGCCAAAAACCTTGTGTGAAGTCAGGGCCGGAACCGAGGATTCCTCTCAGGGGCTGACATGGATCTTTGGGTACTTCTGGAGTCTCCCCAGGGGAGTCAGGCCTCGTCTCGAGTGGGGGCATGCACGTGCGCTTTCCATCCAGGCTGTAGCAGCAATGTCACGCTTCCCGTCGCGTGGATCAAAGGATCTGTGTTTTTCCCTCGAGGCTTTCCCTCGAGGCTTTCCCACAGGGCTGTCCCACGTGCCACCGTGGTGTGAGGCGATCCTCGGCGTGAAAGATGAGCCAGTGCAGGGCAAAGAGGTTCCTCTGGAATGGACTGAGACATCTGGGGGACTCTTGGAATGGTGGTACGACCATGGAGTTCCTCTCGCCTTTCCTGTTGAGAGTGCCTCCTCTTGAGAAGCGACGGGAACGCCGGGAATTCTTTCCCGTTGAAAGCAGGGAAAGGATCCCTCATCTCGAGCTCCGAGGGGGAAACGGGGCTCCTCTGGATGTGGGCGGGACCATCGTGCTTCCTCTCGAGTGGAGACGGGTATGGCGGTGAACTTCTTGAGTTGCAGCAAGGGTGTGAAAGACCCTTTCGAAGTTCCAGAGGTTAGGTGTCATTAGGCTCCAGACGCCTCATCGGAAATAGGCCTCATCTCGCCTGGAAGGGAGAACTTCCTGGATTTTCTCGAGTTGCGGCAGGTGTTCTCGAGTTACGACGGGGACCTCAGGGACCCGCCCTGGTGGCCTCAGGAGAGGCCAGTCCCCATGCGAGTTGCTAGGGGGCCTCTCGGGATTCCTCTCCCGTCGATACCGGGGCCAAAAACCTTGTGTGCAGTCAGGGACGGAACCGAGGATTCCTCTCATGGGCTGACATGGATCTTTGGGTACTTCTGGAGTCTCCCCAGGGGAGTCAGGCCTCGTCTCGAGTGGGGGCATGAACGTGCGCTTTCCTTCCAGGCTGGAGCAGCGATGTCACGCTTCCCGTCGCGTGGATCAAAGGATCTGTGTTTTTCCCTCGAGGCTTTCCCTCGAGGCTTTCCCACAGGGCTGTCCCACGTGCCACCGTGGTGTGAGTCGATCCTCGGCGTGAAAGATGAGCCAGTGCAGGGCAAAGAGGTTCCTCTGGAATGGACTGAGACATCTGGGGGACTCTTGGAATGGTTGTACGACCATGGATTTCCTCTCACCTTTCCTGTTGAGAGTGCCTCCTCTTGAGATGCGATGGGAACGCCGGGAATTCTTTCCCGTTGAAAGCAGGGAAAGGATCCCTCATCTCGAGCTCCGAGGGGGAAACGGGGCTCCTCTGGATGTGGGCGGGACCATCGTGCTTCCTCTCGAGTGGAGACGGGTATGGCGGTGAACTTCTTGAGTTGCAGCAAGGGTGTGAAAGACCCTTTCGAAGTTCCAGAGGTTAGGTGTCATTAGTCTCCAGACGCCTCATCGGAAATAGGCCTCATCTCGCCTGGAAGGGAGAACTTCCTGGATTTTCTCGAGTTGCGGCAGGTGTTCTCGAGTTACGACGGGGACCTCAGGGACCCGCCCTGGTGGCCTCAGGAGAGGCCAGTCCCCATGCGAGGTGCTAGGGGGCCTCTCGGGATTCCTCTCCCGTCGATATCGGGGCCAAAAACCTTGTGTGGAGTCAGGGCCGGAACCGAGGATTCCTCTCAGGGGCTGACATGGATCTTTGGGTACTTCTGGAGTCTCCCCAGGGGAGTCAGGCCTCGTCTCGAGTGGGGGCATGCACGTGCGCTTTCCTTCCAGGCTGTAGCAGCAATGTCACGCTTCCCGTCGCGTGGATCAAAGGATCTGTGGTTTTCCCTCGAGGCATTCCCTCGAGGCTTTCCCACAGGGCTGTCCCATGTGCCACCGTGGTGTGAGTCGATCCTCGGCGTGAAAGATGAGCCAGTGCAGGGCAAAGAGGTTCCTCTGGAATGGACTGAGACATCTGGGGGACTCTTGGAATGGTGGTACGACCATGGAGTTCCTCTCGCCTTTCCTGTTGAGAGTGCCTCCTCTTGAGATGCGACGGGAACGCCAGGAATTCTTTCCCGTTGAAAGCAGGGAAAGGATCCCTCATCTCGAGCTCTGAGGGGGAAACGGGGCTCCTCTGGATGTGGGCGGGACCATCGTGCTTCCTCTCGAGTGGAGACGGGTATGGCGGTGAATTTCTAGAGTTGCAGCAAGGGTATGAAAGACCCTTTCGAAGTTCCAGAGGTTAGGTGTCATTAGTCTCCAGACGCCTCATCGGAAATAGGCCTCATCTCGCCTGGAAGGGAGAACTTCCTGGATTTTCTCGAGTTGCGGCAGGTGTTCTCGAGTTACGACGGGGACCTCAGGGACCCGCCCTGGTGGCCTCAGGAGAGGCCAGTCTCCATGCGAGGTGCTAGGGGGCTTCTCGGGATTCCTCTCCCGTTGATACCGGGGCCAAAAACCTTGTGTGGAGTCAGGGTCGGAACCGTGGATTCCTCTCAGGGGCTGACATGGATCTGTGGGTACTTCTGGAGTCTCCCCAGGGGAGTCAGGCCTCGTCTCGAGTGGGGGCATGCACGTGGGCTTTCCTTCCAGGCTGTAGCAGCAATGTCACGATTCCCGTCGGGTGGATAAAAGGATCTGTGGTTTTCCCTCGAGGCTTTCCCTCGAGGCTTTCCCACAGGGCTGTCCCACGTGCCACCGTGGTGTGAGTCGATCCTCGGCGTGAAAGATGAGCCAGTGCAGGGCAAAGAGGTTCCCCTGGAATGGACTGAGACATCTGGGGGACTCTTGGAATGGTGGTACGACCATGGAGTTCCTCTCGCCTTTCCTATTGAGAGTGCCTCCTCTTGAGATGCGACGGGAACGCCGGGAATTCTTTCCCGTTGAAAGCGGGGAAAGGAGCCCTCATCTCGAGCTCCGAGGGGGAAACGGGGCTCCTCTGGATGTGGGCGGGGCCATCGTGCTTCCTCTCGAGTGGAGACGGGTATGGCGGTGAACTTCTTGAGTTGCAGCAAGGGTGTGAAAGACCCTTTCGAAGTTCCAGAGGTTAGGTGTCATTAGTCTCCAGACGCCTCATCGGAAATAGGCCTCATCTCGCCTGGAAGGGAGAACTTCCTGGATTTTCTCGAGTTGCGGCAGGTGTTCTCGAGTTACGACGGGGACCTCAGGGACCCGCCCTGGTGGCCTCAGGAGAGGCCAGTCCCCATGCGAGGTGCTAGGGGGCCTCTCGGGATTCCTCTCCCGTCGATACCGGGGCCAAAAACCTTGTGTGGAGTCAGGGCCAGAACCGAGGATTCCTCTCAGGGGCTGACATGGATCTTTGGGTACTTCTGGAGTCTCCCCAGGGGAATCAGGCCTCATCTCGAGTGGGGGCATGCACGTGCGCTTTCCTTCCAGGCTGTAGCAGCAATGTCACGCTTCCCGTCGCGTGGATCAAAGGATCTGTGGTTTTCCCTCGAGGCTTTCCCACAGGGCTGTCCCACGTGCCACCGTGGTGTGAGTCGATCCTCGGCGTGAAAGATGAGCCAGTGCAGGGCAAAGAGGTTCCTCTGGAATGGACTGAGACATCTGGGGGACTCTTGGAATGGTGGTACGACCATGGAGTTCCTCTCGCCTTTCCTGTTGAGAGTGCCTCCTCTTGAGATGCGACGGGAACGCCGGGAATTCTTTCCCGTTGAAAGCAGGGAAAGGATCCCTCATCTCGAGCTTCGAGGGGGAAACGGGGCTCCTCTGGATGTGGGCGGGACCATCGTGCTTCCTCTCGAGTGGAGACGGGTATGGCGGTGAACTTCTTGAGTTGCAGCAAGGGTGTGAAAGACGCTTTCGAAGTTCCAGAGTTTAGGTGACATTAGTCTCCAGACGCCTCATCGGAAATAGGCCTCATCTCGCTTGGAAGGGATAACTTCCTGGATTTTCTCGAGTTGCGGCAGGTGTTCTCGAGTTACGACGGGGACCTCAGGGACCCGCCCTGGTGGCCTCAAGAGAGGCCAGTCCCCATGCGAGGTGCTAGGGGGCCTCTTGGGATTCCTCTCCCGTCGATACCGGGGCCAAAAACCTTGTGTGGAGTCAGGGCCGGAACCGAGGATTCCTCTCAGGGGCTGACATGGATCTTTGGGTACTTCTGGAGTCTCCCCAGGGGAGTCAGGCCTCGTCTCGAGTGGGGGCATGCACGTGCGCTTTCCTTCCAGGCTGTAGCAGCAATGTCACGCTTCCCGTCGCGTGGATCAAAGGATCTGTGGTTTTCCCTCGAGGCTTTCCCTCGAGGCTTTCCCACAGGGCTGTCCCACGTGCCACCGTGGTGTGAGTCGATCCTCGGCGTGAAAGATGAGCCAGTGCAGGGCAAAGAGGTTCCCCTGGAATGGACTGAGACATCTGGGGGACTCTTGGAATGGTGGTACGACCATGGAGTTCCTCTCGCCTTTCCTGTTGAGAGTGCCTCCTCTTGAGATGCGACGGGAACGCCGGGAATTCTTTCCCGTTGAAAGCAGGGAAAGGAGCCCTCATCTCGAGCTCCGAGGGGGAAACGGGGCTCCTCTGGATGTGGGCGGGGCCATCGTGCTTCCTCTCGAGTGGAGACGGGTATGGCGGTGAACTTCTTGAGTTGCAGCAAGGGTGTGAAAGACCCTTTCGAAGTTCCAGAGGTTAGGTGTCATTAGTCTCCAGACGCCTCATCGGAAATAGGCCTCATCTCGCCTGGAAGGGAGAACTTCCTGGATTTTCTCGAGTTGCGGCAGGTGTTCTCGAGTTACGACGGGGACCTCAGGGACCCGCCCTGGTGGCCTCAAGAGAGGCCAGTCCCCATGCGAGGTGCTAGGGGGCCTCTCGGGATTCCTCTCCCGTCGATACCGGGGCCAAAAACCTTGTGTGGAGTCAGGGCCGGAACCGAGGATTCCTCTCAGGGGCTGACATGGATCTTTGGGTACTTCTGGAGTCTCCCCAGGGGAGTCAGGCCTCGTCTCGAGTGGGGGCATGCACGTGCGCTTTCCTTCCAGGCTGTAGCAGCAATGTCACGCTTCCCGTCGCGTGGATCAAAGGATCTGTGGTTTTCCCTCGAGGCTTTCCCTCGAGGCTTTCCCACAGGGCTGTCCCACGTGCCACCGTGGTGTGAGTCGATCCTCGGCGTGAAAGATGAGCCAGTGCAGGGCAAAGAGGTTCCCCTGGAATGGACTGAGACATCTGGGGGACTCTTGGAATGGTGGTACGACCATGGAGTTCCTCTCGCCTTTCCTGTTGAGAGTGCCTCCTCTTAAGATGCGACGGGAACGCCGGGAATTCTTTCCCGTTGAAAGCAGGGAAAGGAGCCCTCATCTCGAGCTCCGAGGGGGAAACGGGGCTCCTCTGGATGTGGGCGGGGCCATCGTGCTTCCTCTCGAGTGGAGACGGGTATGGCGGTGAACTTCTTGAGTTGCAGCAAGGGTGTGAAAGACCCTTTCGAAGTTCCAGAGGTTAGGTGTCATTAGTCTCCAGACGCCTCATCGGAAATAGGCCTAATCTCGCCTGGAAGGGAGAACTTCCTGGATTTTCTCGAGTTGCGGCAGGTGTTCTCGAGTTACGACGGGGACCTCAGGGACCCGCCCTGGTGGCCTCAAGAGAGGCCAGTCCCCATGCGAGGTGCTAGGGGGCCTCTCGGGATTCCTCTCCCGTCGATACCGGGGCCAAAAACCTTGTGTGGAGTCAGGGCCGGAACCGAGGATTCCTCTCAGGGGCTGACATGGATCTTTGGGTACTTGTGGAGTCTCCCCAGGGGAGTCAGGCCTCGTCTCGAGTGGGGGCATGCACGTGCGCTTTCCTTCCAGGCTGTAGCAGCAATGTCACGCTTCCCGTGGCGTGGATCAAAGGATCTGTGGTTTTCCCTCGAGGCTTTCCCTCGAGGCTTTCCCACAGGGCTGTCCCACGTGCCACCGTGGTGTGAGTCGATCCTCGGCGTGAAAGATGAGCCAGTGCAGGGCAAAGAGCTTCCTCTGGAATGGACTGAGACACCTGGGGGACTCTTGGAATGGTGGTACGACCATGGAGTTCCTCTCGCCTTTCCTGTTGAGAGTGCCTCCTCTTGAGATGCGACGGGAACGCCGGGAATTCTTTCCCGTTGAAAGCAGGGAAAGGATCCCTCATCTCGATCTCCGAGGGGGAAACGGGGCTCCTCTGGATGTGGGCGGGACCATCGTGCTTCCTCTCGAGTGGATACGGGTATGGCGGTGAACTTCTTGAGTTGCAGCAAGGGTGTGAAAGACCCTTTCGAAGTTCCAGAGGTTAGGTGTCATTAGTCTCCAGACGCCTCATCGGCAATAGGCCTCATCTCGCCTGGAAGGGAGAACTTCCTGGATTTTCTCGAGTTGCGGCAGGTGTCCTCGAGTCTGGCTTTTCCTGAGGCCACCAGTGAGGGTCCCTGAGGTCCCCGTCGTAACTCGAGAACACCTGCCGCAACTCGAGAAAATACACGAAGTTATCCCTTCCAGGCGAGATGAGGCCTATTTCCGATGAGGCGTCTGGAGACTGACACCTAACCTCTGAAACTTCGAAAGGGTCTTTCACACCCTTGCTGCAACTCAAGAAGTTCACCGCCATACCCGTCTCCACTCGAGAGGAAGCACGATGGTCCCGCCCACAACCAGAGGAGCCCCGTTTTCCCCTCGTAGCTCGAAATGAGGGATCCTTTCCCTGCTTTCAACGGGAAAGAATTCCCGGCATTCCCGTCGCATCTTAAGAGGAGGCACACTCAACAGGAAAGGCGAGAGGAACTCCATGGTCCTACCACCATTCCAAGAGTCCCCCAGATGTCTCAGTCCATTCCAGAGGAACCTCTTTACACTGCACTGGCTCATCTTTCACGCCGAGGATCGACTCACACCACGGTGGCACGTGGGACAGCCCTGTGGGAAAGCCTCGAGGGAAAGCCTCGAGGGAAAACCACAGATCCTTTGATCCATGCGACGGGAAGCGTGACATTGCTGCTACAGCCTGGAAGGAAAGCGCACGTGCATGCCCCCACTCGAGATTAGGCCTGACTTCCCTGGGGAGACTCCAGAAGTACCCACAGATCCATGTCAGCCCCTGAGAAGAATCCTCGGTTCCGGCCCTGACTCCACACAAGGTTTTTGGCCCCGGTATCGACGGGAGAGGAATCCCGAGAGGACCCCTAGCAACTCGCATGGGAACTGGCCTATCCTGAGGCCACAAAGGCGGGTCCCTGAGGTCCCCGTCGTAACTCGAGAACACCTGCCGCAACTCGAGAAAATCCAGGAAGTTCTCCCTTCCAGGCGAGATGAGGCCTATTTCCGATGAGGCGTCTGGAGACTAATGACACCTAACCTCTGGAACTTCGAAAGGGTCTTTCACACCCTTGCTGCAACTCAAGAAGTTCACCGCCATACCCGTCTCCACTCGAGAGGAAGCACGATGGTCCCGCCCACATCCAGAGGAGACCCGTTTCCCCCTCGTAGCTCGAGATGAGGGATCCTTTCCCTGCTTTCAACGGGAAAGAATTAACGGCGTTCCCGTCGCATCTCAAGAGAAGACACTCTCAACAGGAAAGGCTAGAGGAAAGCCATGGTCCTACCACCATTCCAAGAGTCCCCCAGATGTCTCAGTCCATTCCAGAGGAACCTCTTTACCCTGCACTGGCTCATCTTTCACGCCGAGGATCGACTCACACCACGGTGGCACGTGGGACAGCCCTGTGGGAAAGCCTCGAGGGAAAGCCTCGAGGGAAAACCACAGATCCTTTGATCCATGCGACGGGAAGCGTGACATTGCTGCTACAGCCTGGAAGGAAAGCGCACGTGCATGCCCCCACTCGAGATTAGGCCTGACTTCCCTGGGGAGACTCCAGAAGTACCCACAGATCCATGTCAGCCCCTGAGAAGAATCCTCGGTTCCGGCCCTGACTCCACACAAGGTTTTTGGCCCCGGTATCGACGGGAGAGGAATCCCGAGAGGACCCCTAGCAACTCGCATGGGGACTGGCCTATCCTGAGGCCACAAAGGCGGGTCCCTGAGGTCCCCGTCGTAACTCGAGAACACCTGCCGCAACTCGAGAAAATCCAGGAAGTTCTCCCTTCCAGGCGAGATGAGGCCTATTTCCGATGAGGCGTCTGGAGACTAATGACACCTAACCTCTGGAACTTCGAAAGGATCTTTCACACCCTTGATGCAACTCAAGAAGTTCACCGCCATACCCGTCTCCACTCGAGAGGAAGTACGATGATCCCGCCCACATCCAGAGGAACCCCGTTTCCCCTTGGTAGCTCGAGATGCGGGATCCTTTCCCTGCTTTCAATGGGAAAGAATTCCCTGTGTTCCCGTCGCATCTCAAAAGGAGGCACTCTCAACAGGAAAGGCGAGAGGAACTCCATGGTCGTACCACCATTCCAAGAGTCCCCCAGATGTCTCAGTCCATTCCAGAGGAAACTCTTTGCCCTGCACTGGCTCATCTTTCAAGCCGAGGATCGACTCACACCACGTTGGCACGTGGGACAG
Source organism: Capricornis sumatraensis (assembly GCF_032405125.1). Classification (NCBI taxonomy): domain Eukaryota; kingdom Metazoa; phylum Chordata; class Mammalia; order Artiodactyla; family Bovidae; genus Capricornis; species Capricornis sumatraensis. Next base: position 329,248 of record NW_027184619.1, read on the forward strand.
CCCTGTGGGAAAGCCACAAGGGAGAGCCTCGAGGGAAACCACAGATCATTTGATCTACGCCTCGGGAAGAGTGACATTGCTGCTACAGCCTGGAAGGAAAGCGCACGTGCATGCCCCCACTCGAGACGAGGCCTGACTCCCCTGGGGAGACTCCAGAAGTACCCAAAGATCCATGTCAGCCCCTGAGAGGAATCCTCGTTTCCGGCCCTGACTCCACACAAGGTTTTTGGCCCCGGTATCGAGGGGAGAGGAATTAAGAGAGGACCCCTAGCAACTCGCATGGGGACTGGCCTCTCCTGAGGCCACCAGGGCGGGTCCCTGAGGTCCCCGTCGTAACTCGAGAACACCTGCCACAACTCGAGAAAATCCAGGAAGTTCTCCCTTCCAGGCGAGATGAGGCCTATTTCCGATGAGGCGTCTGGAGACTAATGACACCTAACCTCTGGAACTTCGAAAGGGTCTTTCACACCCTTGCTGCAACTCAAGAAGTTCACCGCCATACCCGTCTCCACTCGAGAGGAAGCACGATGGTCCCGCCCACATCCAGAGGAGACCCGTTTCCCCCTCGTAGCTCGAGATGAGGGATCCTTTCCCTGCTTTCAACGGGAAAGAATTAACGGCGTTCCCGTCGCATCTCAAGAGAAGACACTCTCAACAGGAAAGGCTAGAGGAAAGCCATGGTCGTGCCACCATTCCAAGAGTCCCCCAGATGTCACAGTCCATTCCAGAGGAACCTCTTTGCCCTGCACTGGCTCATCTTTCACGCCGAGGATCGACTGACACCACGGTGGCACGTGGGACAGTCCTGTGGGAAAGCTTCGAGGGAAAGCCTCGAGGGAAACCACAGATCCTTTGATCTACGCCACGGGAAGCGTGACATTGGTGCTACAGCCTGGAAGGAAAGCGCACGTGCATGCCCCCACTCGAGACGAGGCCTGACTCCCCTGGGGAGACTCCAGAATTACCCAAAGATCCATGTCAGCCCCTGAGAGGAATCCTCGTTTCCGGCCCTGACTCCACACAAGGTTTTTGGCCCTGGTATCGAAGGGAGAGGAATCCCGAGAGGCCCCCTAGCAACTCGCATGGGGACTGGCCTCTCCTGAGGCCACCAGGGCGGGTCCCTGAGGTCCCCGTCGTAACTCGAGAACACCTGCCGCAACTCGAGAAAATCCAGGAAGTTCTCCCTTCCAGGCGAGATGAGGCCTATTTCCGATGAGGTGTCTGGATACTAATGACACCTAACCTCTGGAACTTCGAAAGGGTCTTTCACACCCTTGCTGCAACTCAAGAAGTTCACCGCAATACCCGTCTCCACTCGAGAGGAAGCACGATGGTCGCGCCCACATCCAGAGGAGCCCCGTTTCGCCCTCGTAGCTCGAGATGAGGGATCCTTTCCCTGCTTTCAACTGGAAAGAATTCCCGGCGTTCCCGTCGCATCCTAAGAGGAGGCACTCTCAACAGGAAAGGCGAGAGGAACTCCATGGTCGTACCACCATTCCAAGAGTCCCCCAGATGTCTCAGTCCATTCCCGAGGAACCTCTTTGCCCTGCACTGGCTCATTTTTCACTCCGAGGATCGACGCACACCACGGTTGCACGTGGGACAGCCCTGTGGGAAAGCCTCGAGGGAAAGCCTCGAGGGAAAACCATAGATCCTTTGATCCATGCGACGGGAAGCGTGACATTGCTGCTACAGCCTGGAAGGAAAGCGCACGTGCATGCCCCCACTCGAGACGAGGCCTGACTTCCCTGGGGAGACTCCAGAAGTACCCAAAGATCCATGTCAGCCCCTGAGAGGAATCCTCGGTTCCGGCCCTGACTCCACTCAAGGTTTTTGTCCCCGGTATCGACGGGAGAGGAATCCCGAGAGGCCCCCTCGCAACTCGCATGGGGACTGGCCTCTCCTGAGGCCACCAGGGCGGGTCCCTGAGGTCCCCGGCGTAACTCGAGAACACCTTCCGCAACTCGAAAAAATCCAGGAAGTTCTCCCTTCCAGGCGAGATGAGGCCTATTTCCGATGAGGCGTCTGGAGACTAATGACACCTAACCTCTGGAACTTCGAAAGGGTCTTTCACACCCTTGCTGCAACTCAAGAAGTTCACCGCCATACCCGTCTCCACTCCAGAGGAAGCACGGTGGTCCCGCCCACATCCAGAGGATCCCCGTTTCCCTCTCGGAGCTCCAGATGAGGGATCCTTTCCCTGCTTTCAACGGGAAAAAATTCCCGGCGTTCCCGTCGCATCTCAAGAGGAGGCACTCTCAACAGGAAAGGCGAGAGGAACTCCATGGTCGTACCACCATTCCAAGAGTCCCCCAGATGTCTCAGTCCATTCCAGAGGAACCTCTTTGCCCTGCACTGGCTCATCTTTCACGCCGAGGATCGACTCACACCACGGTGGCACGTGGGACAGCCCTGTGGGAAAGCCTCGAGGGAAAGCCTCGAGGGAAAACCACAGATCCTTTGATCCACGCGACGGGAAGCGTGACATTGCTGCTACAGCCTGGAAGGAAAGCGCACGTGCATGCCCCCACTCGAGACGAGGCCTGACTCCCCTGGGGAGACTCCAGAATTACCCAAAGATCCATGTCAGCCCCTGAGAGGAATCCTCGTTTCCGGCCCTGACTCCACACAAGGTTTTTGGCCCTGGTATCGACGGGAGAGGAATCCCGAGAGGCCCCCTAGCAACTCGCATGGGGACTGGCCTCTCCTGAGGCCACCAGGGCGGGTCCCTGAGGTCCCCGTCGTAACTCGAGAACACCTGCCGCAACTCGAGAAAATCCAGGAAGTTCTCCCTTCCAGGCGAGATGAGGCCTATTTCCGATGAGGTGTCTGGATACTAATGACACCTAACCTCTGGAACTTCGAAAGGGTCTTTCACACCCTTGCTGCAACTCAAGAAGTTCACCGCAATACCCGTCTCCACTCGAGAGGAAGCACGATGGTCGCGCCCACATCCAGAGGAGCCCCGTTTCGCCCTCGTAGCTCGAGATGAGGGATCCTTTCCCTGCTTTCAACTGGAAAGAATTCCCGGCGTTCCCGTCGCATCCTAAGAGGAGGCACTCTCAACAGGAAAGGCGAGAGGAACTCCATGGTCGTACCACCATTCCAAGAGTCCCCCAGATGTCTCAGTCCATTCCAGAGGAACCTCTTTGCCCTGCACTGGCTCATTTTTCACTCCGAGGATCGACGCACACCACGGTTGCACGTGGGACAGCCCTGTGGGAAAGCCTCGAGGGAAAGCCTCGAGGGAAAACCATAGATCCTTTGATCCATGCGACGGGAAGCGTGACATTGCTGCTACAGCCTGGAAGGAAAGCGCACGTGCATGCCCCCACTCGAGACGAGGCCTGACTTCCCTGGGGAGACTCCAGAAGTACCCAAAGATCCATGTCAGCCCCTGAGAGGAATCCTCGGTTCCGGCCCTGACTCCACTCAAGGTTTTTGTCCCCGGTATCGACGGGAGAGGAATCCCGAGAGGCCCCCTCGCAACTCGCATGGTGACTGGCCTCTCCTGAGGCCACCAGGGCGGGTCCCTGAGGTCCCCGGCGTAACTCGAGAACACCTGCCGCAACTCGAGAAAATCCAGGAAGTTCACCCTTCCAGGCGAGATGAGGCCTATTTCCGATGAGGCGTCTGGAGACTAATGAAACCTAACCTCTGGAACTTCGAAAGGGTCTTTCACAACCTTGCTGCAAATCAAGAAGTTCACCGCCATACCCGCTTCCACTCGAGAGGAAGCACGATGGTCCCGCCCACATCCAGAGGAGCCCCGTTTCACCCTCGGAGCTCGAGATGAGGGATCCTTTCCCTGCTTTCAACGGGAAAGAATTCCTGGCGTTCCCGTCGCATCTCAAGAGGAGGCACTCTCAACAGGAAAGGCGAGAGGAACTCCATGGTCGTACCACCATTCCAAGAGTCCCCCAGATGTCTCAGTCCATTCCAGAGGAAACTCTTTGCCCTGCACTGGCTCATCTTTCACGCCGAGGATCGACGCACACCACGGTTGCACGTGGGACAGCCCTGTGGGAAAGCCTCGAGGGAAAACCACAGATGCTTTGATCCACGCCACGGGAAGCGTGACATTGCTGCTACAGCTTGGAAGGAAAGAGCACGTTCATGCCCCCACTCGAGACGAGGCCTGACTCCCCTGGGGAGACTCCAGAAGTACCCAAGGATCCATGTCAGCCCCTGAGAGGAATCCTCGGTTCCGGCCCTGACTCCACACAAGGTTTTTGGCCCCGGTATGGACGGGAGAGGAATCCCGAGAGGCCCCCTAGCAACTCGCATGGGGACTGGCCTCTCCTGAGGCCACCAGGGCGGGTCCCTGAGGACCCCGTCGTAACTCGAGAACACCTGCCGCAACTCGAGAAAATCCAGGAAGTTCTCCCTTCCAGGCGAGAGGAGGCCTATTTCCGATGAGGCGTCTGGAGACTAATGACACCTAACCTCTGGAACTTCGAAAGGGTCTTTCACACCCTTGCTGCAACTCAAGAAGTTCACCGCCATACCCGTCTCCACTCGAGAGGAAGCACGGTGGTCCCGCCCACATCCAGAGGATCCCCGTTTCCCCCTCGGAGCTCCAGATGAGGGATCCTTTCCCTGCTTTCAACGGGAAAAAATTCCCGGCGTTCCCGTCGCATCTCAAGAGGAGGCACTCTCAACAGGAAAGGCGAGAGGAACTCCATGGTCGTACCACCATTCCAAGAGTCCCCCAGATGTCTCAGTCCATTCCAGAGGAACCTCTTTGCCCTGCACTGGCTCATCTTTCACGCCGAGGATCGACTCACACCACGGTCGCACGTGGGACAGCCCTGTGGGAAAGCCTCGAGGGAAAGCCTCGAGGGAAAACCACAGATCCTTTGATCCACGCGACGGGAAGCGTGACATAGCAGCTACAGCCTGGAAGGAAAGCGCACGTGCATGCCCCCACTCGAGACGAGGCCTGATTCCCCTGGGGAGACTCCAGAAGAACCCAAAGATCCATGTCAGCCGTTGAGAGGAATCCTCGGTTCCGGCCCTGACTCCACACAAGGTTTTTGGCCCCGGTATCGATGGGAGAGGAATCCCGAGAGGCCCCCTAGCACCTCGCATGGGGACTGGCCTCTCCTGAGGCCACCAGGGCGGGTCCCTGAGGTCCCCGTCGTAACTCGAGAACACCTGCCGCAACTCGAGAAAATCCAGGAAGTTCTCCCTTCCAGGCGAGATGAGGCCTATTTCCGATGAGGCGTCTGGAGACTAATGACACCTAACCTCTGGAACTTCGAAAGGGTCTTTCACACCCTTGCTGCAACTCAAGAAGTTCACCGCCATACCCGTCTCCACTCGAGAGGAAGCACGGTGGTCCCGCCCACATCCAGAGGATCCCCGTTTCCCCCTCGGAGCTCCAGATGAGGGATCCTTTCCCTGCTTTCAACGGGAAAAAATTCCCGGCGTTCCCTTCGCATCTCAAGAGGAGGCACTCTCAACAGGAAAGGCGAGAGGAACTCCATGGTCGTACCACCATTCCAAGAGTCCCCCAGATGTCTCAGTCCATTCCAGAGGAACCTCTTTGCCCTGCACTGGCTCATCTTTCACGCCGAGGATCGACTCACACCACGGTGGCACGTGGGACAGCCCTGTGGGAAAGCCTCGAGGGAAAGCCTCGAGGGAAAACCACAGATCCTTTGATCCACGCCACGGGAAGCGTGACATTGCTGCTACAGCCTGGAAGGAAAGCGCACGTGCATGCCCCCACTCGAGACGAGGCCTGACTCCCCTGGGGAGACTCCAGAAGTACCCAAAGATCCATGTCAGCCCTTGAACGGAATCCTCGGTTCCGGCCCTGACTCCACACAGGTTTTTGGCCCCGGTATCGACGGGAGAGGAATCCCGAGAGGCCCCCTAGCACCTCGCATGGGGACTGGCCTCTCCTGACGCCACCAGGGCGGGTCCCTGAAGTCCCCGTCGTAACTCGAGAACACCTTCCGCAACTCGAAAAAATCCAGGAAGTTCTCCCTTCCAGGCGAGATGAGGCCTATTTCCGATGAGGCGTCTGGAGACTAATGACACCTAACCTCTGGAACTTCGAAAGGGTCTTTCACACCCTTGCTGCAACTCAAGAAGTTCACCGCCATACCCGTCTCCACTCCAGAGGAAGCACGGTGGTCCCGCCCACATCCAGAGGATCCCCGTTTCCCTCTCGGAGCTCCAGATGAGGGATCCTTTCCCTGCTTTCAACGGGAAAAAATTCCCGGCGTTCCCGTCGCATCTCAAGAGGAGGCACTCTCAACAGGAAAGGCGAGAGGAACTCCATGGTCGTACCACCATTCCAAGAGTCCCCCAGATGTCTCAGTCCATTCCAGAGGAACCTCTTTGCCCTGCACTGGCTCATCTTTCACGCCGAGGATCGACTCACACCACGGTGGCACGTGGGACAGCCCTGTGGGAAAGCCTCGAGGGAAAGCCTCGAGGGAAAACCACAGATCCTTTGATCCACGCGACGGGAAGCGTGACATTGCTGCTACAGCCTGGAAGGAAAGCGCACGTGCATGCCCCCACTCGAGATGAGGCCTGACTCCGCTGGGGAGACTCCAGAAGTACCCAAAGATCCATGTCAGCCCCTGAGAGGAATCCTCGGTTCCGGCCCTGACTCCACACAGGTTTTTGGCCCCGGTATCGACGGGAGAGGAATCCCGAGAGGCCCCCTAGCACCTCGCATGGGGACTGGCCTCTCCTGACGCCACCAGGGCGGGTCCCAGAGGTCCCCGTCGTAACTGGAGAACACCTGCCGCAACTCGAGAAAATCCAGGAAGTTCTCCCTTCCAGGCGAGATGAGGCCTATTTCCGATGAGGCGTCTGGAGACTAATGACACCTAACCTCTGGAATTTCGAAAGGGTCTTTCACACCCTTGCTGCAACTCAAGAAGTTCACCGCCATACCCGTCTCCACTCGAGAGGAAGCACGGTGGTCCCGCCCACATCCAGAGGATCCCCGTTTCCCACTCGGAGCTCGAGATGAGGGATCCTTTCCCTGCTTTCAACGGGAAAGAATTCCCTGCGTTCCCGTCGCATCTCAAGAGGAGGCACTCTCAACAGGAAAGGCGAGAGGAACTCCATGGTCGTACCACCATTCCAAGAGTCCCCCAGATGTCTCAGTCCATTCCAGAGGAACCTCTTTGCCCTGCACTGGCTCATCTTTCACGCCGAGGATCGACTCACACCACGGCGGCACGTGGGACAGCCCTGTGGGAAAGCCTCGAGGGAAAGCCTCGAGGGAAAACCACAGATCCTTTGATCCACGCCACGGGAAGCGTGACATTGCTGCTACAGCCTGGAAGGAAAGCGCACGTGCATGCCCCCACTCGAGACGAGGCCTGAGTCCCCTGGGGAGACTCCAGAAGTACCCAAAGATCCATGTCAGCCCCTGAGAGGAATCCTCGGTTCCGGCCCTGACTCCACACAAGGTTTTTGGCCCCGGTGTAGACGGGAGAGGTATTCCGAGAGGCCCCCTAGCAACTCGCATGGGGACTGGCCTCTCCTGAGGCCACCAGGGCGGGTCCCTGAGGTTCCCGTCCTAACTCGAGAACACCTGCCGCAACTCGAGAAAATCCAGGAAGTTCTCCCTTCCAGGCGAGATGAGGCCTATTTCCGATGAGGCGTCTGGAGACTAATGACACCTAACCTCTGGAACTTCCAAAGGGTCTTTCACACCCTTGCTGCAACTCAAGAAGTTCACCGCCATACCCGTCTCCACTCGAGAGGAAGCACGATGGTCCCGCCCACATCCAGAGGAGCCCCGTTTCCCCCTCGGAGCTCGAGATGAGGGATCCTTTCCCTGCTTTCAACGGGAAAGTATTCCCGGCGTTCCCGTCGCATCTCAAGAGGAGGCACTCTCAACAGGAAAGTCGAGAGGAACTCCATGGTCGTACCACCATTCCAAGAGTCCCCCAGATGTCTCAGTCCATTCCAGAGGAACCTCTTTGCCCTGCACTGGCTCATCTTTCACGCCGAGGATCGACGCACACCACGGTTGCACGTGGGACAGCCCTGTGGGAAAGCCTCGAGGGAAAACCACAGATCCTTTGATCCACGCCACGGGAAGCGTGACATTGCTGCTACAGCCTGGAAGGAAAGCGCACGTTCATGCCCCCACTCGAGACGAGGCCTGACTCCCCTGGGGAGACTCCAGAAGTACCCAAAGATCCATGTCAGCCCCTGAGAGGAATCCTCGGTTCCGGCCCTGACTCCACACAAGGTTTTTGGCCCCGGTATGGACGGGAGAGGAATCCCGAGAGGCCCCCTAGCAACTCGCATGGGGACTGGCCTCTCCTGAGGCCACCAGGGCGGGTCCCTGAGGTCCCCGTCGTAACTCGAGAACACCTGCCGCAACTCGAGAAAATCCAGGAAGTTCTCCCTTCCAGGCGAGAGGAGGCCTATTTCCGATGAGGCGTCTGGAGACTAATGACACCTAACCTCTGGAACTGCGAAAGGGTCTTTCACACCCTTGCTGCAACTCAAGAAGTTCACCGCCATACCCGTCTCCACTCGAGAGGAAGCACGATGGTCCCGCCCACATCCAGAGGAGCCCCGTTTCCCCCTCGTAGCTCGAGATGAGGGATCCTTTCCCTGCTTTCAACGGGAAAGAATTCCCGGCGTTCCCGTCGCATCTCAAGAGGAGGCACTCTCAACAGGAAAGGCGAGAGGAACTCCATGGTCGTACCACCATTCCAAGAGTCCCCCAGATGTCTCAGTCCATTCCAGAGGAACCTCTTTGCCCTGCACTGGCTCATCTTTCACGCCGAGGATCGACTCACACCAGGGTGGCACGTGGGACAGCCCTGTGGGAAAGCCACGAGGGAGAGCCTCGAGGGAAACCACAGATCATTTGTTCTACGCCACGGGAAGCGTGACATTGCTGCTACAGCCTGGAAGGAAAGCGCACGTGCATGTCCCGACTCGAGACGAGGCCTGACTGCCCTGGGGAGACTCCAGAAGTACCCACAGATCCATGTCAGCCCCTGAGAGGAATCCTCGGTTCCGGCCCTGACTTCACACAAGGTTTTTGGCCCCGGTATCGACGGGAGAGGAATCCCGAGAGGCCCCCTAGCACCTCGCATGGGGACTGGCTTCTCCTGAGGCCACCAGGGCGGGTCCCTGAGGTCCCCGTCGTAACTCGAGAACACCTGCCGCAACTCGAGAAAATCCAGGAAGTTCTCCCTTCCAGGCGAGATGAGGCCTATTTCCGATGAGGCGTCTGGAGACTAATGACACCTAACCTCTGGGACTTCGAAAGGGTCTTTCACACCCTTGCTGCAACTCAAGAAGTTCACCGCCATACCCGTCTCCACTCGAGAGGAAGCACGGTGGTCCCGCCCACATCCAGAGGATCCCCGTTTCCCCCTCGGAGCTCCAGATGAGGGATCCTTTCCCTGCTTTCAACGGGAAAAAATTCCCGGCGTTCCCGTCGCATCTCAAGAGGAGGCACTCTCAACAGGAAAGGCGAGAGGAACTCCATGGTCGTACCACCATTCCAAGAGTCCCCCAGATGTCTCAGTCCATTCCAGAGGAACCTCTTTGCCCTGCACTGGCTCATCTTTCACGCCGAGGATCGACTCACACCACGGTGGCACGTGGGACAGCCCTGTGGGAAAGCCTCGAGGGAAAGCCTCGAGGGAAAACCACAGATCCTTTGATCCACGCCACGGGAAGCGTGACATTGCTGCTACAGCCTGGAAGGAAAGCGCACGTGCATGCCCCCACTCGAGACGAGGCCTGACTCCCCTGGGGAGACTCCAGAAGTACCCAAAGATCCATGTCAGCCCTTGAACGGAATCCTCGGTTCCGGCCCTGACTCCACACAGGTTTTTGGCCCCGGTATCGACGGGAGAGGAATCCCGAGAGGCCCCCTAGCACCTCGCATGGGGACTGGCCTCTCCTGACGCCACCAGGGCGGGTCCCTGAAGTCCCCGTCGTAACTCGAGAACACCTTCCGCAACTCGAGAAAATCCAGGAAGTTCTCCCTTCCAGGCGAGATGAGGCCTATTTCCGATGAGGCGTCTGGAGTCTAATGACACCTAACCTCTGGAACTTCGAAAGGGTCTTTCACACCCTTGCTGCAACTCAAGAAGTTCACCGCCATACCCGTCTCCACTCCAGAGGAAGCACGGTGGTCCCGCCCACATCCAGAGGATCCCCGTTTCCCTCTCGGAGCTCCAGATGAGGGATCCTTTCCCTGCTTTCAACGGGAAAAAATTCCCGGCGTTCCCGTCGCATCTCAAGAGGAGGCACTCTCAACAGGAAAGGCGAGAGGAACTCCATGGTCGTACCACCATTCCAAGAGTCCCCCAGATGTCTCAGTCCATTCCAGAGGAACCTCTTTGCCCTGCACTGGCTCATCTTTCACGCCGAGGATCGACTCACACCACGGCGGCACGTGGGACAGCCCTGTGGGAAAGCCTCGAGGGAAAGCCTCGAGGGAAAACCACAGATCCTTTGATCCACGCCACGGGAAGCGTGACATTGCTGCTACAGCCTGGAAGGAAAGCGCACGTTCATGCCCCCACTCGAGACGAGGCCTGACTCCCCTGGGGAGACTCCAGAAGTACCCAAAGATCCATGTCAGCCCCTGAGAGGAATCCTCGGTTCCGGCCCTGACTCCACACAAGGTTTTTGGCCCCGGTATAGACGGGAGAGGTATCCCGAGAGGCCCCCTAGCAACTCGCATGGGGACTGGCCTCTCCTGAGGCCACCAGGGCGGGTCCCTGAGGTTCCCGTCCTAACTCGAGAACACCTGCCGCAACTCGAGAAAATCCAGGAAGTTCTCCCTTCCAGGCAAGATGAGGCCTATTTCCGATGAGGCGTCTGGAGACTAATGACACCTAACCTCTGGAACTTCGAAAGGGTCTTTCACACCCTTGCTGCAACTCAAGAAGTTCATCGCCATACCCGTCTCCATGAGAGGAAGCACGATGGTCCCGCCCACATCCAGAGGAGCCCCGTTTACCCCTCGTAGCTCGAGATGAGGGATCCTTTCCCTGCTTTCAACGGGAAAGAATTCCCGGCGTTCCCGTCGCATCTCAAGAGGAGGCACTCTCAACAGGAAAGGCGAGAGGAACTCCATGGTCGTACCACCATTCCAAGAGTCCCCCAGATCTCTCAGTCCATTCCAGAGGAAGCTCTTTGCCCTGCACTGGCTCATCTGTCACGCCGAGGATCGACTCACACCACGGTGGCACGTGGGACAGCCCTGTGGGAAAGACTCGAGGGAAAGCCTCGAGGGAAAACCGCAGATCCTTTGATCCACGCGACGGGAAGCGTGACATTTCTGCTACAGCCTGGAAGGAAAGCGCACGTGCATGTCCCGACTCGAGACGAGGCCTGACTGCCCTGGGGAGACTCCAGAAGTACCCACAGATCCATGTCAGCCCCTGAGAGGAATCCTCGGTTCCGGCCCTGACTTCACACAAGGTTTTTGGCCCCGGTATCGACGGGAGAGGAATCCCGAGAGGCCCCCTAGCACCTCGCATGGGGACTGGCCTCTCCTGAGGCCACCAGGGCGGGTCCCTGAGGTCCCCGTCGTAACTCGAGAACACCTGCCGCAACTCGAGAAAATCCAGGAAGTTCTCCCTTCCAGGCGAGATGAGGCCTATTTCCGATGAGGCGTCTGGAGACTAATGACACCTAAGCTCTGGAACTTCGAAAGGATCTTTCACACCCTTGCTGCAACTCAAGAAGTTCACCGCCATACCCGTCTCCACTCGAGAGGAAGCACGATGGTCCCGCCCACATCCAGAGGAGCCCCGTTTCCCGCTCGTAGCTCGAGATGAGGGATCCTTTCCCTGCTTTCAACGGGAAAGAATTCCCGGCGTTCCCGTCGCATCTCAAGAGGAGGCACTCTCAACAGGAAAGGCGAGAGGAACTCCATGGTCGTACCACCATTCCAAGAGTCCCCCAGATGTCTCAGTCCATTCCAGAGGAAGCTCTTGGCCCTGCACTGGCTCATCATTCACGCCGAGGATCGACTCACACCACGGTGGCACGTGGGACAGCCCTGTGGGAAAGCCTCGAGGGAAAGCCTCGAGGGAAAACCACAGATCCTTTGATCCACGCGATGGAAAGCGTGACATTGCTGCTACAGCCTGGAGGAAAGCGCACGTGCATGCCCCCACTCGAGACGAGGCCTGACTCCCCTGGGGAGACTCCAGAAGTACCCAAAGATCCATGTCAGCCCCTGAGAGGAATCCTCGGTTCCGGCACTGACTCCACACAAGGTTTTTGGCCCCGGTATCGACGGGAGAGGAATCCCGAGAGGCCCCCTAGCAACACGCATGGGGACTGGCCTCTCCTGCGGCCACCAGGGCGGGTCCCTGAGGTCCCCGTCGGAACTCGAGAACACCTGCCGCAACTCGAGAAAATCCAGGAAGTTCTCCCTTCCAGGCGAGATGAGGCTTATTTCCGATGAGGCGTCTGGAGACTAATGACACCTAACCTCTGGAACTTCGAAAGGGTCTTTCACACCCTTGCTGCAACTCAAGAAGTTCACCGCCATACCCGTCTCCACGAGAGGAAGCACGATGGTCCCGCCCACATCCAGAGGAGCCCCGTTTCCCCCTCGGAGCTCGAGATGAGGGATCATTTCCCTGCTTTCAACGGGAAAGAATTCCCGGCGTTCCCGTCGCATCTCAAGAGGAGGCACTCTCAACAGGAAAGGCGAGAGGAACTCCATGGTCGTACCCCCATTCCAAGAGTCCCCCAGATGTCTCAGTCCATTCCAGAGGAAGCTCTTTGCCCTGCACTGGCTCATCTTTCACGCCGAGGATCGACTCACACCACGGTGGCACGTGGGACAGCCCTGTGGGAAAGCCTCGAGGGAAAACCACAGATCCTTTGATCCACGCGACGGGAAGCGAAACATTGCTGCTACAGCCTGGAGGAAAGCGCACGTGCATGCCCCCACTCGAGACGAGGCCTGACTCCCCTGGGGAGACTCCAGAAGTACCCAAAGATCCATGTCAGCCCCTGAGAGGAATCCTCGGTTCCGGCACTGACTCCACACAAGGTTTTTGGCCCCGGTATCGACGGGAGAGGAATCCCGCGAGGCCCCCTAGCAACTCGCATGGGGACTGGCCTCTCCTTAGGCCACCAGGGCGGGTCCCTGAGGTCCCCGTCGTAACTCGAGAACACCTGCCGAAACTCGAGAAAATCCAGGAAGTTCTCACTTCCAGGCGAGATGAGGCCTATTTCCGATGAGGCGTCTGGAGACTAATGAAACCTAAGCTCTGGAACTTCGAAAGGATCTTTCACACCCTTGCTGCAACTCAAGGAGTTCACCGCCATACCCGTCTCCACTCGAGAGGAAGCACGATGGTCCCGCCCACATCCAGAGGAGCCCCGTTTCCCCCTCGGAGCTCGAGATGAGGGATCCTTTCCCTGCTTTCAACGGGAAAGAATTCCCGGCATTCCCGTCGCATCTCAAGAGGAGGCACTCTCAACAGGAAAGGCGAGGGGAACTCCATGGTCGTACCACCATTCCAAGAGTCCCCCAGATGTCTCAGTCCATTCCAGAGGAAGCTCTTTGCCTTGCACTGGCTCATCGTTCACGCCGAGGATCGACTCACACCACGGTGCCACGTGGGACAGCCCTCTGGGAAAGCCTCGAGGGAAAGCCTCGAGGGAAAACCACATAACCGTTGATCCAAGCTATCGGAAGCGTGACATTGCTGCTACAGCCAGGAAGGAAAGCACACGTGCATGCCACCACTCGAGAGGAGGTCTGATTCCCTGGGGAGACTCCAGAAGTACCCAAAGATCCATGTCAGCGCCTGAGAGGAATCCTCGTTTCCGGCCCTGACTCCACACAAGGTTTTTGGCCCCGGTATCGACGGGAGAGGAATCCCGAGAGGCCCCCTAGCACCTCGCATGGGGACTGGCCTCTCCTGAGGCCACCAGGGCGGGTCCCTGAGGTCCCCGTCCTAACTCGAGAACACCTGCCACAACTCGAGAAAATCCAGGAAGTTCTCCCTTCCAGGCGAGATGAGGCCTATTTCCGATGAGGCGTCTGGAGACTAATGACACCTAACCTCTGGAACTTCGAAAGGGTCTTTCACACCCTTGCTGCAACTCAAGAAGTTCACCGCCATACCCGTCTCCACTCGAGAGGAAGCACGGTGGTCCCGCCCACATCCAGAGGATCCCCGTTTCCCCCTCGGAGCTCCAGATGAGGGATCCTTTCCCTGCTTTCAACGGGAAAAAATTCCCGGCGTTCCCGTCGCATCTCAAGAGGAGGCACTCTCAACAGGAAAGTCGAGAGGAACTCCATGGTCGTACCACCATTCCAAGAGTCCCCCAGATGTCTCAGTCCATTCCACAGGAACCTCTTTGCCCTGCACTGGCTCATCTTTCATGCCGAGGATCGACTCACACCATGGTGGCACCTGGGACAGCCCTGTGGGAAAGCCTCGAGGGAAAGCCTCGAGGGAAAATCACAGATCCTTTGATCCACGCGACGGGAAGCGTGACATTGCTGCTACAGCCTGGAAGGAAAGCGCCCGTGCATGCCCCGAATCGAGACGAGGCCTGACTCCCCTGGGGAGACTCCAGAAGTACCCACAGATCCATGTCAGCCCCTGAGAGGAATCCTCAGTTCCGGCCCTGACTCCACACAAGGTTTCTGGCCCCGGTATCGACGGGAGAGGAATCCCGAGAGGCCCCCTGGAAACTCGCATGGGGACTGGCCTCTCCTTAGGCCACCAGGGCGGGTCCCTAAGGTCCCCGTCATAACTCGAGAACACCTGCCGCAACTCGAGAAAATCCAGGAAGTTCTCCCTTCCAGGCGAGATGAGGCCTATTTCCGATGAGGCGTCTGGAGACTAATGACACCTAACCTCTGGAACTTCGAAAGGGTCTTTCACACCCTTGCTGCAACTCAAGAAGTTCACCGCCATACCCGTCTCCACTCGAGAGGAAGCACGATGGTCCCGCCCACATCCAGAGGAGACCCGTTTCACCCTCAGAGCTCGAGATGAGGGATCCTTTCCCTGCTTTCAACGGGAAAGAATTCCCGGCGTTCCCGTCGCATCTCAAGAGGAGGCACTCTCAACAGGAAAGGCGAGAGGAACTCCATGGTCGTACCACCATTCCAAGAGTCCCCCAGATGTCTCAGTCCATTCCAGAGGAAGCTCTTTGCCCTGCACTGGCTCATCTTTCACGCCGAGGATCGACTCACACCACGGTGGCACGTGGGACAGCCCTGTGGGAAAGCCTCGAGGGAAAGCCTCGAGGGAAAACCTCATATCCGTTGATCCAAGCGACGGGAAGCGTAACATTGCTGCTACAGCCAGGAAGGAAAGCGCACGTGCATGCCCCGACTCGAGATGAGGCCTGACTCCCCTGGGGAGACTCCAGAAGTACCCACAGATCCATGTCAGCCCCTGAGAGGAATCCTCAGTTCCGGCCCTGACTCCACACAAGGTTTTTGGCCCCGGTATCGACGGGAGAGGAATCCCGAGAGGCCCCCTAGCAACTCGCATGGGGACTGGCCTCTCCTTAGGCCACCAGGGCGGGTCCCTGAGGTCCCCGTCGTAACTCGAGAACACCTGCCGCAACTCGAGAAAATCCAGGAAGTTCTCCCTTCCAGGCGAGATGAGGCCTATTTCCGATGAGGCGTCTGGAGACTAATGACACCTAACCTCTGGAACTTCGAAAGGGTCTTTCACACCCTTGCTGCAACTCAAGAAGTTCACCGCCATACCCGTCTCCACTCGAGAGGAAGCACGATGGTCCCGCCCACATCCAGAGGAGACCCGTTTCACCCTCAGAGCTCGAGATGAGGGATCCTTTCCCTGCTTTCAACGGGAAAGAATTCCCGGCGTTCCCGTCGCATCTCAAGAGGAGGCACTCTCAACAGGAAAGGCGAGAGGAACTCCATGGTCGTACCACCATTCCAAGAGTCCCCCAGATGTCTCAGTCCATTCCAGAGGAAGCTCTTTGCCCTGCACTGGCTCATCTTTCACGCCGAGGATCGACTCACACCACGGTGGCACGTGGGACAGCCCTGTGGGAAAGCCTCGAGGGAAAGCCTCGAGGGAAAACCTCATATCCGTTGATCCAAGCGACGGGAAGCGTAACATTGCTGCTACAGCCAGGAAGGAAAGCGCACGTGCATGCCCCGACTCGAGATGAGGCCTGACTCCCCTGGGGAGACTCCAGAAGTACCCACAGATCCATGTCAGCCCCTGAGAGGAATCCTCAGTTCCGGCCCTGACTCCACACAAGGTTTTTGGCCCCGGTATCGACGGGAGAGGAATCCCGAGAGGCCCCCTAGCAACTCGCATGGGGACTGGCCTCTCCTTAGGCCACCAGGGCGGGTCCCTGAGGTCCCCGTCGTAACTCGAGAACACCTGCCGCAACTCGAGAAAATCCAGGAAGTTCTCCCTTCCAGGCGAGATGAGGCCTATTTCCGATGAGGCGTCTGGAGACTAATGACACCTAACCTCTGGAACTTCGAAAGGGTCTTTCACACCCTTGCTGCAACTCAAGAAGTTCACCGCCATACCCGTCTCCACTCGAGAGGAAGCACGATGGTCCCGCCCACATCCAGAGGAGCCCCGTTCCCCCTCGTAGCTCGAGATGAGGGATCCTTTCCCTGCTTTCAACGGGAAAGAATTCCCGGCGTTCCCGTCGCATCTCAAGAGGAGGCACTCTCAACAGGAAAGGCGAGAGGAACTCCATGGTCGTACCACCATTCCAAGAGTCCCCCAGATGTCTCAGTCCATTCCAGAGGAAGCTCTTGGCCCTGCACTGGCTCATCTTTCACGCCGAGGATCAACTCACACCATGATGGCACGTGGGACAGCCTTGTGGGAAAGCCTCGAGGGAAAGCCTCGAGTGAAAACCACAGATCCTTTGATCCACGCGACGGGAAGCGTGACATTGCTGCTACAGCCTGGAAGGAAAGCGCACGTGCATGCCCCGACTCGAGACGAGGCCTGACTCCCCTGGGGAGACTCCAGAAGTACCCACAGATCCATGTCAGCCCCTGAGAGGAATCCTCAGTTCCGGCCCTGACTCCACAAAAGGTTTTTGGCCCCGGTATCGACGGGAGAGGAATCCCGAGAGGCCCCCTCGAAACTCGCATGGGGACTGGCCTCTCCTTAGGCCACCAGGGCGGGTCCCTGAGGTCCCCGTCGTAACTCGAGAACACCTGCCGCAACTCGAGAAAATCCAGGAAGTTCTCCCTTCCAGGCGAGATGAGGCCTATTTCCGATGAGGCGTCTGGAGACTAATGACACCTAACCTCTGGAACTTCGAAAGGGTCTTTCACACCCTTGCTGCAACTCAAGAAGTTCACCGCCATACCCGTCTCCACTCGAGAGGAAGCACGATGGTCCCGCCCACATCCAGAGGAGACCCGTTTCACCCTCAGAGCTCGAGATGAGGGATCCTTTCCCTGCTTTCAACGGGAAAGAATTCCCGGCGTTCCCGTCGCATCTCAAGAGGAGGCACTCTCAACAGGAAAGGCGAGAGGAACTCCATGGTCGTACCACCATTCCAAGAGTCCCCCAGATGTCTCAGTCCATTCCAGAGGAAGCTCTTTGCCCTGCACTGGCTCATCTTTCACGCCGAGGATCGACTCACACCACGGTGGCACGTGGGACAGCCCTGTGGGAAAGCCTCGAGGGAAAGCCTCGAGGGAAAACCTCATATCCGTTGATCCAAGCGACGGGAAGCGTAACATTGCTGCTACAGCCAGGAAGGAAAGCGCACGTGCATGCCCCGACTCGAGATGAGGCCTGACTCCCCTGGGGAGACTCCAGAAGTACCCACAGATCCATGTCAGCCCCTGAGAGGAATCCTCAGTTCCGGCCCTGACTCCACACAAGGTTTTTGGCCCCGGTATCGACGGGAGAGGAATCCCGAGAGGCCCCCTAGCAACTCGCATGGGGACTGGCCTCTCCTTAGGCCACCAGGGCGGGTCCCTGAGGTCCCCGTCGTAACTCGAGAACACCTGCCGCAACTCGAGAAAATCCAGGAAGTTCTCCCTTCCAGGCGAGATGAGGCCTATTTCCGATGAGGCGTCTGGAGACTAATGACACCTAACCTCTGGAACTTCGAAAGGGTCTTTCACACCCTTGCTGCAACTCAAGAAGTTCACCGCCATACCCGTCTCCACTCGAGAGGAAGCACGATGGTCCCGCCCACATCCAGAGGAGACCCGTTTCACCCTCAGAGCTCGAGATGAGGGATCCTTTCCCTGCTTTCAACGGGAAAGAATTCCCGGCGTTCCCGTCGCATCTCAAGAGGAGGCACTCTCAACAGGAAAGGCGAGAGGAACTCCATGGTCGTACCACCATTCCAAGAGTCCCCCAGATGTCTCAGTCCATTCCAGAGGAAGCTCTTTGCCCTGCACTGGCTCATCTTTCACGCCGAGGATCGACTCACACCACGGTGGCACGTGGGACAGCCCTGTGGGAAAGCCTCGAGGGAAAGCCTCGAGGGAAAACCTCATATCCGTTGATCCAAGCGACGGGAAGCGTAACATTGCTGCTACAGCCAGGAAGGAAAGCGCACGTGCATGCCCCGACTCGAGATGAGGCCTGACTCCCCTGGGGAGACTCCAGAAGTACCCACAGATCCATGTCAGCCCCTGAGAGGAATCCTCAGTTCCGGCCCTGACTCCACACAAGGTTTTTGGCCCCGGTATCGACGGGAGAGGAATCCCGAGAGGCCCCCTAGCAACTCGCATGGGGACTGGCCTCTCCTTAGGCCACCAGGGCGGGTCCCTGAGGTCCCCGTCGTAACTTGAGAACACCTGCCGCAACTCGAGAAAATCCAGGAAGTTCTCCCTTCCAGGCGAGATGAGGCCTATTTCCGATGAGGCGTCTGGAGACTAATGACACCTAACCTCTGGAACTTCGAAAGGGTCTTTCACACCCTTGCTGCAACTCAAGAAGTTCACCGCCATACCCGTCTCCACTCGAGAGGAAGCACGATGGTCCCGCCCACATCCAGAGGAGCCCCGTTCCCCCTCGTAGCTCGAGATGAGGGATCCTTTCCCTGCTTTCAACGGGAAAGAATTCCCGGCGTTCCCGTCGCATCTCAAGAGGAGGCACTCTCAACAGGAAAGGCGAGAGGAACTCCATGGTCGTACCACCATTCCAAGAGTCCCCCAGATGTCTCAGTCCATTCCAGAGGAAGCTCTTGGCCCTGCACTGGCTCATCTTTCACGCCGAGGATCAACTCACACCATGATGGCACGTGGGACAGCCTTGTGGGAAAGCCTCGAGGGAAAGCCTCGAGTGAAAACCACAGATCCTTTGATCCACGCGACGGGAAGCGTGACATTGCTGCTACAGCCTGGAAGGAAAGCGCACGTGCATGCCCCGACTCGAGACGAGGCCTGACTCCCCTGGGGAGACTCCAGAAGTACCCACAGATCCATGTCAGCCCCTGAGAGGAATCCTCAGTTCCGGCCCTGACTCCACAAAAGGTTTTTGGCCCCGGTATCGACGGGAGAGGAATCCCGAGAGGCCCCCTCGAAACTCGCATGGGGACTGGCCTCTCCTTAGGCCACCAGGGCGGGTCCCTGAGGTCCCCGTCGTAACTCGAGAACACCTGCCGCAACTCGAGAAAATCCAGGAAGTTCTCCCTTCCAGGCGAGATGAGGCCTATTTCCGATGAGGCGTCTGGAGACTAATGACACCTAACCTCTGGAACTTCGAAAGGGTCTTTCACACCCTTGCTGCAACTCAAGAAGTTCACCGCCATACCCGTCTCCATTCGAGAGGAAGCACGATGGTCCCGCCCACATCCAGAGGAGCCCCGTTTCCCCCTCAGAGCTCGAGATGAGGGATCCTTTCCCTGGTTTCAACGGGAAAGAATTCCTGGCGTTCCCGTCGCATCTCAAGAGGAGGCACTCTCAACAGGAAAGGCGAGAGGAACTACATGGTCGTACCACCATTCCAAGAGTCCCACAGATGTCTCAGTCCATTCCAGAGGAAGCTCTTTGCCCTGCACTGGCTCATCTTTCACGCCGAGGATCGACTCACACCACGGTGGCACGTGGGACAGCCCTGTGGGAAAGCCTCGAGGGAAAGCCTCGAGGGAAAACCACAGATCCGTTGATCCAAGCGACGGGAAGCGTGACATTGCTGCTACAGCCAGGAAGGAAAGCACACGTGCATGCCCCCACTCGAGACGAGGTCTAATTCCCTGGGGAGACTCCAGAAGTACCAAAAGATCCATGTCAGCCCATGAGAGGAATCCTCGGTTCCGGCCCTGACTCCACACAAGGTTTTTGGCCCCGGTATCGACGGGAGAGGAATCCCGAGAGGCCCCCTAGCACCTCGCATGGGGACTGGCCTCTCCTGAGGCCACCAGGGCGGGTCCCTGAGGTCCCCGTCGTAACTCGAGAACACCTGCCGCAACTCGAGAAAATCCAGGAAGTTCTCCCTTCCAGGCGAGATGAGGCCTATTTCCGATGAGGCGTCGGAGACTAATGACACCTAACCTCTGGAACTTCGAAAGGGTCTTTCACACCCTTGCTGCAACTCAAGATGTTCACCGCCATACGCGTCTCCACTCGAGAGGAAGCACGGTGGTCCCACCCACATCCAGAGGAGCCCCGTTTCCCCCTCGGAGCTCGAGATGAGGGATCCTTTCCCTGCTTTCAACGGGAAAGAATTCCCGGCTTTCCCGTCGCATCTCAAGAGGAGGCACTCTCAACAGGAAAGGCAAGAGGAACTCCATGGTCGTACCACCATTCCAAGAGTCCCCCAGATGTCTCAGTCCATTCCAGAGGAACCTCTTTGCCCTGCACTGGCTCATCTTTCACGCCGAGGATCGACTCACACCATGGTGGCACGTGGGACAGCCCTGTGGGAAAGCCTCGAGGGAAAGCCTCGAGGGAAAACCACAGATCCTTTGATCCACGCGACGGGAAGCGTGACATTGCTGCTACAGCCTGGAAGGAAAGCACACGTGCATTCCCCGACTCGAGAATAGGCCTGACTCCCCTGGGGAGACTCCAGAAGTACCCACAGATCCATGTCAGCCCCTGAGAGGAATCCTCAGTTCCGGCCCTGACTCCACAAAAGGTTTTTGGCCCCGGTATCGACGGGAGAGGAATCCCGAGAGGCCCCCTCGAAACTCGCATGGGGACTGGCCTCTCCTTAGGCCACCAGGGCGGGTCCCTGTGGTCCCCGTCGTAACTCGAGAACACCTGCCGCAACTCGAGAAAATCCAGGTAGTTCTCCCTTCCAGGCGAGATGAGGCCTATTTCCGATGAGGCGTCTGGAGACTAATGACACCTAACCTCTGGAACTTCGAAAGGGTCTTTCACACCCTTGCTGCAACTCAAGAAGTTCACCGCCATACCCGTCTCCATTCGAGATGAAGCACGATGGTCCCGCCCACATCCAGAGGAGCCCCGTTTCCCCCTGAGAGCTCGAGATGAGGGATCCTTTCCCTGCTTTCAACGGGAAAGAATTCCCGGCGTTCCCGTCGCATCTCAAGAGGAGGCACTCTCAACAGGAAAGGCGTGAGGAACTCCATGGTCGTACCACCATTCCAAGAGTCCCCCAGATGTCTCAGTCCATTCCAGAGGAAGCTCTTTGCCCTGCAGTGGCTCATCTGTCACGCCGAGGATCGACTCACACCACGGTGGCACGTGGGACAGCCCTGTGGGAAAGCCTCGAGGGAAAGCCTCGAGGGAAAACCACAGATCCTTTGATCCACCCGACGGGAAGCGTGACATTGCTGCTACAGCCTGGAAGGAAAGCGCACGTGCATGCCCCCACTCGAGACGAGGTCTGACTCCCCTGGGGAGACTCCAGAAGTACCCACAGATCCATGTCAGCCCCTGAGAGGAATCCTCGGTTCCGGCCCTGACTCCACACAAGGTTTTTGGCCCCGGTATCGACGGGAGAGGAATCACGAGAGGCTCCCTAGCACCTCGCATGGGGACTGGCCTCTCCTGAAGCCACCAGGGCGGGTCCCTGAGGTCCCCGTCGTAACTCGAGAACACCTGCCGCAACTCGAGAAAATCCAGGAAGTTCTCCCTTCCAGGCGAGATGAGGCCTATTTCCGATGAGGCGTCTGGAGACTAATGACACCTAACCTCTGGAACTTCAAAAGGGTCTTTCATACCCTTGCTGCAACTCTAGAAGTTCACCGCCATACCCGTCTCCACTCGAGAGGAAGCACGATGGTCCCGCCCACATCCAGAGGAGCCCCGTTTCCCCCTCGGAGCTCGAGATGAGGGATCCTTTCCCTGCTTTCAACGGGAAAGAATTCCCGGCGTTCCCGTCGCATCTCAAGAGGAGGCACTCTCAACAGGAAAGGCGAGAGGAACTCCATGGTCGTACCACCATGCCAAGAGTCCCCCAGATGTCTCAGTCCATTCCAGAGGAACCTCTTTGCCCTGCACTGGCTCATCTTTCACGCCGAGGATCGACGCACACCATGGTGGCACGTGGGACAGCCCTGTGGAAAGCCTCGAGTGAAAGCCTCGAGGGAAAACCACAGATCCTTTGATCCATGCCACGGGAAGCGTGACATTGCTGCTACAGCCTGGAAGGAAAGCGCACGTGCATGCCCCGACTCGAGACGAGGCCTGACTCCCCTGGGGAGACTCCAGAAGTACCCAAAGATCCATGTCAGCCCCTGAGAGGAATCCTCGGTTCCGGCCCTGACTCCACACAAGGTTTTTGGCCCCGGTATCGACGGGAGAGGTATCCCGAGAGGCCCCCTAGCACCTCGCATGGGGACTGGCCTCTCCTGAGGCCACCAGGGCGGGTCCCTGAGGTCCCCGTCGTAACTCGAGAACACCTGCCGCAACTCGAGAAAATCCAGGAAGTTCACCCTTCCAGGGGAGATGAGGCCTATTTCCGATGAGGTGTCTGGAGACTAATGACACCTAACCTCTGGAACTTCGAAAGGGTCTTTCACACCCTTGCTGCAACTCAAGAAGTTCACCGCCATACCCGTCTCCACTCGAGAGGAAGCACGATGGTCCCGCCCACATCCAGAGGAGCCCCGTTTCCCCCTCGGAGCTCGAGATGAGGGATCCTTTCCCTGCTTTCAACGGAAAAGAATTCCGGCGTTCCCGTCGCATCTCAAGAGGAGGCACTCTCAACAGGAAAGGCGAGAGAAACTCCATGGTCGTACCACCATTCCAAGAGTCCCCCACATGTCTCAGTACATTCCAGAGGAACCTCTGTACCCTGCACTGGCTCATCTTTCACGCCGAGGATCGACTCACACCACGGTGGCACGTGGGACAGCCCTGTGGGAAAGCCTCGAGGGAAAGCCTCCAGGGAAAACCACAGATCCTTTGATCCACGCCACGGGAAGCGTGACATTGCTGCTACAGCCTGGAAGGAAAGCGCACGTGCATGCCCCCACTCTAGACGAGGCCTGACTCCCCTGGGGAGACTCCACAAGTACCCAAATATCCATGTCAGCCGCTGAGAGGAATCCTCGGTTCCGGGCCTGACTCCACAACAGGATTTTGGCCCCGGTATCGACGGGAGAGGAATCCCGAGAGGCCCCCTAGCACCTCGCATGGGGACTGGCCCCTCCTGAGGCCACCAGGGCGAGTCCCTGAGGTCCCCGTCGTAACTCGAGAACACCTGCCACAACTCGAGAAAATCCAGGAAGTTCTCCCTTCCAGGCGAGATGAGGCCTATTTCCGATGAGGCGTCTGGAGACTAATGACACCTAACCTCTGGAACTTCGAAAGGGTCTTTCACACCCTTGCTGCAACTCAAGAAGTTCACCGCCATACCCGTCTCCACTCGAGAGGAAGCACGATGGTCCCGCCCACATCCAGAGGAGCCCTGATTCCACCTCGGAGCTCGAGATGAGGGATCCTTTCCCTGCTTTCAACGGGAAAGAATTCCCGGCGTTCCCGTCACATCTCAAGAGGAGGCACTCTCAACAGGAAAGGCGAGAGGAACTCCATGGTCGTACCACCTTTCCAAGAGTCCCCCAGATGTCTCAGTCCATTCCAGAGGAACCTCTTTGCCCTGCACTGGCTCATCTTTCACGCCGAGGATCGACTCACACCACCGTGGCACGTGGGACAGCCCTGTGGGTAAGCCTCGAGGGAAAGCCTCGAGGGAAAACCACAGATCCTTTGATCCACGCCACGGGAAGCACGACATTGCTGCTACAGCCTGGAAGGAAAGCGCACGTGCATGCCCCCACTCGAGACGAGGCCTGACTCCCCTGGGGAGACTCCAGAAGTACCCAAAGATCCATGTCAACCCCTGAGAGGTATCCTCGGTTCAGGCCCTGACTCTACACAAGGTTTTTGGCCCCGGTATCGACGGGAGAGGAATCCCGAGAGGCCCCCTAGCACCTCGCATGGGGACTGGCCTTTCCTGAGGCCACCAGGGCGGGTCCCTGAGGTCCCCGTCGTAACTCGAGAACACCTGCCGCAAATCGAGAAAATCCAGGAAGTTCTCCCTTCCAGGCGAGATGAGGCCTATTTCCGATGAGGCGTCTGGAGACGAATGACACCTAACCTCTGGAACTTTGAAAAGGTCTTTCACACCCTTGCTGCAACTCAAGAAGTTCACCGCCATACCAGTCTCCACTCGAGAGGAAGCACGATGGTCACACCCACATCCAGAGGAGCCCCGTTTCCCCCTCGTAGCTCGAGATGAGGGATCCTTTCCCTGCTTTCAACGCGAAAGAATTCCCGGCGTTCCCGTCGCATTTCAAGAGGAGGCACTCTCAACAGGAAAGGCGAGAGGAACTCCATGGTCGTACCACCATTCCAAGAGTCCCCCAGATGTCTCAGTCCATTCCAGAGGAACCTCTGTACCCTGCACTGGCTCATCTTTCACGCCGAGGATCGACTCACACCACGGTGGCACGTGGGACAGCCCTGTGGGAAAGCCTCGAGGGAAAACCACAGATCCTTTGATCCACCCGTCGGGAAGCGTGACATTGCTGCAACAGCCTGGAAGGAAAGCGCACGTGCATGCCCCCACTCGAGACGAGGCCTGACTCCCCTGGGGAGACTCCAGAAGTACCCAAAGATCCATGTCAGCCCCTGAGAGGAATCCTCGGTTCCGGCCCTGACTCCACACAAAGTTTTTGGCCCCGGTATCGACGGGAGAGGAATCCCGAGAGGCCCCCTAGCAACTCGCATGGGGACTGGCCTCTCCTGAGGCCTCCAGGGCGGGTCCCTGAGGTCCCCGTCGAAATTCGAGAACACCTCCCGCAACTCGAGAAAATCCAGGAAGTTCTCCCTTCCAGGCGAGATGAGGCCTATTTCCGATGAGGCGTCTGGAGACTAATGACACCTAACCTCTGGAACTTCGAAAGGGTCTTTCACACCCTTGCTGCAACTCAAGAAGTTCACCGCCATACCCGTCGCCACTCGAGAGGAAGCACGATGGTCCCGCCCACATCCAGAGGAGCCCCGTTTCCCCCTCGGAGCTCGAGATGAGGGATCCTTTCCCTGCTTTCAACGGGAAAGAATTCCGGCGTTCCCGTCGCATCTCAAGAGGAGGCACTCTCAACAGGAAAGGCGAGAGGAACTCCATGGTCGTACCACCATTCCAAGAGTCCCCCAGATGTCTCAGTCCATTCCAGAGGAACCTCTGTACCCTGCACTGGCTCATCTTTCACGCCGAGGATCGACTCACACCACGGTGGCACGTGGGACAGACCTGTGGGAAAGCCTCGAGGGAAAGCCTCGAGGGAAAACCACAGATCCTATGATCCACGCCACGGGAAGCACGACATTGCTGCTACAGCCTGGAAGGAAAGCGCACGTGCATGCCCCCAATCGAGACGAGGCCTGACTCCCCTGGGGAGACTCCAGAAGTACCCAAAGATCCATGTCAACACCTGAGAGGTATCCTCGGTTCAGGCACTGAATCTACACAAGGTTTTTGTCCCCGGTATCGACGGGAGAGGAATCCCGAGAGGCCCCCTAGCACCTCGCATGGGGACTGGCCTTTGCTGAGGCCACCAGGGCGGGTCCCTGAGGTCCCCGTCGTAACTCGAGAACACCTGCCGCAACTCGAGAAAATCCAGGAAGTTCTCCCTTCCAGGCGAGATGAGGCCTATTTCCGATGAGGCGTCTGGAGACGAATGACACCTAACCTCTGGAACTTCGAAAGGGTCTTTCACACCCTTGCTGCAACTCAAGAAGTTCACCGCCATACCCGTCTCCACTCGAGAGGAAGCACGATGGTCCCACCCACATCCAGAGGAGCCCCGTTTCCCCCTCGTAGCTCGAGATGAGGGATCCTTTCCCTGCTTTCAACGGGAAAGAATTCCCAGCGTTCCGGTCGCATTTCAAGAGGAGGCACTCTCAACAGGAAAGGCGAGAGGAACTCCATGGTCGTACCACCATTCCAAGAGTCCCCCAGATGTCTCAGTCCATTCCAGAGGAATCTCTGTACCCTGCACTTGCTCATCTTTCACGCCGAGGATCGACTCACACCACGGTGGCACGTGGGACAGCCCTGTGGGAAAGCCTCGAGGGAAAGCCTCGAGGGAAAACCACAGATCCTTTGATCCACGCCACGGGAAGCACGACATTGCTGCTACAGCCTGGAAGGAAAGCGCACGTGCATGCCCCCACTCGAGACGAGGCCTGACTCCCCTGGGGAGACTCCAGAAGTACCCAAAGATCCATGTCAACCCCTGAGAGGTATCCTCGGTTCAGGCCCTGACTCTACACAAGGTTTTTGTCCCCGGTATCGACGGGAGAGGAATCCCGAGAGGCCCCCTAGCTCCTCGCATGGAGACTGGCCTTCAGGGCTGGTCCCTGAGGTCCCCGTCGAAATTCGAGAACACCTCCCGCAACTCGAGAAAATCCAGGAAGTTCTCCCTTCCAGGCGAGATGAGGCCTATTTCCGATGAGGCGTCTGGAGACTAATGACACCTAACCTCTGGAACTTCGAAAGGGTCTTTCATACCCTTGCTGCAACTCTAGAAGTTCACCGCCATACCCGTCTCCACTCGAGAGTAAGCACGATGGTCCCGCCCACATCCAGAGGATCCCCGTTTCCCCCTCGGAGCTCGAGATGAGGGATCCTTTCCCTGCTTTCAACGGGAAAGAATTCCCGGCGTTCCCGTCGCATCTCAAGAGGAGGCACTCTCAACAGGAAAGGCGAGAGGAACTCCATGGTCGTACCACCATGCCAAGAGTCCCCCAGATGTCTCAGTCCATTCCAGAGGAACCTCTTTGCCCTGCACTGGCTCATCTTTCACGCCGAGGATCGACTCACACCACGGTGGCACGTGGGACAGCCCTGTGGGAAAGCCTCGAGGGAAAGCCTCGAGGGAAAACCACAGATCCTTTGATCCACCCGACGGGAAGCGTGACATTGCTGCTACAGCCTGGAAGGAAAGCGCACGGGCATGCCCCCACTCGAGACGAGGCCTGACTCCCCTGGGGAGACTCCAGAAGTACCCACAGATCCATGTCAGCCCCTGAGAGGAATCCTCGGTTCCGGCCCTGACTCCACACAAGGTTTTTGGCCCCGGTATCGACGGGAGAGGAATCCCGAGAGGCCCCCTAGCACCTCGCATGGGGACTGGCCTCTCCTGAGGCCACCAGGGCGGGTCCCTGAGGTCCCCGTCGTAACTCGAGAACACCTGCCGCCACTCGAGAAAATCCAGGAAGTTCTCCCTTCCAGGCGAGATGAGGCCTATTTCCGATGAGGCGTCTGGAGACTAATGACACCTAACCTCTGGAACTTCGAAAGGGTCTTTCATACCCTTGCTGCAACTCTAGAAGTTCACCGCCATACCCGTCTCCACTCGAGAGGAAGCACGATGGTCCCGCCCACATCCAGAGGAGCCCCGTTTCCCCCTCGGAGCTCGAGATGAGAGATCCTTTCCCTGCTTTCAACGGGAAAGAATTCCCGGCGTTCCCGTCGCATCTCAAGAGGAGGCACTCTCAACAGGAAAGGCGAGAGGAACTCCATGGTCGTACCACCATGCCAAGAGTCCCGCAGATGTCTCAGTCCATTCCAGAGGAACCTCTTTGCCCTGCACTGGCTCATCTTTCACGCCGAGGATCGACTCACACCACGGTGGCACGTGGGACAGCCCTGTGGGAAAGCCTCGAGGGAAAGCCTCGAGGGAAAACCACAGATCCTTTGATCCACACCACAGGAAGCGTGACATTGCTGCTACAGCTTGGAAGGAAAGCGCACGTGCATGCCCCCACTCGAGACGAGGCGTGACTCCCCTGGGGAGACTCCAGAAGTACCCAAAGATCCATGTCAGCCCCTGAGAGGAATCCTCGGTTCCGGCCCTGACTCCACACAAGGTTTTTGGCCCCGGTATCGACGGGAGAGGAATCCCGAGAGGCCCCCTAGCAACTCGCATGGGGACTGGCCTCTCCTGAGGCCACCAGGGCGGGTCCCTGAGGTCCCCGTTGTAACTCGAGAACACCTGCCGCAACTCGAGAAAATCCAGGAAGTTCTCCCTTCCAGGCGAGATGAGGCCTATTTCCGATGAGGCGTCTGGAGACTAATGACACCTAACCTCTGGAACTTCGAAAGGGTCTTTCATACCCTTGCTGCAACTCAAGAAGTTCACCGCCATACCCGTCTCCACTCGAGAGGAAGCACGATGGTCCCGCCCACATCCAGAGGAGCCCCGTTTCCCCCTCGGAGCTCGAGATGAGGGATCCTTTCCCTGCTTTCAACGGGAAAGTATTCCCGGCGTTCCCGTCGCATCTCAAGAGGAGGCACTCTCAACAGGAAAGGCGAGAGGAACTCCATGGTCGTACCACCATTCCAAGAGTCCCCCAGATGTCTCAGTCCATTCCAGAGGAACCTCTTTGCCCTGCACTGGCTCATCTTTCACGCCGAGGATCGACTCACACCACGGTGGCACGTGGGACAGCCCTGTGGGAAAGCCTCGAGGGAAAGCCTCGAGGGAAAACCACAGATCCTTTGATCCACGCCACAGGAAGCGTGACATTGCTGCTACAGCCTGGAAGGAAAGCGCACGTGCATGCCCCCACTCGAGACGAGGCCTGACTCCCCTGGGGAGACTCCAGAAGTACCCACAGATCCATGTCAGCCCCTGAGAGGAATCCTCGGTTCCGGCCCTGACTCCACACAAGGTTTTTGGCCCCGGTATCGACGGGAGAGGAATCCCGAGAGGCCCTCTAGCAACTCGCATGGGGACTGGCCTCTCCTGAGGCCACCAGAGCGGGTCCCTGAGGTCCCCGTCGTAACTCGAGAACACCTGCCGCAACTCGAGAAAATCCAGGAAGTTCTCCCTTCCAGGCGAGATGAGGCCTATTTCCGATGAGGCGTCTGGAGACTAATGAAACCTAACCTCTGGAACTTCGAAAGGGTCTTTCATACCCTTGCTGCAACTCTAGAAGTTCACCGCCATACCCGTCTCCACTCGAGAGGAAGCACGATGGTCCCGCCCACATCCAGAGGATCCCCGTTTCCCCCTCGGAGCTCGAGATGAGGGATCCTTTCCCTGCTTTCAACGGGAAAGAATTCCCGGCGTTCCCGTCGCATCTCAAGAGGAGGCACTCTCAACAGGAAAGGCGAGAGGAACTCCATGGTCGTACCACCATGCCAAGAGTCCCCCAGATGTCTCAGTCCATTCCAGAGGAACCTCTTTGCCCTGCACTGGCTCATCTTTCACGCCGAGGATCGACTCACACCACGGTGGCACGTGGGACAGCCCTGTGGGAAAGCCTCGAGGGAAAGCCTCGAGGGAAAACCACAGATCCTTTGATCCACGCCACGGGAATCGTGACATTGCTGCTACAGCCTGGAAGGAAAGCGCACGTGCATGCCCCCACTCGAGACGAGGCCTGACTCCCCTGGGGAGACTCCAGAAGTACCCAAAGATCCATGTCAGCCCCTGAGAGGAATCCTCGGTTCCGGCCCTGACTCCACACAAGGTTTTTGGCCCCGGTATCGACGGGAGAGGAATCCCGAGAGGCCCCCTAGCAACTCGCATGGGGACTGGCCTCTCCTGAGGCCACCAGGGCGGGTCCCTGAGGTCCCCGTCGTAACTCGAGAACACCTGCCGCAACTCGAGAAAATCCAGGAAGTTCTCCCTTCCAGGCGAGATGAGGCCTATTTCCGATGAGGCGTCTGGAGACTAATGACACCTAACCTCTGGAACTTCGAAAGGGTCTTTCACACCCTTGCTGCAACTCAAGAAGTTCACCGCCATACCCGTCTCCACACGAGAGGAAGCACGATGGTCCCGCCCACATCCAGAGGAGCCCCGTTTCCCCCTCGGAGCTCGAGATGAGGGATCCTTTCCCTGCTTTCAACGGGAAAGAATTCCCGTCGTTCCCGTCGCATCTCAAGAGGAGGCACTCTCAACAGGAAAGGCGAGAGGAACTCCATGGTCGTACCACCATTCCAAGAGTCCCACAGATGTCTCAGTCCATTCCAGAGGAACCTATTTGCCCTGCATTGGCTCATCTTTCACGCCGAGGATCGACTCACACCACGGTGGCACGTGGGACAGCCCTGTGGGAAAGCCTCGAGGGAAAGCCTCGAGGGAAAACCACAGATCCTTTGATCCACGCGACGGGAAGCGTGACATTGCTGCTACAGCCTGGAAGGAAAGCGCACGTGCATGCTCCCACTCGAACGAGGCCTGACTCCCCTGGGGAAACTCCAGAAGTACCCAAAGATCCATGTCAGCCCCTGAGAGGAATCCTCGGTTCCGGCCCTGACTCCACACAAGGTTTTTGGCCCCGGTATCGACGGGAGAGGAATCCCGAGAGGCCCCCTAGCACCTCGCATGGGGACTGGCCTCTCCTGAGGCCACCAGGGCGGGTCCCTGAGGTCCCCGTCGTAACTCGAGAACACCTGCCGCAACTCGAGAAAATCCAGGAAGTTCTCCCTTCCAGGCGAGATGAGGCCTATTTCCGATTAGGCGTCTGGAGACTAATGACACCTAACCTCTGGAACTTCGAAAGGGTCTTTCACACCCTTTCTGCAACTCAAGAAGTTCACCGCCATACCCGTCTCCACTCGAGAGGAAGCACGATGGTCCCGCCCACATCCAGAGGAGCCCCGTTTCCCCCTCGTAGCTCGAGATGAGGGATCCTTTCCCTGCTTTCAACGGGAAAGAATTCCAGGCGTTCCCGTCGCACCTCAAGAGGAGGCACTCTCAACAGGAAAGGCGAGAGGAACTCCATGGTCGTACCACCATGCCAAGAGTCCCGCAGATGTCTCAGTCCATTCCAGGGGAATCTCTTTGCCCTGCACTGGCTAATCTTTCACGCCGAGGATCGACTCACACCACGGTGGCACGTGGGACAGCCCTGTGGGAAAGCCTCGAGGGAAAGCCTCGAGGGAAAACCACAGATCCTTTGATCCACCCGACGGGAAGCGTGACATTGCTGCTACAGCCTGGAAGGAAAGCGCACATGCATGCCCCCACTCGAGACGAGGCCTGACTCCCCTGGGGAGACTCCAGAAGTACCCAAAGATCCATGTCAGCCCCTGAGAGGAATCCTCGGTTCCGGCCCTGACTCCACACAAGGTTTTTGGCCCCGGTATCGACGGGAGAGGAATCCCGAGAGGCCCCCTAGCAACTCGCATGGGGACTGGCCTCTCCTGAGGCCACCAGGGCGGGTCCCTGAGGTCCCCGTCGTAACTCGAGAACACCTGCCGCAACTCGATAAAATCCAGGAAGTTCTCCCTTCCAGGCGAGATGAGGCCTATTTCCGATGAGGCGTCTGGAGACTAATGACACCTAACCTCTGAAACTTCGAAAGGGTCTTTCATACCCTTGCTGCAACTCAAGAAGTTCACCGCCATACCCGTCTCCACTCGAGAGGAAGCACGATGGTCCCGCCCACATCCAGAGGAGCCCCGTTTCCCCCTCGGAGCTCGAGATGAGGGATCCTTTCCTTGCTTTCAACGGGAAAGTATTCCCGGCGTTCCCGTCGCATCTCAAGAGGAGGCACTCTCAACAGGAAAGGCGAGAGGAACTCCATGGTCGTACCACCATTCCAAGAGTCCCCCAGATGTCTCAGTCCATTCCAGAGGAACCTCTTTGCCCTGCACTGGCTCATCTTTCACGCCGAGGATCGACTCACACCACGGTGGCACGTGGGACAGCCCTGTGGGAAAGCCTCGAGGGAAAGCCTCGAGGGAAAACCACAGATCCTTTGATCCACGCCACAGGAAGCGTGACATTGCTGCTACAGCCTGGAAGGAAAGCGCACGTGCATGCCCCCACTCGAGACGAGGCCTGACTCCCCTGGGGAGACTCCAGAAGTACCCACAGATCCATGTCAGCCCCTGAGAGGAATCCTCGGTTCCGGCCCTGACTCCACACAAGGTTTTTGGCCCCGGTATCGACGGGAGAGGAATCCCGAGAGGCCCTCTAGCAACTCGCATGGGGACTGGCCTCTCCTGAGGCCACCAGAGCGGGTCCCTGAGGTCCCCGTCGTAACTCGAGAACACCTGCCGCAACTCGAGAAAATCCAGGAAGTTCTCCCTTCCAGGCGAGATGAGGCCTATTTCCGATGAGGCGTCTGGAGACTAATGAAACCTAACCTCTGGAACTTCGAAAGGGTCTTTCATACCCTTGCTGCAACTCTAGAAGTTCACCGCCATACCCGTCTCCACTCGAGAGGAAGCACGATGGTCCCGCCCACATCCAGAGGATCCCCGTTTCCCCCTCGGAGCTCGAGATGAGGGATCCTTTCCCTGCTTTCAACGGGAAAGAATTCCCGGCGTTCCCGTCGCATCTCAAGAGGAGGCACTCTCAACAGGAAAGGCGAGAGGAACTCCATGGTCGTACCACCATGCCAAGAGTCCCCCAGATGTCTCAGTCCATTCCAGAGGAACCTCTTTGCCCTGCACTGGCTCATCTTTCACGCCGAGGATCGACTCACACCACGGTGGCACGTGGGACAGCCCTGTGGGAAAGCCTCGAGGGAAAGCCTCGAGGGAAAACCACAGATCCTTTGATCCACGCCACGGGAATCGTGACATTGCTGCTACAGCCTGGAAGGAAAGCACACGTGCATGCCCCCACTCGAGACGAGGCCTGACTCCCCTGGGGAGACTCCAGAAGTACCCAAAGATCCATGTCAGCCCCTGAGAGGAATCCTCGGTTCCGGCCCTGACTCCACACAAGGTTTTTGGCCCCGGTATCGACGGGAGAGGAATCCCGAGAGGCCCCCTAGCAACTCGCATGGGGACTGGCCTCTCCTGAGGCCACCAGGGCGGGTCCCTGAGGTCCCCGTCGTAACTCGAGAACACCTGCCGCAACTCGAGAAAATCCAGGAAGTTCTCCCTTCCAGGCGAGATGAGGCCTATTTCCGATGAGGCGTCTGGAGACTAATGACACCTAACCTCTGGAACTTCGAAAGGGTCTTTCACACCCTTGCTGCAACTCAAGAAGTTCACCGCCATACCCGTCTCCACACGAGAGGAAGCACGATGGTCCCGCCCACATCCAGAGGAGCCCCGTTTCCCCCTCGGAGCTCGAGATGAGGGATCCTTTCCCTGCTTTCAACGGGAAAGAATTCCCGTCGTTCCCGTCGCATCTCAAGAGGAGGCACTCTCAACAGGAAAGGCGAGAGGAACTCCATGGTCGTACCACCATTCCAAGAGTCCCACAGATGTCTCAGTCCATTCCAGAGGAACCTATTTGCCCTGCACTGGCTCATCTTTCACGCCGAGGATCGACTCACACCACGGTGGCACGTGGGACAGCCCTGTGGGAAAGCCTCGAGGGAAAGCCTCGAGGGAAAACCACAGATCCTTTGATCCACGCGACGGGAAGCGTGACATTGCTGCTACAGCCTGGAAGGAAAGCGCACGTGCATGCTCCCACTCGAACGAGGCCTGACTCCCCTGGGGAGACTCCAGAAGTACCCAAAGATCCATGTCAGCCCCTGAGAGGAATCCTCGGTTCCGGCCCTGACTCCACACAAGGTTTTTGGCCCCGGTATCGACGGGAGAGGAATCCCGAGAGGCCCCCTAGCACCTCGCATGGGGACTGGCCTCTCCTGAGGCCACCAGGGCGGGTCCCTGAGGTCCCCGTCGTAACTCGAGAACACCTGCCGCAACTCGAGAAAATCCAGGAAGTTCTCCCTTCCAGGCGAGATGAGGCCTATTTCCGATTAGGCGTCTGGAGACTAATGACACCTAACCTCTGGAACTTCGAAAGGGTCTTTCACACCCTTTCTGCAACTCAAGAAGTTCACCGCCATACCCGTCTCCACTCGAGAGGAAGCACGATGGTCCCGCCCACATCCAGAGGAGCCCCGTTTCCCCCTCGTAGCTCGAGATGAGGGATCCTTTCCCTGCTTTCAACGGGAAAGAATTCCAGGCGTTCCCGTCGCACCTCAAGAGGAGGCACTCTCAACAGGAAAGGCGAGAGGAACTCCATGGTCGTACCACCATGCCAAGAGTCCCGCAGATGTCTCAGTCCATTCCAGGGGAATCTCTTTGCCCTGCACTGGCTAATCTTTCACGCCGAGGATCGACTCACACCAC
The DNA here is from genome assembly GCF_032405125.1 of Capricornis sumatraensis. Lineage (NCBI taxonomy): Eukaryota > Metazoa > Chordata > Mammalia > Artiodactyla > Bovidae > Capricornis > Capricornis sumatraensis. The sequence goes on from NW_027184619.1 coordinate 363,717, forward strand.
GGTGGCACGTGGGACAGCCCTGTGGGAAAGCCTCGAGGGAAAGCCTCGAGGGAAAACCACAGATCCTTTGATCCACCCGACGGGAAGCGTGACATTGCTGCTACAGCCTGGAAGGAAAGCGCACATGCATGCCCCCACTCGAGACGAGGCCTGACTCCCCTGGGGAGACTCCAGAAGTACCCAAAGATCCATGTCAGCCCCTGAGAGGAATCCTCGGTTCCGGCCCTGACTCCACACAAGGTTTTTGGCCCCGGTATCGACGGGAGAGGAATCCCGAGAGGCCCCCTAGCAACTCGCATGGGGACTGGCCTCTCCTGAGGCCACCAGGGCGGGTCCCTGAGGTCCCCGTCGTAACTCGAGAACACCTGCCGCAACTCCATAAAATCCAGGAAGTTCTCCCTTCCAGGCGAGATGAGGCCTATTTCCGATGAGGCGTCTGGAGACTAATGACACCTAACCTCTGAAACTTCGAAAGGGTCTTTCATACCCTTGCTGCAACTCAAGAAGTTCACCGCCATACCCGTCTCCACTCGAGAGGAAGCACGATGGTCCCGCCCACATCCAGAGGAGCCCCGTTTCCCCCTCGGAGCTCGAGATGAGGGATCCTTTCCTTGCTTTCAACGGGAAAGTATTCCCGGCGTTCCCGTCGCATCTCAAGAGGAGGCACTCTCAACAGGAAAGGCGAGAGGAACTCCATGGTCGTACCACCATTCCAAGAGTCCCCCAGATGTCTCAGTCCATTCCAGAGGAACCTCTTTGCCCTGCACTGGCTCATCTTTCACGCCGAGGATCGACTCACACCACGGTGGCACGTGGGACAGCCCTGTGGGAAAGCCTCGAGGGAAAGCCTCGAGGGAAAACCACAGATCCTTTGATCCACGCCACAGGAAGCGTGACATTGCTGCTACAGCCTGGAAGGAAAGCGCACGTGCATGCCCCCACTCGAGACGAGGCCTGACTCCCCTGGGGAGACTCCAGAAGTACCCACAGATCCATGTCAGCCCCTGAGAGGAATCCTCGGTTCCGGCCCTGACTCCACACAAGGTTTTTGGCCCCGGTATCGACGGGAGAGGAATCCCGAGAGGCCCTCTAGCAACTCGCATGGGGACTGGCCTCTCCTGAGGCCACCAGAGCGGGTCCCTGAGGTCCCCGTCGTAACTCGAGAACACCTGCCGCAACTCGAGAAAATCCAGGAAGTTCTCCCTTCCAGGCGAGATGAGGCCTATTTCCGATGAGGCGTCTGGAGACTAATGAAACCTAACCTCTGGAACTTCGAAAGGGTCTTTCATACCCTTGCTGCAACTCTAGAAGTTCACCGCCATACCCGTCTCCACTCGAGAGGAAGCACGATGGTCCCGCCCACATCCAGAGGATCCCCGTTTCCCCCTCGGAGCTCGAGATGAGGGATCCTTTCCCTGCTTTCAACGGGAAAGAATTCCCGGCGTTCCCGTCGCATCTCAAGAGGAGGCACTCTCAACAGGAAAGGCGAGAGGAACTCCATGGTCGTACCACCATGCCAAGAGTCCCCCAGATGTCTCAGTCCATTCCAGAGGAACCTCTTTGCCCTGCACTGGCTCATCTTTCACGCCGAGGATCGACTCACACCACGGTGGCACGTGGGACAGCCCTGTGGGAAAGCCTCGAGGGAAAGCCTCGAGGGAAAACCACAGATCCTTTGATCCACGCCACGGGAATCGTGACATTGCTGCTACAGCCTGGAAGGAAAGCGCACGTGCATGCCCCCACTCGAGACGAGGCCTGACTCCCCTGGGGAGACTCCAGAAGTACCCAAAGATCCATGTCAGCCCCTGAGAGGAATCCTCGGTTCCGGCCCTGACTCCACACAAGGTTTTTGGCCCCGGTATCGACGGGAGAGGAATCCCGAGAGGCCCCCTAGCAACTCGCATGGGGACTGGCCTCTCCTGAGGCCACCAGGGCGGGTCCCTGAGGTCCCCGTCGTAACTCGAGAACACCTGCCGCAACTCGAGAAAATCCAGGAAGTTCTCCCTTCCAGGCGAGATGAGGCCTATTTCCGATGAGGCGTCTGGAGACTAATGACACCTAACCTCTGGAACTTCGAAAGGGTCTTTCACACCCTTGCTGCAACTCAAGAAGTTCACCGCCATACCCGTCTCCACACGAGAGGAAGCACGATGGTCCCGCCCACATCCAGAGGAGCCCCGTTTCCCCCTCGGAGCTCGAGATGAGGGATCCTTTCCCTGCTTTCAACGGGAAAGAATTCCCGTCGTTCCCGTCGCATCTCAAGAGGAGGCACTCTCAACAGGAAAGGCGAGAGGAACTCCATGGTCGTACCACCATTCCAAGAGTCCCACAGATGTCTCAGTCCATTCCAGAGGAACCTATTTGCCCTGCACTGGCTCATCTTTCACGCCGAGGATCGACTCACACCACGGTGGCACGTGGGACAGCCCTGTGGGAAAGCCTCGAGGGAAAGCCTCGAGGGAAAACCACAGATCCTTTGATCCACGCGACGGGAAGCGTGACATTGCTGCTACAGCCTGGAAGGAAAGCGCACGTGCATGCTCCCACTCGAACGAGGCCTGACTCCCCTGGGGAGACTCCAGAAGTACCCAAAGATCCATGTCAGCCCCTGAGAGGAATCCTCGGTTCCGGCCCTGACTCCACACAAGGTTTTTGGCCCCGGTATCGACGGGAGAGGAATCCCGAGAGGCCCCCTAGCACCTCGCATGGGGACTGGCCTCTCCTGAGGCCACCAGGGCGGGTCCCTGAGGTCCCCGTCGTAACTCGAGAACACCTGCCGCAACTCGAGAAAATCCAGGAAGTTCTCCCTTCCAGGCGAGATGAGGCCTATTTCCGATTAGGCGTCTGGAGACTAATGACACCTAACCTCTGGAACTTCGAAAGGGTCTTTCACACCCTTTCTGCAACTCAAGAAGTTCACCGCCATACCCGTCTCCACTCGAGAGGAAGCACGATGGTCCCGCCCACATCCAGAGGAGCCCCGTTTCCCCCTCGTAGCTCGAGATGAGGGATCCTTTCCCTGCTTTCAACGGGAAAGAATTCCAGGCGTTCCCGTCGCACCTCAAGAGGAGGCACTCTCAACAGGAAAGGCGAGAGGAACTCCATGGTCGTACCACCATGCCCAGAGTCCCGCAGATGTCTCAGTCCATTCCAGGGGAATCTCTTTGCCCTGCACTGGCTAATCTTTCACGCCGAGGATCGACTCACACCACGGTGGCACGTGGGACAGCCCTGTGGGAAAGCCTCGAGGGAAAGCCTCGAGGGAAAACCACAGATCCTTTGATCCACCCGACGGGAAGCGTGACATTGCTGCTACAGCCTGGAAGGAAAGCGCACATGCATGCCCCCACTCGAGACGAGGCCTGACTCCCCTGGGGAGACTCCAGAAGTACCCAAAGATCCATGTCAGCCCCTGAGAGGAATCCTCGGTTCCGGCCCTGACTCCACACAAGGTTTTTGGCCCCGGTATCGACGGGAGAGGAATCCCGAGAGGCCCCCTAGCAACTCGCATGGGGACTGGCCTCTCCTGAGGCCACCAGGGCGGGTCCCTGAGGTCCCCGTCGTAACTCGAGAACACCTGCCGCAACTCGATAAAATCCAGGAAGTTCTCCCTTCCAGGCGAGATGAGGCCTATTTCCGATGAGGCCTCTGGAGACTAATGACACCTAACCTCTGAAACTTCAAAAGGGTCTTTCATACCCTTGCTGCAACTCAAGAAGTTCACCGCCATACCCGTCTCCACTCGAGAGGAAGCACGATGGTCCCGCCCACATCCAGAGGAGCCCCGTTTCCCCCTCGGAGCTCGAGATGAGGGATCCTTTCCTTGCTTTCAACGGGAAAGTATTCCCGGCGTTCCCGTCGCATCTCAAGAGGAGGCACTCTCAACAGGAAAGGCGAGAGGAACTCCAAGGTCGTACCACCATTCCAAGAGTCCCCCAGATGTCCCAGTCCATTCCAGAGGAACCTCTTTGCCCTGCACTGGCTCATCTTTCACGCCGAGGATCGACTCACACCACGGTGGCACGTGGGACAGCCCTGTGGGAAAGCCTCGAGGGAAAGCCTCGAGGGAAAACCACAGATCCTTTGATCCACGCGACGGGAAGCGTGACATTGCTGCTACAGCCTGGAAGGAAAGCGCACGTGCATGCCCCCATTCGAGACGAGGCCTGACCCCCTGGGGAGACTCCAGAAGTACCCAAAGATCCATGTCAGCCCCTGAGAGGAATCCTCGGTTCCGGCCCTGACTTCACACAAGGTTTTTGGCCCCGGTATCGACGGGAGAGGAATCCCGAGAGGCCCCTTAGCAACTCGCATGGGGACTGGCCTCTCCTGAGGCCACCAGGGCGGGTCCCTGAGGTCCCCGTCGTAACTCGAGAACACCTGCCGCAACTCGAGAAAATCCAGGAAGTTCTCCCTTCCAGGCGAGATGAGGCCTATTTCCGATGAGGCGTCTGGAGACTAATGACACCTAACCTCTGGAACTTCGAAAGGGTCTTTCATACCCTTGCTGCAACTCTAGAAGTTCACCGCCATACCCGTCTCCACTCGAGAGGAAGCACGATGGTCCCGCCCACATCCAGAGGAGCCCAGTTTCCCCCTCGGAGCTCGAGATGAGGGATCCTTTCCCTGCTTTCAACGGGAAAGAATTCCCGGCGTTCCCGTCGCATCTCAAGAGGAGGCACTCTCAACAGGAAAGGCGAGAGGAACTCCATGGTCGTACCACCATGCCAAGAGTCCCCCAGATGTCTCAGTCCATTCCAGAGGAACCTCTTTGCCCTGCACTGGCTCATCTTTCACGCCGAGGATCGACTCACACCACGGTGGCACGTGGGACAGCCCTGTGGGAAAGCCTCGAGGGTAAGCCTCGAGGGAAAACCACAGATCCTTTGATCCACGCCACGGGAAGCGTGACATTGCTGCTACAGCCTGGAAGGAAAGCGCACGTGCATGCCCCCACTCGAGACGAGGCCTGACTCCCCTGGGGAGACTCCAGAAGTACCCAAAGATCCATGTCAGCCCCTGAGAGGAATCCTCGGTTCCGGCCCTGACTGCACACAAGGTTTTTGGCCCCGGTATCGACGGGAGAGGAATCCCGAGAGGCCCCCTAGCAACTCGCATGGGGACTGGCCTCTCCTGAGGCCACCAGGGCGGGTCCCTGAGGTCCCCGTCGTAACTCGAGAACACCTGTCGCAACTCGAGAAAATCCAGGAAGTTCTCCCTTCCAGGCGAGATGAGGCCTATTTCCGATGAGGCGTCTGGAGCCTAATGACACCTAACCTCTGGAACTTCGAAAGGGTCTTTCACACCCTTGCTGCAACTCAAGAAGTTCACCGCCATACCCGTCTCCACTCGAGAGGAAGCACGGTGGTCCCGCCCACATCCAGAGGAGCCCCGTTTCCCCCTCGGAGCTCGAGATGAGGGATCCTTTCCCTGCTTTCAACGGGAAAGAATTCCCGGCGTTCCCGTCGCATCTCAAGAGGAGGCACTCTCAACAGGAAAGGTGAGAGGAACTCCATGGTCGTACAACCATTCCAAGAGTCCCCCAGATGTCTCAGTCCATTCCAGAGGAACCTCTTTGCCCTGCAATGGCTCATCTTTCACGCCGAGGATCGACTCACACCACAGTGGCACGTGGGACAGCCCTGTGGGAAAGCCTCGATGGAAAGCCTCGAGGGAAAACCACAGATCCTTTGATCCACGCGACGGGAAGCGTGACATTGCTGCTACAGCCTGGAAGGAAAGCGCACGTGCATGCCCCCACTCGAGACGAGGCCTGACTCCCCTGGGGAGACTCCAGAAGTACCCAAAGATCCATGTCAGCCCCTGAGAGGAATCCTCGGTTCCGGCCCTGACTCCACACAAGGTTTTTGGCCCCGGTATCGACGGGAGAGGAATCCCGAGAGGCCCCCTAGCATCTCGCATGGGGACTGGCCTCTCCTGAGGCCCCCAGGGCGGGTCCCTGAGGTCCCCGTCGTAACTCGAGAACACCTGCCGCAACTCGAGAAAATCCAGGAATTTCTCCCTTCCAGGCGAGATGAGGCCTATTTCCGATGAGGCGTCTGGAGACTAATGACACCTAACCTCTGGAACTTCGAAAGGGTCTTTCACACCCTTGCTGCAACTCAAGAAGTTCACCGCCATACCCGTCTCCACTCGAGAGGAAGCACGATGGTCCCGCCCACATCCAGAGGAGCCCCGTTTCCCCCTCGGAGCTCGAGATGAGGGATCCTTTCCCTGCTTTCAACGGGAAAGAATTCCCGGCGTTCCCGTCGCATCTCAAGAGGAGGCACTCTCAACAGGAAAGGCGAGAGGAACTCCATGGTCGTACCACCATGCCAAGAGACCCCCAGATGTCTCAGTCCATTCCAGAGGAAACTCTTTGCCCTGCACTGGCTCATCTTTCACGCCGAGGATCGACTCACACCACGGTGGCACGTGGGACAGCCCTGTGGGAAAGCCTCGAGGGAAAGCCTCGAGGGAAAACCACAGATCCTTTGTTCCACGCGACGGGAAGCGTGACATTGCTGCTACAGCATGGAAGGAAAGCGCACGTGCATGCCCCCATTCGAGACGAGGCCTGACCCCCTGGGGAGACTCCAGAAGTACCCAAAGATCCATGTCAGCCCCTGAGAGGAATCCTCGGTTTCGGCCCTGACTTCACACAAGGTTTTTGGCCCCGGTATCGACGGGAGAGGAATCCCGAGAGGCCCCCTAGCAACTCGCATGGGGACTGGCCTCTCCTGAGGCCCCCAGGGCGGGTCCCTCAGGTCCCCGTCGTAACTCGAGAACACCTGCCGCAACTCGAGAAAATCCAGGAAGTTCTCCCTTCCAGGCGAGATGAGGCCTATTTCCGATGAGGCGTCTGGAGACTAATGACACCTAACCTCTGGAACGTCGAAAGGGTCTTTCATACCCTTGCTGCAACTCTAGAAGTTCACCGCCATACCCGTCTCCACTCGAGAGGAAGCACGATGGTCCCGCCCACATCCAGAGGAGCCCAGTTTCCCCCTCGGAGCTCGAGATGAGGGATCCTTTCCCTGCTTTCAACGGGAAAGAATTCCCGGCGTTCCCGTCGCATCTCAAGAGGAGGCACTCTCAACAGGAAAGGCGAGAGGAACTCCATGGTCGTACCACCATGCCAAGAGTCCCCCAGATGTCTCAGTCCATTCCAGAGGAACCTCTTTGCCCTGCACTGGCTCATCTTTCACGCCGAGGATCGACTCACACCACGGTGGCACGTGGGACAGCCCTGTGGGAAAGCCTCGAGGGAAAGCCTCGAGGGAAAACCACAGATCCTTTGATCCACGCCACGGGAAGCGTGACATTGCTGCTACAGCCTGGAAGGAAAGCGCACGTGCATGCCCCCACTCGAGACGAGGCCTGACTCCCCTGGGGAGACTCCAGAAGTACCCAAAGATCCATGTCAGCCCCTGAGAGGAATCCTCGGTTCCGGCCCTGACTGCACACAAGGTTTTTGGCCCCGGTATCGACGGGAGAGGAATCCCGAGAGGCCCCCTAGCAACTCGCATGGGGACTGGCCTCTCCTGAGGCCACCAGGGCGGGTCCCTGAGGTCCCCGTCGTAACTCGAGAACACCTGCCGCAACTCGAGAAAATCCAGGAAGTTCTCCCTTCCAGGCGAGATGAGGCCTATTTCCGATGAGGCGTCTGGAGCCTAATGACACCTAACCTCTGGAACTTCGAAAGGGTCTTTCACACCCTTGCTGCAACTCAAGAAGTTCACCGCCATACCCGTCTCCACTCGAGAGGAAGCACGATGGTCCCGCCCACATCCAGAGGAGCCCCGTTTTCCCCTCGGAGCTCGAGATGAGGGATCCTTTCCCTGCTTTCAACGGGAAAGAATTCCCGGCGTTCCCATCGCATCTCAAGAGGAGGCACTCTCAACAGGAAAGGTGAGAGGAACTCCATGGTCGTACAACCATTCCAAGAGTCCCCCAGATGTCTCAGTCCATTCCAGAGGAACCTCTTTGCCCTGCACTGGCTCATCTTTCACGCCGAGGATCGACTCACACCACAGTGGCACGTGGGACAGCCCTGTGGGAAAGCCTCGAGGGAAAGCCTCGAGGGAAAACCACAGATCCTTTGATCCACGCCACGGGAAGCGTGACATTGCTGCTACAGCCTGGAAGGAAAGCGCACGTTCATGCCCCCACTCGAGACGAGGCCTGACTCCCCTGGGGAGACTCCAGAAGTACCCAAAGATCCATGTCAGCCCCTGAGAGGAATCCTCGGTTCCGGCCCTGACTCCACACAAGGTTTTTGGCCCCGGTATCGACGGGAGAGGAATCCCGAGAGGCCCCCTAGCATCTCGCATGGGGACTGGCCTCTCCTGAGGCCCCCAGGGCGGGTCCCTGTGGTCCCCGTCGTAACTCGAGAACACCTGCCGCAACTCGAGAAAATCCAGGAATTTCTCCCTTCCAGGCGAGATGAGGCCTATTTCCGATGAGGCGTCTGGAGACTAATGACACCTAACCTCTGGAACTTCGAAAGGGTCTTTCACACCCTTGCTGCAACTCAAGAAGTTCACCGCCATACCCGTCTCCACTCGAGAGGAAGCACGATGGTCCCGCCCACATCCAGAGGAGCCCCGTTTCCCCCTCGGAGCTCGAGATGAGGGATCCTTTCCCTGCTTTCAACGGGAAAGAATTCCCGGCGTTCCCGTCGCATCTCAAGAGGAGGCACTCTCAACAGGAAAGGCGAGAGGAACTCCATGGTCGTACCACCATGCCAAGAGACCCCCAGATGTCTCAGTCCATTCCAGAGGAAACTCTTTGCCCTGCACTGGCTCATCTTTCACGCCGAGGATCGACTCACACCACGGTGGCACGTGGGACAGCCCTGTGGGAAAGCCTCGAGGGAAAGCCTCGAGGGAAAACCACAGATCCTTTGATCCACGCGACGGGAAGCGTGACATTGCTGCTACAGCATGGAAGGAAAGCGCACGTGCATGCCCCCATTCGAGACGAGGCCTGACCCCCTGGGGAGACTCCAGAAGTACCCAAAGATCCATTTCAGCCCCTGAGAGGAATCCTCGGTTCCGGCCCTGACTTCACACAAGGTTTTTGGCCCCGGTATCGACGGGAGAGGAATCCCGAGAGGCCCCCTAGCAACTCGCATGGGGACTGGCCTCTCCTGAGGCCACCAGGGCGGGTCCCTGAGGTCCCCGTCGTAACTCGAGAACACCTGCCGCAACTCGAGAAAATCCAGGAAGTTCTCCCTTCCAGGCGAGATGAGGCCTATTTCCGATGAGGCGTCTGGAGACTAATGACACCTAACCTCTGGAACTTCGAAAGGGTCTTTCACACCCTTGCTGCAACTCAAGAAGTTCACCGCCATACCCGTCTGCACTCGAGAGGAAGCACGATGGTCCCGCCCACATCCAGAGGAGCCCCGTTTCCCCCTCGTAGCTCGAGATGAGGGATCCTTTCCCTGCTTTCAACGGGAAAGAATTCCCGGCGTTCCCGTCGCATCTCAAGAGGAGGCACTCTCAACAGGAAAGGCGAGAGGAACTCCATGGTCGTACCACCATTCCAAGAGTCCCCCAGATGTCTCAGTCCATTCCAGAGGAACCTCTTTGCCCTGCACTGGCTCATCTTTCACGCCGAGGATCGACTCACACCACGGTGGCACGTGGGACAGCCCTGTGGGAAAGCCTTGAGGGAAAGCCTCGAGGGAAAACCACAGATCCTTTGATCCACGCGACGGGAAGCGTGACATTGCTGCTACAGCCTGGAAGGAAAGCGCACGTGCATGCCCCCACTCGAGACGAGGCCTGACTCCCCTGGGGAGACTCCAGAAGTACCCAAAGATCCATGTCAGCCCCTGAGAGGAATCCTCGGTTCCGGCCCTTACTCCATACAAGGTTTTTGGCCCGGGTATCGACGGGAGAGGAATCCCGAGAGGGCCCCTAGCAACTCGCATGGGGACTGGCCTCTCCTTAGGCCACCAGGGCGGGTCCCTGAGGTCCCCGTCGTAACTCGAGAACACCTGCCGCAACTCGAGAAAATCCAGGAAGTTCTCCCTTCCAGGCGAGATGAGGCCTATTTCCGATGAGGCGTCTGGAGACTAATGACACCTAACCTCTGGAACTTCGAAAGGGTCTTTCATATCCTTGCTGCAACTCTAGAAGTTCACCGCCATACCCGTCTCCACTCGAGAGGAAGCACGATGGTCCCGCCCACATCCAGAGGAGCCCAGTTTCCCCCTCGTAGCTCGAGATGAGGGATCCTTTCCCTGCTTTCAACGGGAAAGAATTCCAGGCGTTCCCGTCGCACCTCAAGAGGAGGCACTCTCAACAGGAAAGGCGAGAGGAACTCCATGGTCGTACCACCATGCCAAGAGTCCCCCAGATGTCTCAGTCCATTCCAGGGGAAGCTCTTTGCCCTGCACTGGCTAATCTTTCACGCCAAGGATCGACTCACACCACGGTGGCACGTGGGACAGCCCTGTGGGAAAGCCTCGAGGGAAAGCCTCGAGGGAAAACCACAGATCCTTTGATCCACCCGACGGGAAGCGTGACATTGCTGCTACAGCCTGGAAGGAAAGCGCACGGGCATGCCCCCACTCGAGACGAGGCCTGACTCCCCTGGGGAGACTCCAGAAGTACCCACAGATCCATGTCAGCCCCTGAGAGGAATCCTCGGTTCCGGCCCTGACTCCACACAAGGTTTTTGGCCCCGGTATCGACGGGAGAGGAATCCCGAGAGGCCCCCTAGCACCTCGCATGGGGACTGGCCTCTCCTGAGGCCACCAGGGCGGGTCCCTGAGGTCCCCGTCGTAACTCGAGAACACCTGCCGCCACTCGAGAAATTCCAGGAAGTTCTCCCTTCCAGGCGAGATGAGGCCTATTTCCGATGAGGCGTCTGGAGACTAATGACACCTAACCTCTGGAACTTCGAAAGGGTCTTTCATACCCTTGCTGCAACTCTAGAAGTTCACCGCCATACCCGTCTCCACTCGAGAGGAAGCACGATGGTCCCGCCCACATCCAGAGGAGCCCCGTTTCCCCCTCGGAGCTCGAGATGAGAGATCCTTTCCCTGCTTTCAACGGGAAAGAATTCCCGGCGTTCCCGTCGCATCTCAAGAGGAGGCACTCTCAACAGGAAAGGCGAGAGGAACTCCAGGGTCGTACCACCATGCCAAGAGTCCCGCAGATGTCTCAGTCCATTCCAGAGGAACCTCTTTGCCCTGCACTGGCTCATCTTTCACGCTGAGGATCGACTCACACCACGGTGGCACGTGGGACAGCCCTGTGGGAAAGCCTCGAGGGAAAGCCTCGAGGGAAAACCACAGATCCTTTGATCCACACCACAGGAAGCGTGACATTGCTGCTACAGCCTGGAAGGAAAGCGCACGTGCATGCCCCCACTCGAGACGAGGCGTGACTCCCCTGGGGAGACTCCAGAAGTACCCAAAGATCCATGTCAGCCCCTGAGAGGAATCCTCGGTTCCGGCCCTGACTCCACACAAGGTTTTTGGCCCCGGTATCGACGGGAGAGGAATCCCGAGAGGCCCCCTAGCAACTCGCATGGGGACTGGCCTCTCCTGAGGCCACCAGGGCGGGTCCCTGAGGTCCCCGTTGTAACTCGAGAACACCTGCCGCAACTCGAGAAAATCCAGGAAGTTCTCCCTTCCAGGCGAGATGAGGCCTATTTCCGATGAGGCGTCTGGAGACTAATGACACCTAACCTCTGGAACTTCGAAAGGGTCTTTCATACCCTTGCTGCAACTCAAGAAGTTCACCGCCATACCCGTCTCCACTCGAGAGGAAGCACGATGGTCCCGCCCACATCCAGAGGAGCCCCGTTTCCCCCTCGGAGCTCGAGATGAGGGATCCTTTCCCTGCTTTCAACGGGAAAGTATTCCCGGCGTTCCCGTCGCATCTCAAGAGGAGGCACTCTCAACAGGAAAGGCGAGAGGAACTCCAAGGTCGTACCACCATTCCAAGAGTCCCCCAGATGTCCCAGTCCATTCCAGAGGAACCTCTTTGCCCTGCACTGGCTCATCTTTCACGCCGAGGATCGACTCACACCACGGTGGCACGTGGGACAGCCCTGTGGGAAAGCCTCGAGGGAAAGCCTCGAGGGAAAACCACAGATCCTTTGATCCACGCCACAGGAAGCGTGACATTGCTGCTACAGCCTGGAAGGAAAGCGCACGTGCATGCCCCCATTCGAGACGAGGCCTGACCCCCTGGGGAGACTCCAGAAGTACCCAAAGATCCATGTCAGCCCCTGAGAGGAATCCTCGGTTCTGGCCCTGACTTCACACAAGGTTTTTGGCCCCGGTATCGACGGGAGAGGAATCCCGAGAGGCCCCCTAGCAACTCGCATGGGGACTGGCCTCTCCTGAGGCCACCAGGGCGGGTCCCTGAGGTCCCCGTCGTAACTCGAGAACACCTGCCGCCACTCGAGAAAATCCAGGAAGTTCTCCCTTCCAGGCGACATGAGGCCTATTTCCGATGAGGCGTCTGGAGACTAATGACACCTAACCTCTGGAACTTCGAAAGGGTCTTTCACACCCTTGCTGCAACTCAAGAAGTTCACCGCCATACCCGTCTCCACTCGAGAGGACGCACGATGGTCCCGCCCACATCCAGAGGAGCCCCGTTTCCCCCTCGTAGCTCGAGATGAGGGATCCTTTCCCTGCTTTCAACGGGAAAGAATTCCCGGCGTTGCCGTCGCATCTCAAGAGGAGACACTCTCAACAGGAAAGGCGAGAGGAACTCCATGGTCGTACCACCATTCCAAGAGTCCCCCAGATGTCTCAGTCCATTCCAGAGGAACCTCTTTGCCCTGCACTGGCTCATCTTTCACGCCGAGGATCGACTCACACCACGGTGGCACGTGGGACAGCCCTGTGGGAAAGCCTCGAGGGAAAGCCTCGAGGGAAAACCACAGATCCTTTGATCCACGCCACAGGAAGCGTGACATTGCTGCTACAGCCTGGAAGGAAAGCGCACGTGCATGCCCCCACTCGAGACGAGGCCTGACTCCCCTGGGGAGACTCCAGAAGTACCCAAAGATCCATGTCAGCCCCTGAGAGGAATCCTCGGTTCCGGCCCTGACTCCACACAAGGTTTTTGGCCCCGGTATCGACGGGAGAGGAATCCCGAGAGGCCCCCTAGCAACTCGCATGGGGACTGGCCTCTCCTGAGGCCACCAGGGCGGGTCCCTGAGGTCCCCGTCGTAACTCGAGAACACCTGCCGCAACTCGAGAAAATCCAGGAAGTTCTCCCTTCCAGGCGAGATGAGGCCTATTTCCGATGAGGCGTCTGGAGACTAATTACACCTAACCTCTGGAACTTCGAAAGGGTCTTTCATACCCTTGCTGCAACTCTAGAAGTTCACCGCCATACCCGTCTCCACTCGAGAGGAAGCACGATGGTCCCGCCCACATCCAGAGGATCCCCGTTTCCCCCTCGGAGCTCGAGATGAGGGATCCTTTCCCTGCTTTCAACGGGAAAGAATTCCCGGCGTTCCCGTCGCATCTCAAGAGGAGGCACTCTCAACAGGAAAGGCGAGAGGAACTCCATGGTCGTACCACCATGCCAAGAGTCCCCCAGATGTCTCAGTCCATTCCAGAGGAACCTCTTTGCCCTGCACTGGCTCATCTTTCACGCCGAGGATCGACTCACACCACGGTGGCACGTGGGACAGCCCTGTGGGAAAGCCTCAAGGGAAAGCCTCGAGGGAAAACCACAGATCCTTTCATCCACGCCACGGGAAGCGTGACATTGCTGCTACAGCCTGGAAGGAAAGCGCACGTGCATGCCCCCATTCGAGACGAGGCCTGACCCCCTGGGGAGACTCCAGAAGTACCCAAAGATCCATGTCAGCCCCTGAGAGGAATCCTCGGTTCCGGCCCTGACTTCACACAAGGTTTTTGGCCCCGGTATCGACGGGAGAGGAATCCCGAGAGGCCCCCTAGCAACTCGCATGGGGACTGGCCTCTCCTGAGGCCACCAGGGCGGGTCCCTGAGGTCCCCGTCGTAACTCGAGAACACCTGCCGCAACTCGAGAAAATCCAGGAAGTTCTCCCTTCCAGGCGAGATGAGGCCTATTTCCGATGAGGCGTCTGGAGACTAATGACACCTAACCTCTGGAACTTCGAAAGGGTCTTTCACACCCTTGCTGCAACTCAAGAAGTTCACCGCCATACCCGTCTCCACTCGAGAGGACGCACGATGGTCCCGCCCACATCCAGAGGAGCCCCGTTTCCCCCTCGTAGCTCGAGATGAGGGATCCTTTCCCTGCTTTCAACGGGAAAGAATTCCCGGCGTTGCCGTCGCATCTCAAGAGGAGACACTCTCAACAGGAAAGGCGAGAGGAACTCCATGGTCGTACCACCATTCCAAGAGTCCCCCAGATGTCTCAGTCCATTCCAGAGGAACCTCTTTGCCCTGCACTGGCTCATCTTTCACGCCGAGGATCGACTCACACCACGGTGGCACGTGGGACAGCCCTGTGGGAAAGCCTCGAGGGAAAGCCTCGAGGGAAAACCACAGATCCTTTGATCCACGCCACAGGAAGCGTGACATTGCTGCTACAGCCTGGAAGGAAAGCGCACGTGCATGCCCCCACTCGAGACGAGGCCTGACTCCCCTGGGGAGACTCCAGAAGTACCCAAAGATCCATGTCAGCCCCTGAGAGGAATCCTCGGTTCCGGCCCTGACTCCACACAAGGTTTTTGGCCCCGGTATCGACGGGAGAGGAATCCCGAGAGGCCCCCTAGCAACTCGCATGGGGACTGGCCTCTCCTGAGGCCACCAGGGCGGGTCCCTGAGGTCCCCGTCGTAACTCGAGAACACCTGCCGCAACTCGAGAAAATCCAGGAAGTTCTCCCTTCCAGGCGAGATGAGGCCTATTTCCGATGAGGCGTCTGGAGACTAATTACACCTAACCTCTGGAACTTCGAAAGGGTCTTTCATACCCTTGCTGCAACTCTAGAAGTTCACCGCCATACCCGTCTCCACTCGAGAGGAAGCACGATGGTCCCGCCCACATCCAGAGGATCCCCGTTTCCCCCTCGGAGCTCGAGATGAGGGATCCTTTCCCTGCTTTCAACGGGAAAGAATTCCCGGCGTTCCCGTCGCATCTCAAGAGGAGGCACTCTCAACAGGAAAGGCGAGAGGAACTCCATGGTCGTACCACCATGCCAAGAGTCCCCCAGATGTCTCAGTCCATTCCAGAGGAACCTCTTTGCCCTGCACTGGCTCATCTTTCACGCCGAGGATCGACTCACACCACGGTGGCACGTGGGACAGCCCTGTGGGAAAGCCTCAAGGGAAAGCCTCGAGGGAAAACCACAGATCCTTTCATCCACGCCACGGGAAGCGTGACATTGCTGCTACAGCCTGGAAGGAAAGCGCACGTGCATGCCCCCATTCGAGACGAGGCCTGACCCCCTGGGGAGACTCCAGAAGTACCCAAAGATCCATGTCAGCCCCTGAGAGGAATCCTCGGTTCCGGCCCTGACTTCACACAAGGTTTTTGGCCCCGGTATCGACGGGAGAGGAATCCCGAGAGGCCCCCTAGCAACTCGCATGGGGACTGGCCTCTCCTGAGGCCACCAGGGCGGGTCCCTGAGGTCCCCGTCGTAACTCGAGAACACCTGCCGCAACTCGAGAAAATCCAGGAAGTTCTCCCTTCCAGGCGAGATGAGGCCTATTTCCGATGAGGCGTCTGGAGACTAATGACACCTAACCTCTGGAACTTCGAAAGGGTCTTTCACACCCTTGCTGCAACTCAAGAAGTTCACCGCCATACCCGTCTCCACTCGAGAGGACGCACGATGGTCCCGCCCACATCCAGAGGAGCCCCGTTTCCCCCTCGTAGCTCGAGATGAGGGATCCTTTCCCTGCTTTCAACGGGAAAGAATTCCCGGCGTTCCCGTCGCATCTCAAGAGGAGACACTCTCAACAGGAAAGGCGAGAGGAACTCCATGGTCGTACCACCATTCCAAGAGTCCCCCAGATGTCTCAGTCCATTCCAGAGGAACCTCTTTGCCCTGCACTGGCTCATCTTTCACGCCGAGGATCGACTCACACCACGGTGGCACGTGGGACATCCCTGTGGGAAAGCCTCGAGGGAAAGCCTCGAGGGAAAACCACAGATCCTTTGATCCACGCCACGGGAAGCGTGACATTGCTGCTACAGCCTGGAAGGAAAGCGCACGTGCATGCCCCCACTCGAGACGAGGCCTGACTCCCCTGGGGAGACTCCAGAAGTACCCAAAGATCCATGTCAGCCCCTGAGAGGAATCCTCGGTTCCGGCCCTGACTCCACACAAGGTTTTTGGCCCCGGTATCGACGGGAGAGGAATCCCGAGAGGCCCCCTAGCAACTCGCATGGGGACTGGCCTCTCCTGAGGCCACCAGGGCGGGTCCCTGAGGTCCCCGTCGTAACTCGAGAACACCTGCCGCAACTCGAGAAAATCCAGGAAGTTCTCCCTTCCAGGCGAGATGAGGCCTATTTCCGATGAGGCGTCTGGAGACTAATTACACCTAACCTCTGGAACTTCGAAAGGGTCTTTCATACCCTTGCTGCAACTCTAGAAGTTCACCGCCATACCCGTCTCCACTCGAGAGGAAGCACGATGGTCCCGCCCACATCCAGAGGATCCCCGTTTCCCCCTCGGAGCTCGAGATGAGGGATTCTTTCCCTGCTTTCAACGGGAAAGAATTCCCGGCGTTCCCGTCGCATCTCAAGAGGAGGCACTCTCAACAGGAAAGGCGAGAGGAACTCCATGGTCGTACCACCATGCCAAGAGTCCCCCAGATGTCTCAGTCCATTCCAGAGGAACCTCTTTGCCCTGCACTGGCTCATCTTTCACGCCGAGGATCGACTCACACCACGGTGGCACGTGGGACAGCCCTGTGGGAAAGCCTCGAGGGAAAGCCTCGAGGGAAAACCACAGATCCTTTGATCCACGCCACGGGAAGCGTGACATTGCTGCTAAAGCCTGGAAGGAAAGCGCACGTGCATGCCCCCACTCGAGACGAGGCCTGACTCCCCTGGGGAGACTCCAGAAGTACCCAAAGATCCATGTCAGCCCCTGAGAGGAATCCTCGGTTCCGGCCCTGACTCCACACAAGGTTTTTGGCCCCGGTATCGACGGGAGAGGAATCCCGAGAGGCCCCCTAGCAACTCGCATGGGGACTGGCCTCTCCTGAGGCCACCAGGGCGGGTCCCTGAGGTCCCCGTCGTAACTCGAGAACACCTGCCGCAACTCGAGAAAATCCAGGAAGTTCTCCCTTCCAGGCGAGATGAGGCCTATTTCCGATGAGGCGTCTGGAGACTAATGACACCTAACCTCTGGAACTTCGAAAGGGTCTTTCACACCGTTGCTGCAACTCAAGAAGTTCACCGCCATACCCGTCTCCACACGAGAGGAAGCACGATGGTCCCGCCCACATCCAGAGGAGCCCCGTTTCCCCCTCGGAGCTCGAGATGAGGGATCCTTTCCCTGCTTTCAACGGGAAAGAATTCCCGTCGTTCCCGTCGCATCTCAAGAGGAGGCACTCTCAACAGGAAAGGCGAGAGGAACTCCATGGTCGTACCACCATTCCAAGAGTCCCACAGATGTCTCAGTCCATTCCAGAGGAACCTCTTTGCCCTGCACTGGCTCATCTTTCACGCCGAGGATCGACTCACGCCACGGTGGCACGTGGGACAGCCCTGTGGGAAAGCCTCGAGGGAAAGCCTCGAGGGAAAACCACAGATCCTTTGATCCACGCGACGGGAAGCGTGACATTGCTGCTACAGCCTGGAAGGAAAGCGCACGTGCATGCTCCCACTCGAACGAGGCCTGACTCCCCTGGGGAGACTCCAGAAGTACCCAAAGATCCATGTCAGCCCCTGAGAGGAATCCTCGGTTCCGGCCCTGACTCCACACAAGGTTTTTGGCCCCGGTATCGACGGGAGAGGAATCCCGAGAGGCCCCCTAGCACCTCGCATGGGGACTGGCCTCTCCTGAGGCCACCAGGGCGGGTCCCTGAGGTCCCCGTCGTAACTCGAGAACACCTGCCGCAACTCGAGAAAATCCAGGAAGTTCTCCCTTCCAGGCGAGATGAGGCCTATTTCCGATTAGGCGTCTGGAGACTAATGACACCTAACCTCTGGAACTTCGAAAGGGTCTTTCACACCCTTTCTGCAACTCAAGAAGTTCACCGCCATACCCGTCTCCACTCGAGAGGAAGCACGATGGTCCCGCCCACATCCAGAGGAGCCCCGTTTCCCCCTCGGAGCTCGAGATGAGGGATCCTTTCCCTGCTTTCAACGGGAAAGAATTCCAGGCGTTCCCGTCGCACCTCAAGAGGAGGCACTCTCAACACGAAAGGCGAGAGGAACTCCATGGTCGTACCACCATGCCAAGAGTCCCGCAGATGTCTCAGTCCATTCCAGGGGAAGCTCTTTGCCCTGCACTGGCTAATCTTTCACGCCGAGGATCGACTCACACCACGGTGGCACGTGGGACAGCCCTGTGGGAAAGCCTCGAGGGAAAGCCTCGAGGGAAAACCACAGATCCTTTGATCCACCCGACGGGAAGCGTGACATTGCTGCTACAGCCTGGAAGGAAAGCGCACGTGCATGCCCCCACTCGAGACGAGGCCTGACTCCCCTGGGGAGACTCCAGAAGTACCCAAAGATCCATGTCAGCCCCTGAGAGGAATCCTCGGTTCCGGCCCTGACTCCACACAAGGTTTTTGGCCCCGGTATCGACGGGAGAGGAATCCCGAGAGGCCCCCTAGCAACTCGCATGGGGACTGGCCTCTCCTGAGGCCACCAGGGCGGGTCCCTGTGGTCCCCGTCGTAACTCGAGAACACCTGCCGCAACTCGAGCAAATCCCGGAAGTTCTCCCTTCCAGGCGAGATGAGGCCTATTTCCGATGAGGCGTCTGGAGACTAATGACACCTAACCTCTGGAACTTCGAAAGGGTCTTTCATACCCTTGCTGCAACTCTAGAAGTTCACCGCCATACCCGTCTCCACTCGAGAGGAAGCACGATGGTCCCGCCCACATCCAGAGGAGCCCAGTTTCCCCCTCGGAGCTCGAGATGAGGGATCCTTTCCCTGCTTTCAACGGGAAAGAATTCCCGGCGTTCCCGTCGCATCTCAAGAGGAGGCACTCTCAACAGGAAAGGCGAGAGGAACTCCATGGTCGTACCACCATGCCAAGAGTCCCCCAGATGTCTCAGTCCATTCCAGAGGAACCTCTTTGCCCTGCACTGGCTCATCTTTCACGCCGAGGATCGACTCACACCACAGTGGCACGTGGGACAGCCCTGTGGGAAAGCCTCGAGGGTAAGCCTCGAGGGAAAACCACAGATCCTTTGATCCACGCCACGGGAAGCGTGACATTGCTGCTACAGCCTGGAAGGAAAGCGCACGTGCATGCCCCCACTCGAGACGATGCCTGACTCCCCTGGGGAGACTCCAGAAGTACCCAAAGATCCATGTCAGCCCCTGAGAGGAATCCTCGGTTCCGGCCCTGACTGCACACAAGGTTTTTGGCCCCGGTATCGACGGGAGAGGAATCCCGAGAGGCCCCCTAGCAACTCGCATGGGGACTGGCCTCTCCTGAGGCCACCAGGGCGGGTCCCTGAGGTCCCCGTCGTAACTCGAGAACACCTGTCGCAACTCGAGAAAATCCAGGAAGTTCTCCCTTCCAGGCGAGATGAGGCCTATTTCCGATGAGGCGTCTGGAGCCTAATGACACCTAACCTCTGGAACTTCGAAAGGGTCTTTCACACCCTTGCTGCAACTCAAGAAGTTCACCGCCATACCCGTCTCCACTCGAGAGGAAGCACGATGGTCCCGCCCACATCCAGAGGAGCCCCGTTTCCCCCTCGGAGCTCGAGATGAGGGATCCTTTCCCTGCTTTCAACGGGAAAGAATTCCCGGCGTTCCCGTCGCATCTCAAGAGGAGGCACTCTGAACAGGAAAGGTGAGAGGAACTCCATGGTCGTACAACCATTCCAAGAGTCCCCCAGATGTCTCAGTCCATTCCAGAGGAACCTCTTTGCCCTGCACTGGCTCATCTTTCACGCCGAGGATCGACTCACACCACAGTGGCACGTGGGACAGCCCTGTGGGAAAGCCTCGAGGGAAAGCCTCGAGGGAAAACCACAGATCCTTTGATCCACGCGACGGGAAGCGTGACATTGCTGCTACAGCCTGGAAGGAAAGCGCACGTGCATGCCCCCACTCGAGACGAGGCCTGACTCCCCTGGGGAGACTCCAGAAGTACCCAAAGATCCATGTCAGCCCCTGAGAGGAATCCTCGGTTCCGGCCCTGACTCCACACAAGGTTTTTGGCCCCGGTATCAACGGGAGCGGAATCCCGAGAGGCCCCCTAGCATCTCGCATGGGGACTGGCCTCTCCTGAGGCCCCCAGGGCGGGTCCCTGAGGTCCCCGTCGTAACTCGAGAACACCTGCCGCAACTCGAGAAAATCCAGGAATTTCTCCCTTCCAGGCGAGATGAGGCCTATTTCCGATGAGGCGTCTGGAGACTAATGACACCTAACCTCTGGAACTTCGAAAGGGTCTTTCACACCCTTGCTGCAACTCAAGAAGTTCACCGCCATACCCGTCTCCACTCGAGAGGAAGCACGATGGTCCCGCCCACATCCAGAGGAGCCCCGTTTCCCCCTCGGAGCTCGAGATGAGGGATCCTTTCCCTGCTTTCAACGGGAAAGAATTCCCGGCGTTCCCGTCGCATCTCAAGAGGAGGCACTCTCAACAGGAAAGGCGAGAGGAACTCCATGGTCGTACCACAATGCCAAGAGACCCCCAGATGTCTCAGTCCATTCCAGAGGAAACTCTTTGCCCTGCACTGGCTCATCTTTCACGCCGAGGATCGACTCACACCACGGTGGCACGTGGGACAGCCCTGTGAGAAAGCCTCGAGGGAAAGCCTCGAGGGAAAACCACAGATCCTTTGATCCACGCGACGGGAAGCGTGACATTGCTGCTACAGCATGGAAGGAAAGGGCACGTGCATGCCCCCATTCGAGACGAGGCCTGACCCCCTGGGGAGACTCCAGAAGTACCCAAAGATCCATGTCAGCCCCTGAGAGGAATCCTCGGTTTCGGCCCTGACTTCACACAAGGTTTTTGGCCCCGGTATCGACGGGAGAGGAATCCCGAGAGGCCCCCTAGCAACTCGCATGGGGACTGGCCTCTCCTGAGGCCACCAGGGCGGGTCCCTGAGGTCCCCGTCGTAACTCGAGAACACCTGCCGCAACTCGAGAAAATCCAGGAAGTTCTCCCTTCCAGGCGAGATGAGGCCTATTTCTGATGAGGCGTCTGGAGACTAATGACACCTAACCTCTGGAACTTCGAAAGGGTCTTTCATACCCTTGCTGCAACTCTAGAAGTTCACCGCCATACCCGTCTCCACTCGAGAGGAAGCACGATGGTCCCGCCCACATCCAGAGGAGCCCAGTTTCCCCCTCGGAGCTCGAGATGAGGGATCCTTTCCCTGCTTTCAACGGGAAGGAATTCCCGGCGTTCCCGTCGCATCTCAAGAGGAGGCACTCTCAACAGGAAAGGCGAGAGGAACTCCATGGTCGTCCCACCATTCCAAGAGTCCCCCAGATGTCTCAGTCCATTCCAGAGGAACCTCTTTGCCCTGCACTGGCTCATCTTTCACGCCGAGGATCGACTCACACCACGGTGGCACGTGGGACAGCCCTGTGGGAAAGCCTCGAGGGAAAGCCTCGAGGGAAAACCACAGATCCTTTGATCCACGCCACGGGAAGCGTGACATTGCTGCTACAGCCTGGAAGGAAAGCGCACGTGCATGCCCCCACTCGAGACGAGGCCTGACTCCCCTGGGGAGACTCCAGAAGTACCCAAAGATCCATGTCAGCCCCTGAGAGGAATCCTCGGTTCCGGCCCTGACTGCACACAAGGTTTTTGGCCCCGGTATCGACGGGAGAGGAATCCCGAGAGGCCCCCTAGCAACTCGCATGGGGACTGGCCTCTCCTGAGGCCACCAGGGCGGGTCCCTGAGGTCCCCGTCGTAACTCGAGAACACCTGCCGCAACTCGAGAAAATCCAGGAAGTTCTCCCTTCCAGGCGAGATGAGGCCTATTTCCGATGAGGCGTCTGGAGACTAATGACACCTAACCTCTGGAACTTCGAAAGGGTCTTTCACACCCTTGCTGCAACTCAAGAAGTTCACCGCCATACCCGTCTCCACTCGAGAGGAAGCACGATGGTCCCGCCCACATCCAGAGGAGCCCCGTTTCCCCCTCGGAGCTCGAGATGAGGGATCCTTTCCCTGCTTTCAACGGGAAAGAATTCCCGGCGTTCCCGTCGCATCTCAAGAGGAGGCACTCTCAACAGGAAAGGCGAGAGGAACTCCATGGTCGTACCACCATTCCAAGAGTCCCCCAGATGTCTCAGTCCATTCCAGAGGAACCTCTTTGCCCTGCACTGGCTCATCTTTCACGCCGAGGATCGACTCACACCACGGTGGCACGTGGGACAGAACTGTGGGAAAGCCTCTAAGGAAAGCCTCAAGGGAAAAACACAGATCCTTTGATCCACGCGACGGGAAGCGTGACATTGCTGCTACAGCCTGGAAGGAAAGCGCACGTGCATGCCCCCACTCGAGACGAGGCCTGACTCCCCTGGGGAGACTCCAGAAGTACCCAAAGATCCATGTCAGCCCCTGAGAGGAATCCTCGGTTCCGGCCCTGACTCCACACAAGGTTTTTGGCCCCGGTATCGACGGGAGAGGAATCCCGAGAGGCCCCCTAGCAACTCGCATGGGGACTGGCCTCTCCTGAGGCCACCAGGGCGGGTCCCTGAGGTCCCCGTCGTAACTCGAGAACACCTGCCGCAACTCGAGAAAATCCAGGAAGTTCTCCCTTCCAGGCGAGATGAGGCCTATTTCCTATGAGGCGTCTGGAGACTAATGACACCTAAACTCTGGAACTTCGAAAGGGTCTTTCACACCCTTGCTGCAACTCAAGAAGTTCACCGGAATACCCGTCTCCACACGAGAGGATGCACGATGGTCCCGCCCACATCCAAAGGAGCCCCGTTTCCCCCTCGGAGCTCGAGATGAGGGATCCTTTCCCTGCTTTCAACGGGAAAGAATTCCCGGCGTTCCCTTCGCATCTCAAGAGGAGGCACTCTCAACAGGAAAGGCGAGAGGAACTCCATGGTCGTACCACCATTCCAAGAGTCCCCCAGATGTCTCAGTCCATTCCAGAGGAACCTCTTTGCCCTGCACTGGCTCATCTTTCACGCCGAGGATCGACTCACACCACGGTGGCACGTGGGACAGCCCTGTGGGAAAGCCTCGAAGGAAAGCCTCGAGGGAAAAACACAGATCCTTTGATCCTCGCGACGGGAAGCGTGACATTGCTGCTACAGCCTGGAAGGAAAGCGCACTTGCATGCCCCCACTCGAGACGAGGCCTGACTCCCCTGGCGAGACTCCAGAAGTACCCAAAGATCCATGTCAGCCCCTGAGAGGAATCCTCGGTTCCGGCCCTGACTCCACACAAGGTTTTTGGCCCCGGTATCGACGGGAGAGGAATCCCGAGAGGCCCCCTAGCAACTCGCATGGGGACTGGCCTCTCCTGAGGCCACCAGGGCGGGTCCCTGAGGTCCCCGTCGTAACTCGAGAACACCTGCCGCAACTCGAGAAAATCCAGGAAGTTCTCCCTTCCAGGCGAGATGAGGCCTATTTCCTATGTGGCGTCTGGAGACTAATGACACCTAAACTCTGGAACTTCGAAAGGGTCTTTCACACCCTTGCTGCAACTCAAGAAGTTCACCGCCATACCCGTCTCCACTCGAGAGGAAGCACGATGGTCCCGCCCACATCCAGAGGAGCCCCGTTTCCCCCTCGGAGCTCGAGATGAGGGATCCTTTCCCTGCTTTCAACGGGAAAGAATTCCCGGCGTTCCCGTCGCATCTCAAGAGGAGGCACTCTCAACAGGAAAGGCGAGAGGAACTCCATGGTCGTACCACCATTCCAAGAGTCCCC
This sequence comes from Capricornis sumatraensis, assembly GCF_032405125.1. Lineage (NCBI taxonomy): Eukaryota > Metazoa > Chordata > Mammalia > Artiodactyla > Bovidae > Capricornis > Capricornis sumatraensis. The sequence goes on from NW_027184619.1 coordinate 387,748, forward strand.
CAGATGTCTCAGTCCATTCCAGAGGAACCTCTTTGCCCTGCACTGGCTCATGTTTCACGCCGAGGATCGACTCACACCACGGTGGCACGTGGGCAGCCCTGTGGGAAAGCCTCGAGGGAAAGCCTCGAGGGAAAAACACAGATCCTTTGATCCACGCGACGGGAAGCGTGACATTGCTGCTACAGCCTGGAAGGAAAGCGCACGTGCATGCCCCCACTCGAGACGAGGCCTGACTCCCCTGGGGAGACTCCAGAAGTACCCAAAGATCCATGTCAGCCCCTGAGAGGAATCCTCGGTTCCGGCCCTGACTCCACACAAGGTTTTTGGCCCCGGTATCGACGGGAGAGGAATCCCGAAAGGCCCCCTAGCAACTCGCATGGGGACTGGCCTCTCCTGAGGCCACCAGGGCGGGTCCCTGAGGTCCCCGTCGTAACTCGAGAACACCTGCCGCAACTCGAGAAAATCCAGGAAGTTCTCCCTTCCAGGCGAGATGAGGCCTATTTCCGATGAGGCGTCTGGAGACTAATGACACCTAAACTCTGGAACTTCGAAAAGGTCTTTCAAACCCTTGCTGCAACTCAAGAAGTTCACCGCCATACCCGTCTCCACTTGAGAGGAAGCACGATGGTCCCGCCCACATCCAGAGGAGCCCCGTTTCCCCCTCGGAGCTCGAGATGAGGGATCCTTTCCCTGCTTTCAACGGGAAAGAATTCCCGGCGTTCCCGTCGCATCTCAAGAGGAGGCACTCTCAACAGGAAAGGCGAGAGGAACTCCATGGTCGAATCAACATTCCAAGAGTCCCCCAGATGTCTCAGTCCATTCCAGAGGAACCTCTTTGCCCTGCACTGGCTCACCTTTCACGCCGAGGATCGACTCACACCACGGTGGCACGTGGGACAGCCCTGTGGGAAAGCCTCGAGGGAAAGCCTCGAGGGAAAACCACAGATCCTTTGATCCACGCCACGGGAAGCGTGCCATTGCTGCTACAGCCTGGAAGGAAACCGCACGTGCATGCCCCCACTCGAGACGAGGCCTGACTCCCCTGGGGAGACTCCAGAAGTACCCAAAGATCCATGTCAGCCCCTGAGAGGAATCCTCGGTTCTGGCCCTGACTCCACACAAGGTTTTTGGCCCCGGTATCGACGGGAGAGGAATCCCGAGAGGCCCCCTAGCAACTCGCATGGGGACTGGCCTCTCCTGAGGCCACCAGGGCGGGTCCCTGAGGTCCCCGTCGTAACTCGAGAACACCTGCCGCAACTCGAGAAAATCCAGGAAGTTCTCCCTTCCAGGCGAGATGAGGCCTATTTCCTATGAGGCGTCTGGAGACTAATGACACCTAAACTCTGGAACTTCGAAAGGGTCTTTCACACCCTTGCTGCAACTCAAGAAGTTCACCGCCATACCCGTCTCCACACGAGAGGATGCACGATGGTCCCGCCCACATCCAGAGGAGCCCCGTTTCCCCCTCGGAGCTCGAGATGAGGGATCCTTTCCCTGCTTTCAACGGGAAAGAATTCCCGGCGTTCCCGTCGCATCTCAAGAGGAGGCACTCTCAACAGGAAAGGCGAGAGGAACTCCATGGTCGTACCACCATTCCAAGAGTCCCCCAGATGTCTCAGTCCATTCCAGAGGAACCTCTTTGCCCTGCACTGGCTCATCTTTCACGCCGAGGATCGACTCACACCACGGTGGCACGTGGGACAGCCCTGTGGGAAAGCCTCGAAGGAAAGCCTCGAGGGAAAAACACAGATCCTTTGATCCTCGCGACGGGAAGTGTGACATTGCTGCTACAGCCTGGAAGGAAAGCGCACGTGCATGCCCCCACTCGAGACGAGGCCTGACTCCCCTGGGGAGACTCCAGAAGTACCCAAAGATCCATGTCAGCCCCTGAGAGGAATCCTCGGTTCCGGCCCTGACTCCACACAAGGTTTTTGGCCCCGGTATCGACGGGAGAGGAATCCCGAGAGGCCCCCTAGCAACTCGAATGGGGACTGGCCTCTCCTGAGGCCACCAGGGCGGGTCCCTGAGGTCCCCGTCGTAACTCGAGAACACCTGCCGCAACTCGAGAAAATCCAAGAAGTTCTCCCTTCCAGGCGAGATGAGGCCTATTTCCTATGAGGCGTCTGGAGACTAATGACACCTAAACTCTGGAACTTCGAAAGGGTCTTTCACACCCTTGCTGCAACTCAAGAAGTTCACCGCCATACCCGTCTCCACTCGAGAGGAAGCACGATGGTCCCGCCCACATCCAGAGGAGCCCCGTTTCCCCCTCGGAGCTCGAGATGAGGGATCCTTTCCCTGCTTTCAACGGGAAAGAATTCCCGGCGTTCCCGTAGCATCTCAAGAGGAGGCACTCTCAACAGGAAAGGCGAGAGGAACTCCATGGTCGTACCACCATTCCAAGAGTCCCCCAGATGTCTCAGTCCATTCCAGAGGAACCTCTTTGCCCTGCACTGGCTCATCTTTCACGCCGAGGATCGACTCACACCACGGTGGCACGTGGGACAGCCCTGTGGGAAAGCCTCGAAGGAAAGCCTCGAGGGAAAAACACAGATCCTTTGATCCTCGCGACGGGAAGCGTGACATTGCTGCTACAGCCTGGAAGGAAAGCGCACGTGCATGCCCCCACTCGAGACGAGGCCTGACTCCCCTGGGGAGACTCCAGAAGTACCCAAAGATCCATGTCAGCCCCTGAGAGGAATCCTCGGTTCCGGCCCTGACTCCACACAAGGTTTTTGGCCCCGGTATCGACGGGAGAGGAATCCCGAGAGGCCCCCTAGCAACTCGAATGTGGACTGGCCTCTCCTGAGGCCACCAGGGCGGGTCCCTGAGGTCCCCGTCGTAACTCGAGAACACCTGCCGCAACTCGAGAAAATCCAAGAAGTTCTCCCTTCCAGGCGAGATGAGGCCTATTTCCTATGAGGCGTCTGGAGACTAATGACACCTAAACTCTGGAACTTCGAAAGGGTCTTTCACACCCTTGCTGCAACTCAAGAAGTTCACCGCCATACCCGTCTCCACTCGAGAGGAAGCACGATGGTCCCGCCCACATCCAGAGGAGCCCCGTTTCCCCCTCGGAGCTCGAGATGAGGGATCCTTTCCCTGCTTTCAACGGGAAAGAATTCCCGGCGTTCCCGTAGCATCTCAAGAGGAGGCACTCTCAACAGGAAAGGCGAGAGGAACTCCATGGTCGTACCACCATTCCAAGAGTCCCCCAGATGTCTCAGTCCATTCCAGAGGAACCTCTTTGCCCTGCACTGGCTCATCTTTCACGCCGAGGATCGACTCACACCACGGTGGCACGTGGGACAGCCCTGTGGGAAAGCCTCGAGGGAAAGCCTCGAGGGAAAAACACAGATCCTTTGATCCACGCTATGGGAAGCCTGACATTGCTGCTACAGCCTGGAAGGAAAGCGCACGTGCATGCCCCCACTCGAGACGAGGCCTGACTCCCCTGGGGAGACTCCAGAAGTACCCAAAGATCCATGTCAGCCCCTGAGAGGAATCCTCGGTTCCGGCCCTGACTCCACACAAGGTTTTTGGTCCCGGTATCGACGGGAGAGGAATCCCGAAAGGCCCCCTAGCAACTCGCATGGGGACTGGCCTCTCCTGAGGCCACCAGGGCGGGTCCCTGAGGTCCCCGTCGTAACTCGAGAACACCTGCCGCAACTCGAGAAAATCCAGGAAGTTCTCCCTTCCAGGCGAGATGAGGCCTATTTCCGATGAGGCGTCTGGAGACTAATGACACCTAACCTCTGGAACTTCGAAAGGGTCTTTCACACCCTTGCTGCAACTCAAGAAGTTCACCGCCATACCCGTCTCCACTCGAGAGGAAGCACGATGGTCCCGCCCACATCCAGAGGAGCCCCGTTTCCCCCTCGGAGCTCGAGATGAGGGATCCTTTCCCTGCTTTCAACGGGAAAGAATTCCCGGCGTTCCCGTCGCATCTCAAGAGGAGGCACTCTCAACAAGAAAGGCGAGAGGAACTCCATGGTCGTACCGCCATTCCAAGAGTCCCCCAGATGTCTCAGTCCATTCCAGAGGAACCTCTTTGCCCTGCACTGGCTCATCTTTCACGCCGAGGATCGATTCACACCACGGTGGCACGTGGGACAGCCCTGTGGGAAAGCCTCGAGGGAAAGCCTCGAGGGAAAACCACAGATCCTTTGATCCACGCCACGGGAAGCGTGCCATTGCTGCTACAGCCTGGAAGGAAAGCGCACGTGCATGCCCCCACTCGAGACGAGACCTGACTCCCCTGGGGAGACTCCAGAAGTACCCAAAGATCCATGTCAGCCCCTGAGAGGAATCCTCGGTTCCGGCCCTGACTGCACACAAGGTTTTTGGCCCCGGTATCGACGGGAGAGGAATCCCGAGAGGCCCCCTAGCAACTCGCATGGGGACTGGCCTCTCCTGAGGCCACCAGGGCGGGTCCCTGAGGTCCCCGTCGTAACTCGAGAACACCTGCCGCAACTCGAGAAAATCCAGGAAGTTCTCCCTTCCAGGCGAGATGAGGCCTATTTCCGATGAGGCGTCTGGAGCCTAATGACACCTAACCTCTGGAACTTCGAAAGGGTCTTTCACACCCTTGCTGCAACTCAAGAAGTTCACCGCCATACCCGTCTCCACTCGAGAGTAAGCACGATGGTCCCGCCGACATCCAGAGGAGCCCCGTTTCCCCCTCGGAGCTCGAGATGAGGGCTCCTTTCCCTGCTTTCAACGGGAAAGAATTCCCGGCGTTGCCGTCGCATCTCAAGAGGAGGCACTCTCAACAGGAAAGGCGAGAGGAACTCCAAGGTCGTACCACCATTCCAAGAGTCCCCCAGATGTCCCAGTCCATTCCAGAGGAACCTCTTTGCCCTGCACTGGCTCATCTTTCACGCCGAGGATCGACTCACACCACGGTGGCACGTGGGACAGCCCTGTGGGAAAGCCTCGAGGGAAAGCCTCGAGGGAAAACCACAGATCCTTTGATCCACGCCACGGGAAACGTGACATTGCTGCTACAGCCTGGAAGGAAAGCGCACGTGCATGCCCCCACTCGAGACGAGGCCTGACTCCCCTGGGGAGACTCCAGAAGTACCCAAAGATCCATGTCAGCCCCTGAGAGGAATCCTCGGTTCCGGCCCTGACTCCACACAAGGTTTTTGGCCCCGGTATCGACGGGAGAGGAATCCCGAGAGGCCCCCTAGCAACTCGAATGGGGACTGGCCTCTCCTGAGGCCACCAGGGCGGGTCCCTGAGGTCCCCGTCGTAACTCGAGAACACCTGCCGCAACTCGAGAAAATCCAAGAAGTTCTCCCTTCCAGGCGAGATGAGGCCTATTTCCTATGAGGCGTCTGGAGACTAATGACACCTAAACTCTGGAACTTCGAAAGGGTCTTTCACACCCTTGCTGCAACTCAAGAAGTTCACCGCCATACCCGTCTCCACTCGAGAGGAAGCACGATGGTCCCGCCCACATCCAGAGGAGCCCCGTTTCCCCCTCGGAGCTCGAGATGAGGGATCCTTTCCCTGCTTTCAACGGGAAAGAATTCCCGGCGTTCCCGTAGCATCTCAAGAGGAGGCACTCTCAACAGGAAAGGCGAGAGGAACTCCATGGTCGTACCACCATTCCAAGAGTCCCCCAGATGTCTCAGTCCATTCCAGAGGAACCTCTTTGCCCTGCACTGGCTCATCTTTCACGCCGAGGATCGACTCACACCACGGTGGCACGTGGGACAGCCCTGTGGGAAAGCCTCGAGGGAAAGCCTCGAGGGAAAACCACAGATCCTTTGATCCACGCCACGGGAAGCGTGCCATTGCTGCTACAGCCTGGAAGGAAAGCGCACGTGCATGCCCCCACTCGAGACGAGGCCTGACTCCCCTGGGGAGACTCCAGAAGTACCCAAAGATCCATGTCAGCCCCTGAGAGGAATCCTCGGTTCCGGCCCTGACTGCACACAAGGTTTTTGGCCCCGGTATCGACGGGAGAGGAATCCCGAGAGGCCCCCTAGCAACTCGCATGGGGACTGGCCTCTCCTGAGGCCACCAGGGCGGGTCCCTGAGGTCCCCGTCGTAACTCGAGAACACCTGCCACAACTCGAGAAAATCCAGGAAGTTCTCCCTTCCAGGCGAGATGAGGCCTATTTCCGATGAGACGTCTGGAGCCTAATGACACCTAACCTCTGGAACTTCGAAAGGGTCTTTCACACCCTTGCTGCAACTCAAGAAGTTCACCGCCATACCCGTCTCCACTCGAGAGGAAGCACGATGGTCCCGCCCACATCCAGAGGAGCCCCGTTTCCCCCTCGGAGCTCGAGATGAGGGCTCCTTTCCCTGCTTTCAACGGGAAAGAATTCCCGGCGTTGCCGTCGCATCTCAAGAGGAGGCACTCTCAACAGGAAAGGCGAGAGGAACTCCAAGGTCGTACCACCATTCCAAGAGTCCCCCAGATGTCCCAGTCCATTCCAGAGGAACCTCTTTGCCCTGCACTGGCTCATCTTTCACGCCGAGGATCGACTCACACCACGGTGGCACGTGGGACAGCCCTGTGGGAAAGCCTCGAGGGAAAGCCTCGAGGGAAAACCACAGATCCTTTGATCCACGCCACGGGAAACGTGACATTGCTGCTACAGCCTGGAAGGAAAGCGCACATGCATGCCCCCACTCGAGACGAGGCCTGACTCCCCTGGGGAGACTCCAGAAGTACCCAAAGATCCATGTCAGCCCCTGAGAGGAATCCTCGGTTCCGGCCCTGACTCCACACAAGGTTTTTGGACCCGGTATCGACGGGAGAGGAATCCCGAGAGGCCCCCTAGCAACTCGCATGGGGACTGGCCTCTCCTGAGGCCACCAGGGCGGGTCCCTGAGGTCCCCGTCGTAACTCGAGAACACCTGCCGCAACTCGAGAAAATCCAGGAAGTTCTCCCTTCCAGGCGAGATGAGGCCTATTTCCGATGAGGCGTCTGGAGACTAATGACACCTAACCTCTGGAACTTCGAAAGGGTCTTTCACACCCTTGCTGCAACTCAAGAAGTTCACCGCCATACCCGTCTCCACTCGAGAGGAAGCACGATGGTCCCGCCCACATCCAGAGGAGCCCCGTTTCCCCCTCGGAGCTCGAGATGAGGGATCCTTTCCCTGCTTTCAACGGGAAAGAATTCCCGGCGTTCCCGTCGCATCTCAAGAGGAGGCACTCTCAACAGGAAAGGCGAGAGGAACTCCATGGTCGTACCACCATTCCAAGAGTCTCCCAGATGTCTCAGTCCATTCCAGAGGAACCTCTTTGCCCTGCACTGGCTCATCTTTCACGCCGAGGATCGACTCACACCACGGTGGCACGTGGGACAGCCCTGTGTGAAAGCCTCGAGGGAAAGCCTCGAGGGAAAAACACAGATCCTTTGATCCACGCGACGGGAAGCGTGACATTGCTGCTACAGCCTGGAAGGAAAGCGCACGTGCATGCCCCCACTCGAGACGAGGCCTGACTCCCCTGGGGAGACTCCAGAAGTACCCAAAGATCCATGTCAGCCCCTGAGAGGAATCCTCGGTTCCGGCCCTGACTCCACACAAGGTTTTTGGTCCCGGTATCGACGGGAGAGGAATCCCGAAAGGCCCCCTAGCAACTCGCATGGGGACTGGCCTCTCCTGAGGCCACCAGGGCGGGTCCCTGAGGTCCCCGTCGTAACTCGAGAACACCTGCCGCAACTCGAGAAAATCCAGGAAGTTCTCCCTTCCAGGCGAGATGAGGCCTATTTCCGATGAGGCGTCTCGAGACTAATGACACGTAACCTCTGGAACTTCGAAAGGGTCTTTCACACCCTTGCTGCAACTCAAGAAGTTCACGGCCATACCCGTCTCCACTCGAGAGGAAGCACGATGGTCCCGCCCACATCCAGAGGAGCCCCGTTTCCCCCTCGGAGCTCGAGATGAGGGCTCCTTTCCCTGCTTTCAACGGGAAAGAATTCCCGGCGTTCCCGTCGCATCTCAAGAGGAGGCACTCTCAACAGGAAAGGCGAGAGGAACTCCATGGTCGTACCACCATTCCAAGAGTCCCCCAGATGTCTCAGTCCATTCCAGAGGAACCTCTTTGCCCTGCACTGGCTCATCTTTCACGCCGAGGATCGACTCACACCACGGTGGCACGTGGGACAGCCCTGTGGGAAAGCCTCGAGGGAAAGCCTCGAGGGAAAACCACAGATCCTTTGATCCACGCCACGGGAAGCGTGCCATTGCTGCTACAGCCTGGAAGGAAAGCGCACGTGCATGCCCCCACTCGAGACGAGGCCTGACTCCCCTGGGGAGACTCCAGAAGTACCCAAAGATCCATGTCAGCCCCTGAGAGGAATCCTCGGTTCCGGCCCTGACTCCACACAAGGTTTTTGGTCCCGGTATCGACGGGAGAGGAATCCCGAAAGGCCCCCTAGCAACTCGCATGGGGACTGGCCTCTCCTGAGGCCACCAGGGCGGGTCCCTGAGGTCCCCGTCGTAACTCGAGAACACCTGCCGCAACTCGAGAAAATCCAGGAAGTTCTCCCTTCCAGGCGAGATGAGGCCTATTTCCGATGAGGCGTCTGGAGACTAATGACACCTAACCTCTGGAACTTCGAAAGGGTCTTTCACACCCTTGCTGCAACTCAAGAAGTTCACCGCCATACCCGTCTCCACTCGAGAGGAAGCACGATGGTCCCGCCCACATCCAGAGGAGCCCCGTTTCCCCCTCGGAGCTCGAGATGAGGGATCCTTTCCCTGCTTTCACCGGGAAAGAATTCCCGGCGTTCCCGTCGCATCTCAAGAGGAGGCACTCTCAACAAGAAAGGCGAGAGGAACTCCATGGTCGTACCGCCATTCCAAGAGTCCCCCAGATGTCTCAGTCCATTCCAGAGGAACCTCTTTGCCCTGCACTGGCTCATCTTTCACGCCGAGGATCGATTCACACCACGGTGGCACGTGGGACAGCCCTGTGGGAAAGCCTCGAGGGAAAGCCTCGAGGGAAAACCACAGATCCTTTGATCCACGCCACGGGAAGCGTGCCATTGCTGCTACAGCCTGGAAGGAAAGCGCACGTGCATGCCCCCACTCGAGACGAGACCTGACTCCCCTGGGGAGACTCCAGAAGTACCCAAAGATCCATGTCAGCCCCTGAGAGGAATCCTCGGTTCCGGCCCTGACTGCACACAAGGTTTTTGGCCCCGGTATCGACGGGAGAGGAATCCCGAGAGGCCCCCTAGCAACTCGCATGGGGACTGGCCTCTCCTGAGGCCACCAGGGCGGGTCCCTGAGGTCCCCGTCGTAACTCGAGAACACCTGCCGCAACTCGAGAAAATCCAGGAAGTTCTCCCTTCCAGGCGAGATGAGGCCTATTTCCGATGAGGCGTCTGGAGCCTAATGACACCTAACCTCTGGAACTTCGAAAGGGTCTTTCACACCCTTGCTGCAACTCAAGAAGTTCACCGCCATACCCGTCTCCACTCGAGAGGAAGCACGATGGTCCCGCCGACATCCAGAGGAGCCCCGTTTCCCCCTCGGAGCTCGAGATGAGGGCTCCTTTCCCTGCTTTCAACGGGAAAGAATTCCCGGCGTTGCCGTCGCATCTCAAGAGGAGGCACTCTCAACAGGAAAGGCGAGAGGAACTCCAAGGTCGTACCACCATTCCAAGAGTCCCCCAGATGTCCCAGTCCATTCCAGAGGAACCTCTTTGCCCTGCACTGGCTCATCTTTCACGCCGAGGATCGACTCACACCACGGTGGCACGTGGGACAGCCCTGTGGGAAAGCCTCGAGGGAAAGCCTCGAGGGAAAACCACAGATCCTTTGATCCACGCCACGGGAAACGTGACATTGCTGCTACAGCCTGGAAGGAAAGCGCACGTGCATGCCCCCACTCGAGACGAGGCCTGACTCCCCTGGGGAGACTCCAGAAGTACCCAAAGATCCATGTCAGCCCCTGAGAGGAATCCTCGGTTCCGGCCCTGACTCCACACAAGGTTTTTGGCCCCGGTATCGACGGGAGAGGAATCCCGAGAGGCCCCCTAGCAACTCGAATGGGGACTGGCCTCTCCTGAGGCCACCAGGGCGGGTCCCTGAGGTCCCCGTCGTAACTCGAGAACACCTGCCGCAACTCGAGAAAATCCAAGAAGTTCTCCCTTCCAGGCGAGATGAGGCCTATTTCCTATGAGGCGTCTGGAGACTAATGACACCTAAACTCTGGAACTTCGAAAGGGTCTTTCACACCCTTGCTGCAACTCAAGAAGTTCACCGCCATACCCGTCTCCACTCGAGAGGAAGCACGATGGTCCCGCCCACATCCAGAGGAGCCCCGTTTCCCCCTCGGAGCTCGAGATGAGGGATCCTTTCCCTGCTTTCAACGGGAAAGAATTCCCGGCGTTCCCGTAGCATCTCAAGAGGAGGCACTCTCAACAGGAAAGGCGAGAGGAACTCCATGGTCGTACCACCATTCCAAGAGTCCCCCAGATGTCTCAGTCCATTCCAGAGGAACCTCTTTGCCCTGCACTGGCTCATCTTTCACGCCGAGGATCGACTCACACCACGGTGGCACGTGGGACAGCCCTGTGGGAAAGCCTCGAGGGAAAGCCTCGAGGGAAAACCACAGATCCTTTGATCCACGCCACGGGAAGCGTGCCATTGCTGCTACAGCCTGGAAGGAAAGCGCACGTGCATGCCCCCACTCGAGACGAGGCCTGACTCCCCTGGGGAGACTCCAGAAGTACCCAAAGATCCATGTCAGCCCCTGAGAGGAATCCTCGGTTCCGGCCCTGACTGCACACAAGGTTTTTGGCCCCGGTATCGACGGGAGAGGAATCCCGAGAGGCCCCCTAGCAACTCGCATGGGGACTGGCCTCTCCTGAGGCCACCAGGGCGGGTCCCTGAGGTCCCCGTCGTAACTCGAGAACACCTGCCGCAACTCGAGAAAATCCAGGAAGTTCTCCCTTCCAGGCGAGATGAGGCCTATTTCCGATGAGACGTCTGGAGCCTAATGACACCTAACCTCTGGAACTTCGAAAGGGTCTTTCACACCCTTGCTGCAACTCAAGAAGTTCACCGCCATACCCGTCTCCACTCGAGAGGAAGCACGATGGTCCCGCCCACATCCAGAGGAGCCCCGTTTCCCCCTCGGAGCTCGAGATGAGGGCTCCTTTCCCTGCTTTCAACGGGAAAGAATTCCCGGCGTTGCCGTCGCATCTCAAGAGGAGGCACTCTCAACAGGAAAGGCGAGAGGAACTCCAAGGTCGTACCACCATTCCAAGAGTCCCCCAGATGTCCCAGTCCATTCCAGAGGAACCTCTTTGCCCTGCACTGGCTCATCTTTCACGCCGAGGATCGACTCACACCACGGTGGCACGTGGGACAGCCCTGTGGGAAAGCCTCGAGGGAAAGCCTCGAGGGAAAACCACAGATCCTTTGATCCACGCCACGGGAAACGTGACATTGCTGCTACAGCCTGGAAGGAAAGCGCACATGCATGCCCCCACTCGAGACGAGGCCTGACTCCCCTGGGGAGACTCCAGAAGTACCCAAAGATCCATGTCAGCCCCTGAGAGGAATCCTCGGTTCCGGCCCTGACTCCACACAAGGTTTTTGGACCCGGTATCGACGGGAGAGGAATCCCGAGAGGCCCCCTAGCAACTCGCATGGGGACTGGCCTCTCCTGAGGCCACCAGGGCGGGTCCCTGAGGTCCCCGTCGTAACTCGAGAACACCTGCCGCAACTCGAGAAAATCCAGGAAGTTCTCCCTTCCAGGCGAGATGAGGCCTATTTCCGATGAGGCGTCTGGAGACTAATGACACCTAACCTCTGGAACTTCGAAAGGGTCTTTCACACCCTTGCTGCAACTCAAGAAGTTCACCGCCATACCCGTCTCCACTCGAGAGGAAGCACGATGGTCCCGCCCACATCCAGAGGAGCCCCGTTTCCCCCTCGGAGCTCGAGATGAGGGATCCTTTCCCTGCTTTCAACGGGAAAGAATTCCCGGCGTTCCCGTCGCATCTCAAGAGGAGGCACTCTCAACAGGAAAGGCGAGAGGAACTCCATGGTCGTACCACCATTCCAAGAGTCTCCCAGATGTCTCAGTCCATTCCAGAGGAACCTCTTTGCCCTGCACTGGCTCATCTTTCACGCCGAGGATCGACTCACACCACGGTGGCACGTGGGACAGCCCTGTGGGAAAGCCTCGAGGGAAAGCCTCGAGGGAAAAACACAGATCCTTTGATCCACGCGACGGGAAGCGTGACATTGCTGCTACAGCCTGGAAGGAAAGCGCACGTGCATGCCCCCACTCGAGACGAGGCCTGACTCCCCTGGGGAGACTCCAGAAGTACCCAAAGATCCATGTCAGCCCCTGAGAGGAATCCTCGGTTCCGGCCCTGACTCCACACAAGGTTTTTGGTCCCGGTATCGACGGGAGAGGAATCCCGAAAGGCCCCCTAGCAACTCGCATGGGGACTGGCCTCTCCTGAGGCCACCAGGGCGGGTCCCTGAGGTCCCCGTCGTAACTCGAGAACACCTGCCGCAACTCGAGAAAATCCAGGAAGTTCTCCCTTCCAGGCGAGATGAGGCCTATTTCCGATGAGGCGTCTCGAGACTAATGACACGTAACCTCTGGAACTTCGAAAGGGTCTTTCACACCCTTGCTGCAACTCAAGAAGTTCACGGCCATACCCGTCTCCACTCGAGAGGAAGCACGATGGTCCCGCCCACATCCAGAGGAGCCCCGTTTCCCCCTCGGAGCTCGAGATGAGGGCTCCTTTCCCTGCTTTCAACGGGAAAGAATTCCCGGCGTTCCCGTCGCATCTCAAGAGGAGGCACTCTCAACAGGAAAGGCGAGAGGAACTCCATGGTCGTACCACCATTCCAAGAGTCCCCCAGATGTCTCAGTCCATTCCAGAGGAACCTCTTTGCCCTGCACTGGCTCATCTTTCACGCCGAGGATCGACTCACACCACGGTGGCACGTGGGACAGCCCTGTGGGAAAGCCTCGAGGGAAAGCCTCGAGGGAAAACCACAGATCCTTTGATCCACGCCACGGGAAGCGTGCCATTGCTGCTACAGCCTGGAAGGAAAGCGCACGTGCATGCCCCCACTCGAGACGAGGCCTGACTCCCCTGGGGAGACTCCAGAAGTACCCAAAGATCCATGTCAGCCCCTGAGAGGAATCCTCGGTTCCGGCCCTGACTGCACACAAGGTTTTTGGCCCCGGTATCGACGGGAGAGGAATCCCGAGAGGCCCCCTAGCAACTCGCATGGGGACTGGCCTCTCCTGAGGCCACCAGGGCGGGTCCCTGAGGTCCCCGTCGTAACTCGAGAACACCTGCCGCAACTCGAGAAAATCCAGGAAGTTCTCCCTTCCAGGCGAGATGAGGCCTATTTCCTATGAGGCGTCTGGAGACTAATGACACCTAACCTCTGGAACTTCGAAAGGGTCTTTCACACCCTTGCTGCAACTCAAGAAGTTCACCGCCATACCCGTCTCCACACGAGAGGATGCACGATGGTCCCGCCCACATCCAGAGGAGCCCCGTTTCCCCCTCGGAGCTCGAGATGAGGGATCCTTTCCCTGCTTTCAACGGGAAAGAATTCCCGGCGTTGCCGTCGCATCTCAAGAGGAGGCACTCTCAACAGGAAAGGCGAGAGGAACTCCATGGTCGTACCACCATTCCAAGAGTCCCACAGATGTCTCAGTCCATTCCAGAGGAACCTCTTTGCCCTGCACTGGCTCATCTTTCACGCCGAGGATCGACTCACACCACGGTGGCACGTGGGACAGCCCTGTGGGAAAGCCTCGAAGGAAAGCCTCGAGGGAAAACCACAGATCCTTTGATCCACGCGACGGGAAGCGTGACATTGCTGCTACAGCCTGGAAGGAAAGCGCACGTGCATGCCCCCACTCGAGACGAGGCCTGACTCCCCTGGGGAGACTCCAGAAGTACCCAAAGATCCATGTCAGCCCCTGAGAGGAATCCTCGGTTCCGGCCCTGACTCCACACAAGGTTTTTGGCCCCGGTATCGACGGGAGAGGAATCCCGAGAGGCCCCCTAGCAACTCGCATGGGGACTGGCCTCTCCTGAGGCCACCAGGGCGGGTCCCTGAGGTCCCCGTCGTAACTCGAGAACACCTGCCGCAGCTCGAGAAAATCCAAGAAGTTCTCCCTTCCAGGCGAGATGAGGCCTATTTCCTATGAGGCGTCTGGAGACTAATGACACCTAAACTCTGGAACTTCGAAAGGGTCTTTCACACCCTTGCTGCAACTCAAGAAGTTCACCGCCATACCCGTCTCCACTCGAGAGGAAGCACGATGGTCCCGCCCACATCCAGAGGAGCCCCGTTTCCCTCTCGGAGCTCGAGATGAGGGATCCTTTCCCTGCTTTCAACGGGAAAGAATTCCCGGCGTTCCCGTCGCATCTCAAGAGGAGGCACTCTCAACAGGAAAGGCGAGAGGAACTCCATGGTCGTACCACCATTCCAAGAGTCCCCCAGATGTCTCAGTCCATTCCAGAGGAACCTCTTTGCCCTGCACTGGCTCATCGTTCACGCCGAGGATGGACTCACACCACGGTGGCACGTGGGACAGCCCTGTGGGAAAGCCTCGAGGGAAAGCCTCGAGGGAAAACCACAGATCCTTTGATCCACGCAACGGGAAGCGTGACATTGCTGCTACAGCCTGGAAGGAAAGCGCACGTGCATGCCCCCACTCTAGACGAGGCCTGACTCCCCTGGGGAGATTCCACAAGTACCAACAGATCCATGTCAGCCCCTGAGAGGAATCCTCGGTTCCGGCCCTGACTCCACACAAGGTTTTTGGCCCCGGTATCGACGGGAGAGGAATCCCGAGAGGCCCCCTAGCAACTCGCATGGGGACTGGCCTCTCCTGAGGCCACTAGGTCGGGTCCCTGAGGTCCCCGTCGTAACTCGAGAACACCTGCCGCAACTCGAAAAAATCCAGGAAGTTCTCCCTTCCAGGCGAGATGAGGCCAATTTCCGATGAGGCGTCTGGAGACTAATGACACCTAACCTCTGGAACTTCGAAAGGGTCTTTCACACCCTTGCTGCAACTCAAGAAGTTCACCGCCATACCCGTCTCCACTCGAGAGGACGCACGATGGTCCCGCCCACATCCAGAGGAGCCCCGTTTCCCCCTCGGAGCTCGAGATGAGGGATCCTTTCCCTGCTTTCAACGGGAAAGTATTCCCGGCGTTCCCGTCGCATCTCAAGAGAAGGCACTCTCAACAGGAAAGGCGAGAGGAACTCCATGGTCGTACCACCATTCCAAGAGTCCCCCAGATGTCTCAGTCCATTCCAGAGGAACCTCTTTGCCCTGCACTGGCTCATTTTTCACGCCGAGGATCGACTCACACCACGGTGGCACGTGGGACAGCCCTGAGGGAAAGCCTCGAGGGAAAGCCTCGAGGGAAAACCACAGATCCTTTGATCCCCGCGACGGGAAGCGAGTCTTTGCTGCTACAGCCTGGAAGGAAAGCGCACGTGCATGCCCCCACTCGAGACGAGGCCTGACTCCGCTGGGGAGACTCCAGAAGTACCCAAAGATCCATGTCAGCCCCTGAGAGGAATCCTCGGTTCCGGCCCTGACTGCACACAAGGTTTTTGGCCCCGGTATCGACGGGAGAGGAATCCCCAGAGGCCCCCTAGCAACTCGCATGGGGACTGGCCTCTCCTGAGGCCACCAGGGCGGGTCCCTGAGGTCCCCGTCGTAACTAGAGAACACCTGCCGCAACTCGAGAAAATCCAGGAAGTTCTCCCTTCCAGGCGAGATGAGGCCTATTTCCGATGAGGCGTCTGGAGACTAATGACACCTAACCTCTGGAACTTCGAAAGGGTCTTTCACACCCTTGCTGCAACTCAAGAAGTTCACCGCCATACCGGTCTCCACTCGAGAGGAAGCACGATGGTCCCGCCCACATCCAGAGGAGCCCCGTTTCCCCCTCGGAGCTCGAGATGAGGGATCCTTTCCCTGCTTTCAACGGGAAAGAAATCCCGGCGTTTCAGTCGCATCTCAAGAGGAGGCACTCTCAACAGGAAAGGCGAGAGGAACTCCATGGTCGTACCACCATTCCAAGAGTCCCCCAGATGTCTCAGTCCATTCCAGAGGAACCTCTTTGCCCTGCACTGGCTCATCTTTCACGCCGAGGATCGACTCACACCACGGTGGCACGTGGGACAGCCCTGTGGGAAAGCCTCGAGGGAAAGCCTCGAGGGAAAACCACAGATCCTTTGATCCAGGCCACGGGAAGCGTGACATTGCTGCTACAGCCTGGAAGGAAAGCGCACGTGCATGCCCCCACTCGAGACGAGGCCTGACTCCCCTGGGGAGACTCCAAAAGTACCCAAAGATCCATGTCAGCCCCTGAGAGGAATCCTCGGTTCCGGCCCTGACTCCACACAAGGTTTTTGGCCCGGGTATCGACGGGAGAGGAAGCCCGAGAGGGCCCCTAGAAACTCGCATGGGGACTGGCCTCTCCTGAGGCCACCAGGGCGGGTCCCTGAGGTCCCCGTCGTAACTCGAGAACACCTGCCGCAACTCGAGAAAATCCAGGAAGTTCTCCCTTCCAGGCGAGATGAGGCCTATTTCCGATGAGGCGTCTGGAGACTAATGACACCTAACCTCTGGAAATTCGAAAGGGTCTTTCACACCCTTGCTTCAACTCAAGAAGTTCACCGCCATACCCGTCTCCACTCGAGAGGAAGCACGATGGTCCCGCCCACATCCAGAGGAGCCCGTTTCCCCCTCGGACCTCGAGATGAGGGATCCTTTCCCTGCTTTCAACGGGAAAGAATTCCCGGCGTTCCCGTCGCATCTCAAGAGGAGGCACTCTCAACAAGAAAGGCGAGAGGAACTCCATGGTCGTACCACCATTCCAAGAGTCCCCCAGATGTCTCAGTCCATTCCAGAGGAACCTCTTTGCCCTGCACTGGCTCATCTTTCATGCCGAGGATCGACTCACACCACGGTGGCACGTGGGACAGCCCTGTGGGAAAGCCTCGAGGGAAAGCCTCGAGGGAAAACCACAGATCCTTTGATCCAGGCCACGGGAAGCGTGACATTGCTGCTACAGCCTGGAAGGAAAGCGCACGTGCATGCCCCTACTCGAGACGAGGCCTGACTCCCCTGGGGAGACTCCAGAAGTACCCAAAGACCCATGTCAGCCCCTGAGAGGAATCCTCGGTTCCGGCCCTGACTCCACACAAGGTTTTTGGCCCCGGTATCGACGGGAGAGGAATCCGAGAGGCCCCCTAGCAACTCGCATGGGGACTGGCCTCTCCTGAGGCCACCAGGGCGGGTCCCTGAGGTCCCCGTCGTAACTCGAGAACACCTGCCGCAACTCGAGAAAATCCAGGAAGTTCTCCCTTCCAGGCGAGAAGAGGCCTATTTCCGATGAGGAGTCTGGAGACTAATGACACCTAACCTCTGGAACTTCGAAAGGGTCTTTCACACCCTTGCTGCAACTCAAGAAGTTCACCGCCATACCCGTCTCCACTCGAGAGGATGCACGATGGTCCCGCCCACATCCAGAGGAGCTCCGTTTCCCCCTCGGAGCTCGAGATGAGGGATCCTTTCCCTGCTTTCAACGGGAAAGAATTCCCGGCGTTCCCGTCGCATCTCAAGAGGAGGCACTCTCAACAGGAAAGGCGAGAGGAACTCCATGGTCGTACCACCATTCCAAGAGTCCCCCAGATGTCTCAGTCCATTCCAGAGGAACCTCTTTGCCCTGCACTGGCTCATCTTTCACGCCGAGGATCGACTCACACCACGGTGGCACGTGGGACAGCCCTGTGGGAAAGCCTCGAGGGAAAGCCTCGAGGGAAAACCACAGATCCTTTGATCCACGCGACGGGAAGCGTGACTTTGTTGCTACAGCCTGGAAGGAAAGCGCAGGTGCATGCCCCCACTCGAGACGAGGCCTGACTCCACTGGGGAGACTCCAGAAGTACGCAAGGACCCAT
Organism: Capricornis sumatraensis; assembly: GCF_032405125.1. NCBI lineage: Eukaryota > Metazoa > Chordata > Mammalia > Artiodactyla > Bovidae > Capricornis > Capricornis sumatraensis. The sequence continues at coordinate 405,705 of NW_027184619.1, forward strand.
GTCAGCCCCTGAAAGGAATCCTCGATTCCGGCCCTGACTCCACAGAAGGTTTTTGGCCCCGGTATCGACGGGAGAGGAATCCCGAGAGGCCCCCTAGCAACTCGCATGGGGACTGGCCTCTCCTGAGGCCACCAGGGCGGGTCCCTGAGGTCCCCGTCGTAACTCGAGAACACCTGCCGGAACTCGAGAAAATCCAGGAAGTTCTCCCTTCCAGGCAAGGTGAGGCCTATTTCCGATGAGGCGTCTGGAGACTAATGACACCTAACCTCTGGAACTTCGAAAGGGTCTTTCACACCCTTGCTGCAACTCAAGAAGTTCACCGCCATACCTGTCTGCACTCGAGAGGAAGCACGATGGTCCCGCACACATCCAGAGGAGCCCTGTTTCCCCCTCGGAGCTCGAGATGAGGGATCCTTTCCCTGCTTTCAACGGGAAAGAATTCCCGGCGTTCCCGTCGCATCTCAAGAGGAGGCACTCTCAACAGGAAAGGCGAGAGGAACTCCATGGTCGTACCACCATTCCAAGAGTCCCCCAGATGTCTCAGTCCATTCCAGAGGAACCTCTTTGCCCTGCACTGGCTCATCTTTCACGCCGAGGATCGACTCACACCACGGTGGCACGTGGGACAGCCCTGTGGGAAAGCCTCGAGGGAAAGCCTCGAGGGAAAACCACAGATCCTTTGATCCACGCAACGGGAAGCGTGACATTGCTGCTACAGCCTGGAAGGAAAGCGCACGTGCATGCCACCACTCTAGACGAGGCCTGACTCCCCTGGGGAGATTCCACAAGTACCAACAGATCCATGTCAGCCCCTGAGAGGAATCCTCGGTTCCGGCCCTGACTCCACACAAGGTTTTTGGCCCCGGTATCGACGGGATAGGAATCCCGAGAGACCCCCTAGCAACTCGCATGGGGACTGGCCTCTCCTGAGGCCACCAGGGCGGGTCCCTGAGGTCCCCGTCGTAACTCGAGAACACCTGCCGCAACTCGAGAAAATCCAGGAAGTTCTCCCTTCCAGGCGAGATGAGGCCTATTTCCGATGAGACGTCTGGAGCCTAATGACACCTAACCTCTGGAACTTCGAAAGGGTCTTTCACACCCTTGCTGCAACTCAAGAAGTTCACCGCCATACCCGTCTCCACTCGAGAGGAAGCACGATGGTCCCGCCCACATCCAGAGGAGCCCCGTTTCCCCCTCGGAGCTCGAGATGAGGGCTCCTTTCCCTGCTTTCAACGGGAAAGAATTCCCGGCGTTCCCGTCGCATCTCAAGAGGAGGCACTCTCAACAGGAAAGGCGAGAGGAACTCCATGGTCGTACCACCATTCCAAGAGTCCCCCAGATGTCTCAGTCCATTCCAGAGGAACCTCTTTGCCCTGCACTGGCTCATCTTTCACGCCGAGGATCGACTCACACCACGGTGGCACGTGGGACAGCCCTGTGGGAAAGCCTCGAGGGAAAGCCTCGAGGGAAAACCACAGATCCTTTGATCCACGCCACGGGAAGCGTGCCATTGCTGCTACAGCCTGGAAGGAAAGCGCACGTGCATGCCCCCACTCGAGACGAGGCCTGACTCCCCTGGGGAGACTCCAGAAGTACCCAAAGATCCATGTCAGCCCCTGAGAGGAATCCTCGGTTCCGGCCCTGACTGCACACAAGGTTTTTGGCCCCGGTATCGACGGGAGAGGAATCCCGAGAGGCCCCCTAGCAACTCGCATGGGGACTGGCCTCTCCTGAGGCCACCAGGGCGGGTCCCTGAGGTCCCCGTCGTAACTCGAGAACACCTGCCGCAACTCGAGAAAATCCAGGAAGTTCTCCCTTCCAGGCGAGATGAGGCCTATTTCCTATGAGGCGTCTGGAGACTAATGACACCTAACCTCTGGAACTTCGAAAGGGTCTTTCACACCCTTGCTGCAACTCAAGAAGTTCACCGCCATACCCGTCTCCACACGAGAGGATGCACGATGGTCCCGCCCACATCCAGAGGAGCCCCGTTTCCCCCTCGGAGCTCGAGATGAGGGATCCTTTCCCTGCTTTCAACGGGAAAGAATTCCCGGCGTTGCCGTCGCATCTCAAGAGGAGGCACTCTCAACAGGAAAGGCGAGAGGAACTCCATGGTCGTACCACCATTCCAAGAGTCCCACAGATGTCTCAGTCCATTCCAGAGGAACCTCTTTGCCCTGCACTGGCTCATCTTTCACGCCGAGGATCGACTCACACCACGGTGGCACGTGGGACAGCCCTGTGGGAAAGCCTCGAAGGAAAGCCTCGAGGGAAAACCACAGATCCTTTGATCCACGCGACGGGAAGCGTGACATTGCTGCTACAGCCTGGAAGGAAAGCGCACGTGCATGCCCCCACTCGAGACGAGGCCTGACTCCCCTGGGGAGACTCCAGAAGTACCCAAAGATCCATGTCAGCCCCTGAGAGGAATCCTCGGTTCCGGCCCTGACTCCACACAAGGTTTTTGGCCCCGGTATCGACGGGAGAGGAATCCCGAGAGGCCCCCTAGCAACTCGCATGGGGACTGGCCTCTCCTGAGGCCACCAGGGCGGGTCCCTGAGGTCCCCGTCGTAACTCGAGAACACCTGCCGCAGCTCGAGAAAATCCAAGAAGTTCTCCCTTCCAGGCGAGATGAGGCCTATTTCCTATGAGGCGTCTGGAGACTAATGACACCTAAACTCTGGAACTTCGAAAGGGTCTTTCACACCCTTGCTGCAACTCAAGAAGTTCACCGCCATACCCGTCTCCACTCGAGAGGAAGCACGATGGTCCCGCCCACATCCAGAGGAGCCCCGTTTCCCTCTCGGAGCTCGAGATGAGGGATCCTTTCCCTGCTTTCAACGGGAAAGAATTCCCGGCGTTCCCGTCGCATCTCAAGAGGAGGCACTCTCAACAGGAAAGGCGAGAGGAACTCCATGGTCGTACCACCATTCCAAGAGTCCCCCAGATGTCTCAGTCCATTCCAGAGGAACCTCTTTGCCCTGCACTGGCTCATCGTTCACGCCGAGGATGGACTCACACCACGGTGGCACGTGGGACAGCCCTGTGGGAAAGCCTCGAGGGAAAGCCTCGAGGGAAAACCACAGATCCTTTGATCCACGCAACGGGAAGCGTGACATTGCTGCTACAGCCTGGAAGGAAAGCGCACGTGCATGCCCCCACTCGAGACGAGGCCTGACTCCCCTGGGGAGATTCCACAAGTACCAACAGATCCATGTCAGCCCCTGAGAGGAATCCTCGGTTCCGGCCCTGACTCCACACAAGGTTTTTGGCCCCGGTATCGACGGGAGAGGAATCCCGAGAGGCCCCCTAGCAACTCGCATGGGGACTGGCCGTTCCTGAGGCCACCAGGGCGGGTCCCTGAGGTCCCAGTCGTAACTCGAGAACACCTGCCGCAACTCGAGAAAATCCAGGAAATTCTCCCTTCCAGGCGAGATGAGGCTTATTTCCGATGAGGCGTCTGGAGACTAATGACACCTAACCTCTGGAACTTCGAAAGGGTCTTTCACACCCTTGCTGCGACTCAAGAAGTTCACCGCCATACCCGTCTCCACTCGAGAGGAAGCACGATGGTCCCGCCCACATCCAGAAGAGCCCCGTTTCCCCCTCGTAGCCCGAGATGAGGGATCCTTTCCCTGCTTTCAACGGGAAAGAATTCCCGGCGTTCCCGTCGCATCTCAAGAGGAGGCACTCTCAACAGGAAAGGCGAGAGGAACTCCATGGTCGTACCACCATTCCAAGAGTCCCCCAGATGTCTCAGTCCATTCCAGAGGAACCTCTTTGCCCTGCACTGGCTCATCTTTCACGCCGAGGATCGACTCACACCACGGTGGCACGTGGGACAGCCCTGTGGGAAAGCCTCGAGGGAAAGCCTCGAGGGAAAACCACAGATCCTTTGATCCACGCGACGGGAAGCGTGACATTGCTGCTACAGCCTGGAAGGAAAGTGCACGTGCATGCCCCCTCACGAAACGAGGCCTGTCTCCCCTGGCGAGACTCCAGAAGTATCCAAAGATCCATGTCAGCCCCTGAGAGGAATCCTCGTTTCCGGCCCTGACTCCACACAAGGTTTTTGGCCCCGGTATCGACGGGAGAGGAATCCCGAGAGGCCCCTTAGCAACTCGCATGGGGACTGGCCTCTCCTGAGGCCACCAGGGCCGGTCCCTGAGGTCCCCGTCGTAACTCGAGAACACCTGCCGCAACTCGAGAAAATCCAGGAAGTTCTCCCTTCCAGGCGAGATGAGGCCTATTTCCGATGAGGCGTCTGGAGACTAATGACACCTAACCTCTGGAACTTCGAAAGTGTCTTTCACACCCTTGCTGCAACTCAAGAAGTTCACCACCATACCCGTCTCCACTCGAGAGGAAGCACGATGGTCCCGACAACATCCAAAGGAGCCCCGTTTCCCCCTCGTAGCTCGAGATGAGGGATCCTTTCCCTGCTTTCAACGGGAAAGAATTCCCTGTGTTCCCGTCGCATCTCAAGAGGAGACACTCTCAACAGGAAAGGCGAGAGGAACTCCATGGTCGTACCACCATTCCAAGAGTCCCCCAGATGTCTCAGTCCATTCCAGAGGAACCTCTTTGCCCTGCACTGGCTCATCTTTCACGCCGAGGATCGACTCTCACCACGGTGGCACGTGAGACAGCCCTGTGGGAAAGCCTCGAGGGAAAGCCTCGAGGGAAAACCACAGATCCTTTGATCCACGCGACGGGAAGCGTGACATTGCTGCTACAGCCTGGAAGGAAAGCGCACGTGCATGCCCCTACTCGAGACGAGGCCTGACTCCCCTGGGGAGACTCCAGGAGTACCCAAAGATCCATGTCAGCCCCTGAGAGGAATCCTCGGTTCCGGCCCTGACTCCACACAAGGTTTTTGGCCCCGGTATCGACGGGAGAGGAATCCCGAGAGGCCCCCTAGCAACTCGCATGGGGACTGGCCTCTCCTGAGGCCACCAGGGCGGGTCCCTGAGGTCCCCGTCGTAACTCGAGAACACCTGCCGCAACTCGAGAAAATCCAGGAAGTTCTCCCTTCCAGGCGAGATGAGGCCTATTTCCGATGAGGCGTCTGGAGACTAATGACACCAAACCTCTGGAACTTCGAAAGGGTCTTTCACACCCTTGCTGCAACTCAAGAAGTTCACCGCCTTACCCGTCTCCACTCGAGAGGAAGCACGATGGTCCCGCCCACATCCAGAAGAGCCCCGTTTCCCCCTCGTAGCCCGAGATGAGGGATCCTTTCCCTGCTTTCAACGGGAAAGAATTCCCGGCGTTCCCGTCGCATCTCAAGAGGAGGCACTCTCAACAGGAAAGGCGAGAGGAACTCCATGGTCGTACCACCATTCCAAGAGTCCCCCAGATGTCTCAGTCCATTCCAGAGGAACCTCTTTGCCCTGCACTGGCTCATTTTTCACGCCGAGGATCGACTCACACCACGGTGGCACGTGGGACAGCCCTGTGGGAAAGCCTCGAGGGAAAGCCTCGAGGGAAAACCACAGATCCTTTGATCCACGCGACGGGAAGCGTGACATTGCTGCTACAGCCTGGAAGGAAAGTGCACGTGCATGCCCCCTCACGAAACGAGGCCTGTCTCCCCTGGCGAGACTCCAGAAGTATCCAAAGATCCATGTCAGCCCCTGAGAGGAATCCTCGTTTCCGGCCCTGACTCCACAGAAGGTTTTTGGCCCCGGTATCGATGGGAGAGGAATCCCGAGAGGCCCCTTAGCAACTCGCATGGGGACTGGCCTCTCCTGAGGCCACCAGGGCCGGTCCCTGAGGTCCCCGTCGTAACTGGAGAACACCTGCCGCAACTCGAGAAAATCCAGGAAGTTCTCCCTTCCAGGCGAGATGAGGCCTATTTCCGATGAGGCGTCTGGAGACTAATGACACCTAACCTCTGGAACTTCGAAAGGGTCTTTCACACCCTTGCTGCAACTCAAGAAGTTCACCACCATACCCGTCTCCACTCGAGAGGAAGCACGATGGTCCCGACAACATCCAAAGGAGCCCCGTTTCCCCCTCGTAGCTCGAGATGAGGGATCCTTTCCCTGCTTTCAACGGGAAAGAATTCCCTGTGTTCCCGTCGCATCTCAAGAGGAGACACTCTCAACAGGAAAGGCGAGAGGAACTCCATGGTCGTACCACCATTCCAAGAGTCCCCCAGATGTCTCAGTCCATTCCAGAGGAACCTCTTTGCCCTGCACTGGCTCATCTTTCACGCCGAGGATCGACTCTCACCACGGTGGCACGTGGGACAGCCCTGTGGGAAAGCCTCGAGGGAAAGCCTCGAGGGAAAACCACAGATCCTTTGATCCACGCGACGGGAAGCGTGACATTGCTGCTACAGCCTGGAAGGAAAGCGCACGTGCATGCCCCTACTCGAGACGAGGCCTGACTCCCCTGTGGAGACTCCAGGAGTACCCAAAGATCCATGTCAGCCCCTGAGAGGAATCCTCGGTTCCGGCCCTGACTCCACACAAGGTTTTTGGCCCCGGTATCGACGGGAGAGGAATCCCGAGAGGCCCCCTAGCAACTCGCATGGGGACTGGCCTCTCCTGAGGCCACCAGGGCGGGTCCCTGAGGTCCCCGTCGTAACTCGAGAACACCTGCCGCAACTCGAGAAAATCCAGGAAGTTCTCCCTTCCAGGCGAGATGAGGCCTATTTCCGATGAGGCGTCTGGAGACTAATGACACCAAACCTCTGGAACTTCGAAAGGGTCTTTCACACCCTTGCTGCAACTCAAGAAGTTCACCGCCTTACCCGTCTCCACTCGAGAGGAAGCACGATGGTCCCGCCCACATCCAGAGGAGCCCCGTTTCCCCCTCGTAGCTCGAGATGAGGGATCCTTTCCCTGCTTTCAACGGGAAAGAATTCCCGGCGTTCCCGTCACATCTCAAGAGGAGGCACTCTCAACAGGAAAGGCGAGAGGAACTCCATGGTCGTACCACCATTCCAAGAGTCCCCCAGATGTCTCAGTCCATTCCAGAGGAACCTCTTTGCCCTGCACTGGCTCATCTTTCACGCCGAGGATCGACTCACAACACGGTGGCACGTGGGACAGCCCTGTGGGAAAGCCTCGAGGGAAAGCCTCGAGGGAAAACCACAGATCCTTTGATCCACGCGACGGGAAGCGTGACATTGCTGCTACAGCCTGGAAGGAAAGCGCACGAGCATGCCCCCACTCGAGACGAGGCCTGACTCCCCTGGGGAGACTCCAGAAGTACCCAAAGATCCATGTCAGCCTCTGAGAGGAATCCTCGGTTCCGGCCCTGACTCCACACAAGCTTTTTGGCCCCGGTATCGACGGGAGAGGAATCCCGAGAGACCCCCTAGCAACTCGCATGGGGACTGGCCTCTCCTGAGGCCACCAGGGCGGGTCCCTGAGGTCCCCGTCGTAACTCGAGAACACCTGCCGCAACTCGAGAAAATCCAGGAAGTTCTCCCTTCCAGGCGAGATGAGGCCTATTTCCGATGAGGCCTCTGGAGACTAATGACACCAAACCTCTGGAACTTCGAAAGGGTCTTTCACACCCTTGCTGCAACTCAAGAAGTTCACCGCCATACCCGTCTCCACTCGAGAGGAAGCACGATGGTCCCGCCCACATCCAGAGGAGCCCCGTTTCCCCCTCGTAGCTCGAGATGAGGGATCCTTTCCCTGCTTTCAACGGGAAAGAATTCCCGGCGTTCCCGTCGCATCTCAAGAGGAGGCACTCTCAACAGGAAAGGCGAGAGGAACTCCATGGTCGTACCACCATTCCAAGAGTCCCCCAGATGTCTCAGTCCATTCCAGAGGAACCTCTTTGCCCTGCACTGGCTCATCTTTCACGCCGAGGATCGACTCACACCACGGTGGCACGTGGGACAGCCCTGTGGGAAAGCCTCGAGGGAAAGCCTCGAGGGAAAACCACAGATCCTTTGATCCACGCGACGGGAAGCGTGACATTGCTGCTACAGCCTGGAAGGAAAGCGCACGTGCATGCCCCCACTCGAGACGAGGCCTGACTCCCCTGGGGAGACTCCAGAAGTACCCAAAGATCCATGTCAGCCCCTGAGAGGAATCCTCGGTTCCGGCCCTGACTCCACACAAGGTTTTTGGCCCCGGTATCGACGGGAGAGGAATCCCGAGAGGCCCCCTAGCAACTCGCATGGGGACTGGCCTCTCCTGAGGCCACCAGGGCGGGTCCCTGAGGTCCCCGTCGTAACTCGAGAACACCTGCCGCAACTCGAGAAAATCCAGGAAGTTCTCCCTTCCAGGCGAGATGAGGCTTATTTCCGATGAGGCGTCTGGAGACTAATGACACCTAACCTCTGGAACTTCGAAAGGGTCTTTCACACCCTTGCTGCGACTCAAGAAGTTCACCGCCATACCCGTCTCCACTCGAGAGGAAGCACGATGGTCCCGCCCACATCCAGAAGAGCCCCGTTTCCCCCTCGTAGCTCGAGATGAGGGATCCTTTCCCTGCTTTCAACGGGAAAGAATTCCCGGCGTTCCCGTCGCATCTCAAGAGGAGGCACTCTCAACAGGAAAGGCGAGAGGAACTCCATGGTCGTACCACCATTCCAAGAGTCCCCCAGATGTCTCAGTCCATTCCAGAGGAACCTCTTTGCCCTGCACTGGCTCATCTTTCACGCCGAGGATCGACTCACACCACGGTGGCACGTGGGACAGCCCTGTGGGAAAGCCTCGAGGGAAAGCCTCGAGGGAAAACCACAGATCCTTTGATCCACGCGACGGGAAGCGTGACATTGCTGCTACAGCCTGGAAGGAAAGTGCACGTGCATGCCCCCTCACGAAACGAGGCCTGTCTCCCCTGGCGAGACTCCAGAAGTATCCAAAGATCCATATCAGCCCCTGAGAGGAATCCTCGGTTCCGGCCCTGACTCCACACAAGGTTTTTGGCCTCGGTATCGACGGGAGAGGAATCCCGAGAGGCCCCCTAGCAACTCGCATGGGGACTGGCCTCTCCTGAGGCCACCAGGGCCGGTCCCTGAGGTCCCCGTCGTAACTCGAGAACACCTGCCGCAACTCGAGAAAATCCAGGAAGTTCTCCCTTCCAGGCGAGATGAGGCCTATTTCCGATGAGGCGTCTGGAGACTAATGACACCTAACCTCTGGAACTTCGAAAGGGTCTTTCACACCCTTGCTGCAACTCAAGAAGTTCACCACCATACCCGTCTCCACTCGAGAGGAAGCACGATGGTCCCGACAACATCCAAAGGAGCCCCGTTTCCCCCTCGTAGCTCGAGATGAGGGATCCTTTCCCTGCTTTCAACGGGAAAGAATTCCCTGCGTTCCCGTCGCATCTCAAGAGGAGGCACTCTCAACAGGAAAGGCGAGAGAAACTCCATGGTCGTACCACCATTCCAAGAGTCCCCCAGATGTCTCAGTCCATTCCAGAGGAACCTCTTTGCCCTGCACTGGCTCATCTTTCACGCCGAGGATCGACTCTCACCACGGTGGCACGTGGGACAGCCCTGTGGGAAAGCCTCGAGGGAAAGCCTCGAGGGAAAACCACAGATCCTTTGATCCACGTGACGGGAAGCGTGACATTGCTGCTACAGCCTGGAAGGAAAGCGCACGGGCATGCCCCTACTCGAGACGAGGCCTGACTCCCCTGGGGAGACTCCAGGAGTACCCAAAGATCCATGTCAGCCCCTGAGAGGAATCCTCGGTTCCGGCCCTGACTCCACACAAGGTTTTTGGCCCCGGTATCGACGGGAGAGGAATCCCGAGAGGCCCCCTAGCAACTCGCATGGGGACTGGCCTCTCCTGAGGCCACCAGGGCGGGTCCCTGAGGTCCCCGTCGTAACTCGAGAACACCTGCCGCAACTCGAGAAAATCCAGGAAGTTCTCCCTTCCAGGCGAGATGAGGCCTATTTCCGTTGAGGCCTCTGGAGACTAATGACACCAAACCTCTGGAACTTCGAAAGGGTCTTTCACACCCTTGCTGCAACTCAAGAAGTTCACCGCCATACCCGTCTCCACTCGAGAGGAAGCACGATGGTCCCGCCCACATCCAGAGGAGCCCCGTTTCCCCCTCGGAGCTCGAGATGAGGGATCCTTTCCCTGCTTTCAACGGGAAAGAATTCCCGGCGTTCCCGTCGCATCTCAAGAGGAGGCACTCTCAACAGGAAAGGCGAGAGGAACTCCATGGTCGTACCACCATTCCAAGAGTCCCCCAGATGTCTCAGTCCATTCCAGAGGAACCTCTTTGCCCTGCACTGGCTCATCTTTCACGCCGAGGATCGACTCACACCACGGTGGCACGTGGGACAGCCCTGTGGGAAAGCCTCGAGGCAAAGCCTCGAGGGAAAACCACAGATCCTTTGATCCACGCGACGGGAAGCGTGACATTGCTGCTACAGCCTGGAAGGAAAGCGCACGTGCATGCCCCCACTCGAGACGGGGCCTGACTCCCCTGGGGAGACTCCAGAAGTACCCAAAGATCCATGTCAGCCCCTGAGAGGAATCCTCGGTTCCGGCCCTGACTCCACACAAGGTTTTTGGCCCCGGTATCGACGGGAGAGGAATCCCGAGAGACCCCCTAGCAACTCGCATGGGGACTGGCCTCTCCTGAGGCCACCAGGGCGGGTCCCTGAGGTCCCCGTCGTAACTCGAGAACACCTACCGCAACTCGAGAAAATCCAGGAAGTTCTCCCTTCCAGGCGAGATGAGGCCTATTTCCGATGAGGCCTCTGGAGACTAATGACACCAAACCTCTGGAACTTCGAAAGGGTCTTTCACACCCTTGCTGCAACTCAAGAAGTTCACCGCCATACCCGTCTCCACTCGAGAGGAAGCACGATGGTCCCGCCCACATCCAGAGGAGCCCCGTTTCCCCCTCGGAGCTCGAGATGAGGGATCCTTTCCCTGCTTTCATCGGGAAAGAATTCCCGGCGTTCCCGTCGCATCTCAAGAGGAGGCACTCTCAACAGGAAAGGCGAGAGGAACTCCATGGTCGTACCACCATTCCAAGAGTCCCCCAGATGTCTCAGTCCATTCCAGAGGAACCTCTTTGCCCTGCACTGGCTCATCTTTCACGCCGAGGATCGACTCACACCACGGTGCCACGTGGGACAGCCCTGTGGGAAAGCCTCGAGGGAAAGCCTCGAGGGAAAACCACAGATCCTTTGATCCACGCGACGGGAAGCGTGACATTGCTGCTACAGCCTGGAAGGAAAGCGCACGTGCATGCCCCCACTTGAGACGAGGCCTGACTCCCCTGGGGAGACTCCAGAAGTACCCAAAGATCCATGTCAGCCCCTGAGAGGCATCCTCGGTTCCGGCCCTGACTCCACACAAGGTTTTTGGCCCCGGTATCGACGGGAGAGGAATCCCGAGAGGCCCCCTAGCAACTCGCATGGGGACTGGCCTCTCCTGAGGCCACCAGGGCGGGTCCCTGAGGTCCCTGTCGTAACTCGAGAACACCTGCCACAACTCGAGAAAATCCAGGAAGTTCTCCCTTCCAGGCGAGATGAGGCCTATTTCCGATGAGGCGTCTGGAGACTAATGACACCTAACCTCTGGAACTTCGAAAGGGTCTTTCACACCCTTGCTGCGACTCAAGAAGTTCACCGCCATACCCGTCTCCACTCGAGAGGAAGCACGATGGTCCCGCCCACATCCAGAGGAGCCCCGTTTCCCCCTCGTAGCTCGAGATGAGGGATCCTTTCCCTGCTTTAAACGGGAAAGAATTCCCGGCGTTCCCGTCGCATCTCAAGAGGAGGCAGTCTCAACAGGAAAGGCGAGAGGAACTCCATGGTCGTACCACCATTCCAAGAGTCCCCCAGATGTCTCAGTCCATTCCAGAGGAACCTCTTTGCCCTGCACTGGCTCATCTTTCACGCCGAGGATCGACTCACAACACGGTGGCACGTGGGACAGCCCTGTGGGAAAGCCTCGAGGGAAAGCCTCGAGGGAAAGCCACAGATCCTTTGATAAATGCGACGGGAATCGTGACATTGCTGCTACAGCCTGGAAGGAAAGCGCACGTGCATGCCCCCACTCGAGACGAGGCCTGACTCCCGTGGGGAGACTCCAGAAGTACCCAAAGATCCATGTCAGCCCCTGAGAGGAATCCTCGGTCCCGGCCCTGACTCCACACAAGGTTTTTGGCCCCGGTATCGACGGGAGAGGAATCCCGAGAGGCCCCCTAGCAACTCGCATGGGGACTGGCCTCTCCTGAGGCCACCAGGGCGGGTCCCTGAGGTCCCCGTCGTAACTCGAGAACACCTGCCGCAACTCGAGAAAATCCAGGAAGTTCTCCCTTCCAGGCGAGATGAGGCCTATTTCCGATGAGGCGTCTGGAGACTAATGACACCTAACCTCTGGAACTTCGAAAGGGTCTTTCACACCCTTGCTGCAACTCAAGAAGTTCACCGCCATACCCGTCTCCACTCCAGAGGAAGCACGATGGTCCCGCCCACATCCAGAGGAGCCCCGTTTCCCCCTCGTAGCTCGAGATGAGGGATCCTTTCCCTGCTTTCAACGGGAAAGAATTCCCAGCGTTCCCGTCGCATCTCAAGAGGAGGCACTCTCAACAGGAAAGGCGAGAGGAACTCCATGGTCGTACCACCATTCCAAGAGTCCCCCAGATGTCTCAGTCCATTCCAGAGGAACCTTTTGCCCTGCACTGGCTCATCTTTCACGCCGAGGATCGACTCACACCACGGTGGCACGTGGGAAAGCCTTGTGGGAAAGCCTCGAGGGAAAGCCTCGAGGGAAAACCACAGATCCTTTGATCCACGCGACGGGAAGCGTGACATTGCTGCTGCAGCCTGGAAGGAAAGCGCACGTGCATGCCCCCACTCGAGACGAGTCCTGACTCCCCTGGGGAGACTCCAGAAGTACCCAAAGATACATGTCACCCCTGAGAGTAATCCTCGGTTCCGGCCCTGACTCCACACAAGGTTTTTGGCCCCGGTATCGACGGGAGAGGAATCCCGAGAGGCCCCCTAGCAACTCGCATGGGGACTGGCCTCTCCTGAGGCAACCAGGGCGGGTCCCTGAGGTCCCCGTCGTAACTCGAGAACACCTGCCGCAACTCGAGAAAATCCAGGAAGTTCTCCCTTGCAGGCGAGATGAGGCCTATTTCCGATGAGGCGTCTGGAGACTAATGACACCTAACCTCTGGAACTTCGAAAGGGTCTTTCACACCCTTGCTGCAACTCAAGAAGTTCACCGCCATACCCGTCTCCACTCGAGAGGAAGCACGATGGTCCCGCCCACATCCAGAGGAGCCCCGTTTCCCCCTCGTAGCTCGAGATGAGGGATCCTTTCCCTGCTTTCAACGGGAAAGAATTCCCAGTGTTCCCGTCGCATCTCAAGAGGAGGCATTCTCAACAGGAAAGGCGAGAGGAACTCCATGGTCGTACCACAATTCCTGGATTGCCCAGATGTCTCAGTCCATTCCAGAGGAACCTCTTTGCCCTGCACTGGCTCATCTTTCACGCCGAGGATCGACTCACACCACGGTGGCACGTGGGACAGCCCTGTGGGAAAGCCTCGAGGGAAAGCCTCGAGGGAAAGCCACAGATCCTTTGATAAATGCGATGGGAAGAATGACATTGCTGCTACAGCCTGGAAGGAAAGCGCACGTGCATGCCCCCACTCGAGACGAGGCCTGACTCCCCTGGGGAGACTCCAGAAGTACCCAAAGATCCATGTCAGCCCCTGAGAGGAATCCTCGGTTCCGGCCCTGACTCCACACAAGGTTTTTGGCCCCGGTATCGACGGGAGAGGAATCCCGAGGGGCCCCCTAGCAACTAGCATGGGGACTGGCCTCTCCTGAGGCCACCAGGGCGGGTCCCTGAGGTCCCCGTCGTAACTCGAGAACACCTGCTGCAACTCGAGCAAATCCAGGAAGTTCTCCCTTCCAGGCGAGATGAGGCCTATTTCCGATGAGGCGTCTGGAGACTAATGACACCTAACCTCAGGAACTTCGAAAGGGTCATTCACACCCTTGCTGCAACTCAAGAAGTTCACCGAAATACCCGTCTCCACTCGGGAGGAAGCACGATAGTCCCGCCCACATCCAGAGGAGCCCCGTTTCCCCCTCGGAGCTTGAGATGAGGGATCCTTTCCCTGCTTTCAACGGGAAAGATTTCCCGGCGTTCCCGTCGCATCTCAAGAGGAGGCACTCTCAACAAGAAAGGCGAGAGGAACTCCATGGTCGTACCACCATTCCAAGAGTCCCCCAGATGTCTCAGTCCATTCCAGAGGAACCTCTTTGCCCTGCACTGGCTCATCTTTCACGCCGAGGATCGACTCACACCACAGTGGCACGTGGGACAGCCCTGTGGGAAAGCCTCGAGGGAAAGCCTCGAGGGAAAACCACAGATCCTTTGATCCACGCCACGGAAAGCGTGACATTGCTGCTACAGCCTGGAAGGAAAGCGCACGTGTATGCCCCCACTCGAGACGAGGCCTGACTCCCCTGTGGAGACTCCAGAAGTACCCAAAGATCCATGTCAGCCCCTGAGAGGAATCCTCGGTTCCGGCCCTGACTCCACACAATGTTTTGGCCCCAGTATTGATGGGAGAGGAATCCCGAGAGGCCCCCTAGCAACTCGCATGGGGACTGGCCGTTCCTGAGGCCACCAGGGCGGGGCCCTGAGGTCCCCGTCGTAACTCGAGAACACCTGCCGCAACTCGAGCAAATCCAGGAAGTTCTCCCTTCCAGGCGAGATGAGGCCTATTTCCGATGAGGCGTCTGGAGACTAATGACACCTAACCTCTGGAACTTCGAAAGGGTCTTTCACACCCTTGCTGCAACTCAAGAAGTTCACCGCCATACCCGTCTCCACTCGAGAGGAAGCACGATGGTCCCGCCCACATCCAGAGGAGCCCCGTTTCCCCCTCGTAGCTCGAGATGAGGGATCCCTTCCCTGCTTTCAACGGGAAAGAATTCCCGGCGTTCCCGTCGCATCTCAAGAGGAGGCACTCTCAACAGGAAAGGCGAGAGGAACTCCATGGTCGTACCACCATTCCAAGAGTCCCCCAGATGTCTCAGTCCATTCCAGAGGAACCTCTTTGACCTGCACTGGCTCATCTTTCACGCCGAGGATCGACTCACACCATGGTGGCACGTGGGACAGCCCTGTGGGAAAGCCTCGAGGGAAAGCCTCGAGGGAAAACCACAGATCCTTTGATCCACGCGACGGGAAGCGTGACATTGCTGCTAGAGCCTGGAAGGAAAGCGCAAGTGCATGCCCCCACTCGAGACGAGGCCTGACTCCCCTGGGGAGACTCCAGAAGTACCCAAAGATCCATGTCAGCCCCTGAGAGGAATCCTCGGTTCCGGCCCTGACTCCACACAAGGTTTTTGGCCCCGGTATCGACGGGAGAGGAATCCCGAGGGGCCCCCTAGCAACTAGCATGGGGACTGGCCTCTCCTGAGGCCACCAGGGCGGGTCCCTGAGGTCCCCGTCGTAACTCGAGAACACCTGCCGCAACTCGAGCAAATCCAGGAAGTTCTCCCTTCCAGGCGAGATGAGGCCTATTTCCGATGAAGCGTCTGGAGACTAATGACACCTAACCTCTGGAACTTCGAAAGGGTCTTTCACACCCTTGCTGCAACTCAAGAAGTTCACCGCCATACCCGTCTCCACTCGGGAGGAAGCACGATGGTCCCGCCCACATCCAGAGGAGCCCCGTTTCCCCCTCGGAGCTCGAGATGAGGGATCCTTTCCCTGCTTTCAACGGAAAAGAATTCCTGGCGTTCCCGTCGCATGTCAAGAGGAGGCACTCTCAACAGGAAAGGCGAGAGGAACACCATGGTCGTACCACCATTCCAAGAGTCCCCCAGATGTCTCAGTCCATTCCAGAGGAACCTCTTTGCCCTGCACTGGCTCATCTTTCACGCCGAGGATCGACTCACACCACAGTGGCACGTGGGACAGCCCTGTGGGAAAGCCTCGAGGGAAAGCCTCGAGGGAAAACCACAGATCCTTTGATCCACGCCACGGAAAGCGTGACATTGCTGCTACAGCCTGGAAGGAAAGCGCACGTGTATGCCCCCACTCGAGACGAGGCCTGACTCCCCTGTGGAGACTCCAGAAGTACCCAAAGATCCATGTCAGCCCCTGAGAGGAATCCTCGGTTCCGGCCCTGACTCCACACAATGTTTTGGCCCCAGTATTGATGGGAGAGGAATCCCGAGAGGCCCCCTAGCAACTCGCATGGGGACTGGCCGTTCCTGAGGCCACCAGGGCGGGTCCCTGAGGTCCCCGTCCTAACTCGAGAACACCTGCCGCAACTCGAGAAAATCCAGGAAGTTCTCCCTTCCAGGCGAGATGAGGCCTATTTCCGATGAGGCGTCTGGAGACTAATGACACCTAACCTCTGGAACTTCGAAAGGGTCTTTCACACCCTTGCTGCAACTCAAGAAGTTCACCGCCATACCCGTCTCCACTCGAGAGGAACCACGATGGTCCCGCCCACATCCAGAGGAGCCCCGTTTCCCCCTCGGAGCTCGAGATGAGGGATCGTTTCCCTGCTTTCAACAGGAAAAAATTCCCAGCATTCCCGTCGCATCTCAAGAGGAGGCACTCTCAACAGGAAAGGCGAGAGGAACTCAATGGTCGTACCACCATTCCTAGAGTCCCCTAGATGTTTCAGTCCATTCCAGAGGAACCTCTTTGACCTGCACTGGCTCATCTTTCACGCCGAGGATCGACTCACACCACGGTGGCACGTGGGACAGCCCTGTCGGAAAGCCTCGAGGGAAAGCCTCGAGGGAAAGCCACAGATCCTTTGATAAATGCGACGGGAAGAATGACATTGCTGCTACAGCCTGGAAGGAAAGCGCACGTGCATGCCCCCACTCGAAACGAGGCCTGACTCCCCTGGGGAGACTCCAGAAGTACCCAAAGATCCATGTCAGCCCCTGAGAGGAATCCTCGGTTCCGGCCCAGACTCCACACAAGATTTTTGGCCCCGGTATCGACGGGAGAGGAATCCCGAGGGGCCCCCTAGCAACTAGCATGAGGACTGGCCTCTCCTGAGGCCACCAGGGCGGGTCCCTGAGGTCCCCGTCGTAACTCGAGAACACCTGCCGCAACTCGAGCAAATCCAGGAAGTTCTCCCTTCCAGGCCAGATGAGGCCTATTTCCGATGAGGCGTCTGGAGACTAATGACACCTAACCTCTGGAACTTCGAAAGGGTCATACACACCCTTGCTGCAACTCAAGAAGTTCACCGCCATACCCGTCTCCACTCGGGAGGAAGCACGATGGTCCCGCCCACATCCAGAGGAGCCCCGTTTCCCGCTCGGAGCTCGAGATGAGGGATCCTTTCCCTGCTTTCAACGGGAAAGAATTCCCGGCGTTCCCGTCGCATCTCAAGAGGAGGCACTCTCAACAGGAAAGGCGAGAGGAACTCCATGGTCGTACCACCATTCCAAGAGTCCCCCAGATGTCTCAGTCCATTCCAGAGGAACCTCTTTGCCCTGCACTGGCTCATCTTTCACGCCGAGGATCGACTCACACCACGGTCGCACGTGGGACAGCCCTGTGGGAAAGCCTCGAGGGAAAGCCTCGAGGGAAAACCACATATCCTTTGATCCACGCGACGGGAAGCGTGACATTGCTGCTACAGCCTGGAAGGAAAGCGCACGTGCATGCCACCACTCGAGACGAGGCCTGACTCCCCTTTGGAGACTCCAGAAGTACCCAAAGATACATGTCACCCCTGAGAGGAATCCTCGGTTCCGGCCCTGACTCCACACAAGGTTTTTGTCCCCGGTATCGACGGGAGAGGAATCCCGAGAGGCCCCCTATCAACTCGCCTGGGGACTGGCCTCTCCTGAGGCAACCAGGGCGGGTCCCTGAGGTCCCCGTCGTAACTCGAGAACACCTGCCGCAACTCGAGAAAATCCAGGAAGTTCTCCCTTGCAGGCGAGATGAGGCCTATTTCCGATGAGGCGTCTGGAGACTAATGACACCTAACCTCTGGAAATTCGAAAGGGTCTTTCACACCCTTGCTGCAACTCAAGAAGTTCACCGCCATACCCGTCTCCACTCGAGAGGAAGCACGATGGTCCCGCCCACATCCAGAGGAGCCCCGTTTCCCCCTCGTAGCTCGAGATGAGGGATCCCTTCCCTGCTTTCAACGGGAAAGAATTCCCGGCGTTCCCGTCGCATCTCAAGAGGAGGCACTCTCAACAGGAAAGGCGAGAGGAACTCCATGGTCGTACCACCATTCCAAGAGTCCCCCAGATGTCTCAGTCCATTCCAGAGGAACCTCTTTGACCTGCACTGGCTCATCTTTCACGCCGAGGATCGACTCACACCATGGTGGCACGTGGGACAGCCCTGTGGGAAAGCCTCGAGGGAAAGCCTCGAGGGAAAACCACAGATCCTTTGATCCACGCGACGGGAAGCGTGACATTGCTGCTAGAGCCTGGAAGGAAAGCGCACGTGCATGCCCCCACTCGAGACGAGGCCTGACTCCCCTGGGGAGACTCCAGAAGTACCCAAAGATCCATGTCAGCCCCTGAGAGGAATCCTCGGTTCCGGCCCTGACTCCACACAAGGTTTTTGGCCCCGGTATCGACGGGAGAGGAATCCCGAGGGGCCCCCTAGCAACTAGCATGGGGACTGGCCTCTCCTGAGGCCACCAGGGCGGGTCCCTGAGGTCCCCGTCGTAACTCGAGAACACCTGCCGCAACTCGAGAAAATCCAGGAAGTTCTCCCTTCCAGGCGAGATGAGGCCTATTTCCGATGAGGCGTCTGGAGACTAATGACACCTAACCTCTGGAACTTCGAAAGGGTCTTTCACACCCTTGCTGCAACTCAAGAAGTTCACCGCCATACCCGTCTCCACTCGGGAGGAAGCACGATGGTCCCGCCCACATCCAGAGGAGCCCCGTTTCCCCCTCGGAGCTCGAGATGAGGGATCCTTTCCCTGCTTTCAACGGAAAAGAATTCCTGGCGTTCCCGTCGCATGTCAAGAGGAGGCACTCTCAACAGGAAAGGCGAGAGGAACACCATGGTCGTACCACCATTCCAAGAGTCCCCCAGATGTCTCAGTCCATTCCAGAGGAACCTCTTTGCCCTGCACTGGCTCATCTTTCACGCCGAGGATCGACTCACACCACAGTGGCACGTGGGACAGCCCTGTGGGAAAGCCTCGAGGGAAAGCCTCGAGGGAAAACCACAGATCCTTTGATCCATGCCACGGAAAGCGTGACATTGCTGCTTCAGCCTGGAAGGAAAGCGCACGTGCATGCCCCCACTCGAGACGAGGCCTGACTCCCCTGGGGAGACTCCAGAAGTACCCAAAGATCCATGTCAGCCCCTGAGAGGAATCCTCGGTTCCGGCCCTGACTCCACACAATGTTTTTGGCCACAGTATTGATGGGATAGGAATCCCGAGAGGCCCCCTAGCAACTCGCATGGGGACTGGCCGTTCCTGAGGCCACCAGGGCGGGTCCCTGAGGTCCCCGTCGTAACTCGAGAACTCCTGCCGAAACTCGAGAAAATCCAGGAAGTTCTCCCTTCCAGGCGAGATGAGGCCTATTTCCGATGAGGCGTCTGGAGACTAATGACACCTAACCTCTGCAACTTCGAAAGGGTCTTTCACACCCTTGCTGCAACTCAAGAAGTTCACCGCCATACCCGTCTCCACTCGAGAGGAAGCACGATGGTCCCGCCCACATCCAGAGGAGCCCCGTTTCTCCCTCGGAGCTCGAGATGAGGGATCGTTTCCCTGCTTTCAACAGGAAAAAATTCCCAGCATTCCCGTCGCATCTCAAGAGGAGGCACTCTCAACAGGAAAGACGAGAAGAACTCAATGGTTGTACCACCATTCCTAGAGTCCCCTAGATGTCTCAGTCCATTCCAGAGGAACCTCTTTGACCTGCACTGGCTCATCTTTCACGCCGAGGATCGACTCACACCACGGTGGCACGTGGGACAGCCCTGTGGGAAAGCCTCGAGGGAAAACCACAGATCCTTTGATCCACGCGACGGGAAGCGTGACATTGCTGCTACAGTCTGGAAGGAAAGCGCACGTCCATGCCCCCACTCGAGACGAGGCCTGACTCCCCTGGGGAGACTCCAGAAGTACTCAAAGATTCATGTCAGCCCCTGAGAGGAATCCTCGGTTCCAGCCCTGACTCCACACAAGGTTTTTGTCCCCAGTATCGACGGGAGAGGAATCCCTAGAGGCCCCCTAGCAACTCGCATGGGGACTGGCTTTTCCAGAGGCCACCAGAGCGGGTCCCTGATGTCCCCGTCGTATCTCGAGAACACCTGCCGCAACTCGAGAAAATCCAGGAAGTTCTCCCTTACAGGCGAGATGAGGCCAATTTCCGATGAGGCGTCTGGAGAGTAATGACACCTAACCTCTGGAACTTCGAAAGGGTCTTTCACACCCTTGCGGCAACTCAAGAAGTTCACAGCCATACCCATCTCCACTCGAGAGGAAGCACGATGATCCCGCGCACATCCAGAGGAGCCCCGTATCCCCCTCTTAGCTCGAGATGAGGGATCCTTTCCCTGCTTTCAACGGGAAAGAATTCCCGGCGTTCCCGTCGCATCTCAAGAGGAGGCACACACAACAGGAAAGGCGAGAGGAACTCCATGGTCGTACCACCATTCCAAGAGTCCCCCAGATGTCTCAGTCCATTCCAGAGGAACCTCTTTGCCCTGCACTGGCTCATCTTTCACGCCGAGGATCGACTCACACCACGGTGGCACGTGGGACAGCCCTGTGGGAAAGCCTCGAGGGAAAGCCTCGAGGGAAAACCACAGATCCTTTGATCCACGCGATGGGAAGCGTGACATTGCTGCTACAGCCTGGAAGGAAAACGCACGAGCATGCCCCCACTCGAGATGAGGCCTGTCTCCCCTGGCGAGACTCCAGAAGTACCCAAAGATCCATATCAGCCCGTGAGAGAAATCCTCGGTTCCGGCCCTGACTCCACACAAGGTTTTTGGCCCGGGTATCGACGGGAGAGGAATCCCGAGAGGCCCCCTAGCAACTCGCATGGGGACTGGCCTCTCCTGAGGCCACCAGGGCGGGTCCCTGAGGTCCCCGTCGTAACTCGAGAACACCTGCCGCAACTCGAGAAATTCCAGGAAGTTCCCCCTTCCAGGCGAGATGAGGCCTATTTCCGATGAGGCGTCTGGAGACTAATGACACCTAACCTCTGGAAATTCGAAAGGGTCTTTCACACCCTTGCGGCAACTCAAGAAGTTCACCGCCATACCCATCTCCACTCGAGAGGAAGCACGATGATCCCGCGCACATCCAGAGGAGCCCCGTATCCCCCTCTTAGCTCGAGATGAGGGATCCTTTCCCTGCTTTCAACGGGAAAGAATTCCCGGCGTTCCCGTCGCATCTCAAGAGGAGGCACTCTCAACAAGAAAGGCGAGCGGAACTCCATGGTCGTACCACCATTCCAAGAGTCCCCCAGATGTCTCAGTCCATTCCAGAGGAACCTCTTTGCCCTGCACTGGCTCATCTTTCACGCCGAGGATCGACTCACACCACGGTGGCACGTGGGACAGCCCTATGGGAAAGCCTCGAGGGAAAGCCTCGAGGGAAAACCACAGATCCTTTGAACCACGCCACGGGAAGCGTGACATTGCTGCTACAGCCTGGAAGGAAAGCGCACGTGCATGCTCCCACTCAAGTCGAGGCCTGACTCCCCTGGGGAGACTCCAGAAGTACCCAAAGATCCATGTCAGCCCCTGACAGGAATCCTCGGTTCCGGGCCTGACTCCACAGAAGGTTTTTGGCCCCGGTATCGACGGGAGAGGAATCCCGAGAGGCCCCCTAGCAACTCGCATGGGGACTGGCCTCTCCTGAGGCCACCAGGGCGGGTCCCTGAGGTCCCCGTCGTAACTCGAGAACACCTGCCGCAACTCGAGCAAATCCAGGAAGTTCTCCCTTCCAGGCGAGATGAGGCCTATTTCCGATGAGGCGTCTGGAGCCTAATGACACCTAACCTCTGGATCTTCGAAAGGGTCATTCACACCCTTGCTGCAACTCAAGAAGTTCACCGCCATACCCGTCTCCACTCGGGAGGAAGCACGATGGTCCCGCCCACATCCAGAGGAGCCCCGTTTCCCCCTCTTAGCTCGAGATGAGGGATCCTTTCCCTGCTTTCAACGGGAAAGAATTCCCGGCGTTCCCGTCGCATCTCAAGAGGAGGCACTCTCAACAGGAAAGGCGAGAGGAACTCCATGGTCGTACCACCATTCCAAGAGTCCCCCAGATGTCTCAGTCCATTCCAGAGGAAACTCTTTGCCCTGCACTGGCTCATCTTTCACGCCGAGGATCGACTCACACCACGGTGGCACGTGGGACAGCCCTGTGGGAAAGCCTCGAGGGAAAGCCTCGAGGGAAAACCACAGATCCTTTGATCCACGCGACGGGAAGCATGACATTGCTGCTACAGCCTGGAAGGAAAGCGCACGTGCATGCTCCTACTCAAGACGAGGCCTGACTCCCCTGGGGAGACTCCAGAAGTACCCAAAGATCCATGTCAGCCCCTGACAGGAATCCTCGGTTCCGGGCCTGACTCCACAGAAGGTTGTTGGCCCCGGTATCGACGGGAGAGGAATCCCGAGAGGCCCCCTAGCAACTCGCATGGGGACTGGCCTCTCCTGAGGCCACCAGGGCGGGTCCCTGAGGTCCCCGTCGTAACTCGAGAACACCTGCCGCAACTCGAGAAAATCCAGGAAGTTCTCCCTTCCAGGCGAGATGAGGCCTATTTCCGATGAGGCGTCTGGAGCCTAATGACACCTAACCTCTGGAACTTCGAAAGGGTCATTCACAACCTTGCTGCAACTCAAGAATTTCACCGCCATACCCGTCTCCACTCGGGAGGAAGCACGATGGTCCCGCCCACATCCAGAGGAGCCCCGTTTCCCCCTCGGAGCTCGAGATGAGGGATCCTTTCCCTGCTTTCAACGGAAAAGAATTCCTGGCGTTCCCGTCGCATCTGAAGAGGAGGCACTCTCAACAGGAAAGGCGAGAGGAACTCCATGGTCGTACCACCATTCAAAGAGTCCCCCAGATGTCTCAGTCCATTCCAGAGGAACCTCTTTGCCCTGCACTGGCTCATCTTTCACGCCGAGGATTGACTCACACCACAGTGGCACGTGGGACAGCCCTGTGGGAAAGCCTCGAGGGAAAGCCTCGAGGGAAAACCACAGATCCTTGATCCACGTGACAGGAAACGTGACATTGCTGCTACAGCCTGGAAGGAAAGCGCACGTGCATGCCCCCACTCGAGACGAGGCCTGACTCCCCTGGGGAGACTCCAGAAGTACCCAAAGATCCATGTCAGCCCCTGAGAGGAATCCTCGGTTCCGGCCCTGACTCCACACAATGTTTTTGGCCCCAGTATCGATGGGAGAGGAATCCCGAGAGGCCCCCTAGCAACTCGCATGGGGACTCTCCGTTCCTTAGGCCACCAGGGCGGGTCCCTGAGGTCCCCGTCGTAACTCGAGAACACCTGCCGCAACTCGAGAAAATCCAGGAAGTTCTCCCTTCCAGGCGAGATGAGGCCTATTTCCGATGAGGCGTCTGGAGACTAATGACACCTAAACTCTGGAACTTCGAAAGGGTCTTTCACACCCTTGCTGCAACTCAAGAAGTTCACCGCCATACCAGTCTCCACTCGAGAGGAAGCACGATGGTCCCGCCCACATCCATAGGAGCCCCATTTCCCCCTCGGAGCTCGAGATGAGGGATCGTTTCCCTGCTTTCAACGGGAAAAAATTCCCAGCATTCCCGTCGCATCTCAAGAGGAGGCAATCTCAACAGGAAAGGCGAGAGGAATTCCATGGTCGTACCACCATTCCTAGAGTCCCCTAGATGTCTCAGTCCATTCCAGAGGAACCTCTTTGACCTGCACTGGCTCATCTTTCACGCCGAGGATCGACTCACACCACGGTGCCACGTGGGACAGCCCTGTGGGAAAGCCTCGAGGGAAAGCCTCGAGGGAAAGCCACAGATCCTTTCATAAATGCGACGGGAAGAATGACATTGCTGCTACAGCCTGGAAGGAAAGCGCACGTGCATGCCCCCACTCGATACGAGGCCTGACTCCCCTGGGGAGACTCCAGAAGTTCCCAAAGATCCATGTCAGCCCCTGAGAGGAATCCTCGGTTCCGGGCCTGACTCCACACAAGGTTTTTGGCCCCGGTATCGACGGGAGAGGAATCCCGAGAGGCCCCCTAGCAAACTGCATGGGGACTGGCCTCTCCTGAGGCCACCAGGGCGGTTCCCTGAGGTCCCCGTCGTAACTCGAGAACACCTGCCGCAACTCGAGAAAATCCAGGAAGTTCTCCCTTCCAGGCGACATGTGGCCTATTTCCGATGAGGCGTCTGGAGACTAATGACACCTAACCTCTGGAACTTCGAAAGGGTCTTTCACACCCTTGCTGCAACTCAAGAAGTTCACCGCCATACCCGTCTCCACTCGAGAGGAAGCACGATGGTCCCGCCCACATCCAGAGGAGCCCCGTTTCCCCCTCGTAGCTCGAGATGAGGGATCCTTTCCCTGCTTTCAACGGGAAAGAATTCCCAGTGTTCCCGTCGCATCTCAAGAGGAGGCATTCTCAACAGGAAAGGCGAGAGGAACTCCATGGTCGTACCACCATTCCAGGATTGCCCAGATGTCTCAGTCCATTCCAGAGGAACCTCTTTGCCCTGCACTGGCTCATCTTTCACGCCGAGGATCGACTCACACCACGGTGGCACGTGGGACAGCCCTGAGGGAAAGCCTCGAATGAAAGCCTCGAGGGAAAACCACAGATCCTTTGATCCACGCGACGGGAAGCGTGACATTGCTGCTACAGCCTGGAAGGAAAGCGCACGTGCATGCCCCCACTCGAGACGAGGCCTGACTCCCCTTTGGAGACTCCAGAAGTACCCAAAGATACATGTCACCCCTGAGAGGAATCCTCGGTTCCGGCCCTGACTCCACACAAGGTTTTTGTCCCCGATATCGACGGGAGAGGAATCCCGAGAGGCCCCCTATCAACTCGCATGGGGAGTGGCCTCTCCTGAGGCAACCAGGGCGGGTCCCTGAGGTCCCCGTCGTAACTCGAGAACACCTGCCGCAACTCGAGAAAATCCAGGAAGTTCTCCCTTGCAGGCGAGATGAGGCCTATTTCCGATGAGGCGTCTGGAGACTAATGACACCTAACCTCTGGAACTTCGAAAGGGTCTTTCACACCCTTGCTGCAACTCAAGAAGTTCACCGCCATACCCGTCTCCACTCGAGAGGAAGCACGATGGTCCCGCCCACATCCAGAGGAGCCCCGTTTCCCCCTCGTAGCTCGAGATGAGGGATCCCTTCCCTGCTTTCAACGGGAAAGAATTCCCGGCGTTCCCGTCGCATCTCAAGAGGAGGCACTCTCAACAGGAAAGGCGAGAGGAACTCCATGGTCGTACCACCATTCCAAGAGTCCCCCAGATGTCTCAGTCCATTCCAGAGGAACCTCTTTGACCTGCACTGGCTCATCTTTCACGCCGAGGATCGACTCACACCATGGTGGCACGTGGGACAGCCCTGTGGGAAAGCCTCGAGGGAAAACCACAGATCCTTTGAACCACGCCACGGGAAGCGTGACATTGCTGCTACAGCCTGGAAGGAAAGCGCACGTGCATGCTCCCACTCAAGTCGAGGCCTGACTCCCCTGGGGAGACTCCAGAAGTACCCAAAGATCCATGTCAGCCCCTGACAGGAATCCTCGGTTCCGGGCCTGACTCCACAGAAGGTTTTTGGCCCCGGTATCGACGGGAGAGGAATCCCGAGAGGCCCCCTAGCAACTCGCATGGGGACTGGCCTCTCCTGAGGCCACCAGGGCGGGTCCCTGAGGTCCCCGTCGTAACTCGAGAACACCTGCCGCAACTCGAGAAAATCCAGGAAGTTCTCCCTTCCAGGCGAGATGAGGCCTATTTCCGATGAGGCGTCTGGAGCCTAATGACACCTAACCTCTGGATCTTCGAAAGGGTCATTCACACCCTTGCTGCAACTCAAGAAGTTCACCGCCATACCCGTCTCCACTCGGGAGGAAGCACGATGGTCCCGCCCACATCCAGAGGAGCCCCGTTTCCCCCTCTTAGCTCGAGATGAGGGATCCTTTCCCTGCTTTCAACGGGAAAGAATTCCCGGCGTTCCCGTCGCATCTCAAGAGGAGGCACTCTCAACAGGAAAGGCGAGAGGAACTCCATGGTCGTACCACCATTCCAAGAGTCCCCCAGATGTCTCAGTCCATTCCAGAGGAACCTCTTTGCCCTGCACTGGCTCATCTTTCACGCCGAGGATTGACTCACACCACAGTGGCACGTGGGACAGCCCTGTGGGAAAGCCTCGAGGGAAAGCCTCGAGGGAAAACCACAGATCCTTGATCCACGTGACAGGAAACGTGACATTGCTGCTACAGCCTGGAAGGAAAGCGCACGTGCATGCCCCCACTCGAGACGAGGCCTGACTCCCCTGGGGAGACTCCAGAAGTACCCAAAGATCCATGTCAGCCCCTGAGAGGAATCCTCGGTTCCGGCCCTGACTCCACACAATGTTTTTGGCCCCAGTATCGATGGGAGAGGAATCCCGAGAGGCCCCCTAGCAACTCGCATGGGGACTCTCCGTTCCTTAGGCCACCAGGGCGGGTCCCTGAGGTCCCCGTCGTAACTCGAGAACACCTGCCGCAACTCGAGAAAATCCAGGAAGTTCTCCCTTCCAGGCGAGATGAGGCCTATTTCCGATGAGGCGTCTGGAGACTAATGACACCTAACCTCTGGAACTTCGAAAGGGTCTTTCACACCCTTGCTGCAACTCAAGAAGTTCACCGCCATACCAGTCTCCACTCGAGAGGAAGCACGATGGTCCCGCCCACATCCATAGGAGCCCCGTTTCCCCCTCGGAGCTCGAGATGAGGGATCGTTTCCCTGCTTTCAACGGGAAAAAATTCCCAGCATTCCCGTCGCATCTCAAGAGGAGGCAATCTCAACAGAAAAGGCGAGAGGAATTCCATGGTCGTACCACCATTCCTAGAGTCCCCTAGATGTCTCAGTCCATTCCAGAGGAACCTCTTTGACCTGCACTGGCTCATCTTTCACGCCGAGGATCGACTCACACCACGGTGCCACGTGGGACAGCCCTGTGGGAAAGCCTCGAGGGAAAGCCTCGAGGGAAAGCCACAGATCCTTTCATAAATGCGACGGGAAGAATGACATTGCTGCTACAGCCTGGAAGGAAAGCGCACGTGCATGCCCCCACTCGATACGAGGCCTGACTCCCCTGGGGAGACTCCAGAAGTACCCAAAGATCCATGTCAGCCCCTGAGAGGAATCCTCGGTTCCGGGCCTGACTCCACACAAGGTTTTTGGCCCCGGTATCGACGGGAGAGGAATCCCGAGAGGCCCCCTAGCAAACTGCATGGGGACTAGCCTCTCCTGAGGCCACCAGGGCGGTTCCCTGAGGTCCCCGTCGTAACTCGAGAACACCTGCCGCAACTCGAGAAAATCCAGGAAGTTCTCCCTTCCAGGCGACATGTGGCCTATTTCCGATGAGGCGTCTGGAGACTAATGACACCTAACCTCTGGAACTTCGAAAGGGTCTTTCACACCCTTGCTGCAACTCAAGAAGTTCACCGCCATACCCGTCTCCACTCGAGAGGAAGCACGATGGTCCCGCCCACATCCAGAGGAGCCCCGTTTCCCCCTCGTAGCTCGAGATGAGGGATCCTTTCCCTGCTTTCAACGGGAAAGAATTCCCAGTGTTCCCGTCGCATCTCAAGAGGAGGCATTCTCAACAGGAAAGGCGAGAGGAACTCCATGGTCGTACCACCATTCCAGGATTGCCCAGATGTCTCAGTCCATTCCAGAGGAACCTCTTTGCCCTGCACTGGCTCATCTTTCACGCCGAGGATCGACTCACACCACGGTGGCACGTGGGACAGCCCTGAGGGAAAGCCTCGAATGAAAGCCTCGAGGGAAAACCACAGATCCTTTGATCCACGCGACGGGAAGCGTGACATTGCTGCTACAGCCTGGAAGGAAAGCGCACGTGCATGCCCCCACTCGAGACGAGGCCTGACTCCCCTTTGGAGACTCCAGAAGTACCCAAAGATACATGTCACCCCTGAGAGGAATCCTCGGTTCCGGCCCTGACTCCACACAAGGTTTTTGTCCCCGATATCGACGGGAGAGGAATCCCGAGAGGCCCCCTATCAACTCGCATGGGGAGTGGCCTCTCCTGAGGCAACCAGGGCGGGTCCCTGAGGTCCCCGTCGTAACTCGAGAACACCTGCCGCAACTCGAGAAAATCCAGGAAGTTCTCCCTTGCAGGCGAGATGAGGCCTATTTCCGATGAGGCGTCTGGAGACTAATGACACCTAACCTCTGGAACTTCGAAAGGGTCTTTCACACCCTTGCTGCAACTCAAGAAGTTCACCGCCATACCCGTCTCCACTCGAGAGGAAGCACGATGGTCCCGCCCACATCCAGAGGAGCCCCGTTTCCCCCTCGTAGCTCGAGATGAGGGATCCCTTCCCTGCTTTCAACGGGAAAGAATTCCCGGCGTTCCCGTCGCATCTCAAGAGGAGGCACTCTCAACAGGAAAGGCGAGAGGAACTCCATGGTCGTACCACCATTCCAAGAGTCCCCCAGATGTCTCAGTCCATTCCAGAGGAACCTCTTTGACCTGCACTGGCTCATCTTTCACGCCGAGGATCGACTCACACCATGGTGGCACGTGGGACAGCCCTGTGGGAAAGCCTCGAGGGAAAGCCTCGAGGGAAAACCACAGATCCTTTGATCCACGCGACGGGAAGCGTGACATTGCTGCTAGAGCCTGGAAGGAAAGCGCAAGTGCATGCCCCCACTCGAGACGAGGCCTGACTCCCCTGGGGAGACTCCAGAAGTACCCAAAGATCCATGTCAGCCCCTGAGAGGAATCCTCGGTTCCGGCCCTGACTCCACACAAGGTTTTTGGCCCCGGTATCGACGGGAGAGGAATCCCGAGGGGCCCCCTAGCAACTAGCATGGGGACTGGCCTCTCCTGAGGCCACCAGGGCGGGTCCCTGAGGTCCCCGTCGTAACTCGAGAACACCTGCCGCAACTCGAGCAAATCCAGGAAGTTCTCCCTTCCAGGCGAGATGAGGCCTATTTCCGATGAAGCGTCTGGAGACTAATGACACCTAACCTCTGGAACTTCGAAAGGGTCTTTCACACCCTTGCTGCAACTCAAGAAGTTCACCGCCATACCCGTCTCCACTCGGGAGGAAGCACGATGGTCCCGCCCACATCCAGAGGAGCCCCGTTTCCCCCTCGGAGCTCGAGATGAGGGATCCTTTCCCTGCTTTCAACGGAAAAGAATTCCTGGCGTTCCCGTCGCATGTCAAGAGGAGGCACTCTCAACAGGAAAGGCGAGAGGAACACCATGGTCGTACCACCATTCCAAGAGTCCCCCAGATGTCTCAGTCCATTCCAGAGGAACCTCTTTGCCCTGCACTGGCTCATCTTTCACGCCGAGGATCGACTCACACCACAGTGGCACGTGGGACAGCCCTGTGGGAAAGCCTCGAGGGAAAGCCTCGAGGGAAAACCACAGATCCTTTGATCCACGCCACGGAAAGCGTGACATTGCTGCTACAGCCTGGAAGGAAAGCGCACGTGTATGCCCCCACTCGAGACGAGGCCTGACTCCCCTGTGGAGACTCCAGAAGTACCCAAAGATCCATGTCAGCCCCTGAGAGGAATCCTCGGTTCCGGCCCTGACTCCACACAATGTTTTGGCCCCAGTATTGATGGGAGAGGAATCCCGAGAGGCCCCCTAGCAACTCGCATGGGGACTGGCCGTTCCTGAGGCCACCAGGGCGGGTCCCTGAGGTCCCCGTCCTAACTCGAGAACACCTGCCGCAACTCGAGAAAATCCAGGAAGTTCTCCCTTCCAGGCGAGATGAGGCCTATTTCCGATGAGGCGTCTGGAGACTAATGACACCTAACCTCTGGAACTTCGAAAGGGTCTTTCACACCCTTGCTGCAACTCAAGAAGTTCACCGCCATACCCGTCTCCACTCGAGAGGAACCACGATGGTCCCGCCCACATCCAGAGGAGCCCCGTTTCCCCCTCGGAGCTCGAGATGAGGGATCGTTTCCCTGCTTTCAACAGGAAAAAATTCCCAGCATTCCCGTCGCATCTCAAGAGGAGGCACTCTCAACAGGAAAGGCGAGAGGAACTCAATGGTCGTACCACCATTCCTAGAGTCCCCTAGATGTTTCAGTCCATTCCAGAGGAACCTCTTTGACCTGCACTGGCTCATCTTTCACGCCGAGGATCGACTCACACCACGGTGGCACGTGGGACAGCCCTGTCGGAAAGCCTCGAGGGAAAGCCTCGAGGGAAAGCCACAGATCCTTTGATAAATGCGACGGGAAGAATGACATTGCTGCTACAGCCTGGAAGGAAAGCGCACGTGCATGCCCCCACTCGAAACGAGGCCTGACTCCCCTGGGGAGACTCCAGAAGTACCCAAAGATCCATGTCAGCCCCTGAGAGGAATCCTCGGTTCCGGCCCAGACTCCACACAAGATTTTTGGCCCCGGTATCGACGGGAGAGGAATCCCGAGGGGCCCCCTAGCAACTAGCATGGGGACTGGCCTCTCCTGAGGCCACCAGGGCGGGTCCCTGAGGTCCCCGTCGTAACTCGAGAACACCTGCCGCAACTCGAGCAAATCCAGGAAGTTCTCCCTTCCAGGCGAGATGAGGCCTATTTCCGATGAGGCGTCTGGAGACTAATGACACCTAACCTCAGGAACTTCGAAAGGGTCATTCACACCCTTGCTGCAACTCAAGAAGTTCACCGAAATACCCGTCTCCACTCGGGAGGAAGCACGATGGTCCCGCCCACATCCAGAGGAGCCCCGTTTCCCCCTCGGAGCTTGAGATGAGGGATCCTTTCCCTGCTTTCAACGGGAAAGATTTCCCGGCGTTCCCGTCGCATCTCAAGAGGAGGCACTCTCAACAGGAAAGGCGAGAGGAACTCCATGGTCGTACCACCATTCCAAGCTTCCCCCAGATGTCTCAGTCAATTCCAGAGGAACCTCTTTGCCCTGCACTGGCTCATCTTTCACGCCGAGGATCGACTCACACCACGGTGGCACGTGGGACAGCCCTGTGGGAAAGCCTCGAGGGGAAGTCTCGAGGGAAAGCCACAGATCCTTTGATAAATGCGACGGGAAGAATGACATTGCTGCTACAGCCTGGAAGGAAAGCGCACGTGCATGCCCCCACTCGAGACGAGGCCTGACTCCCCTGGGGAGACTCCAGAAGTACCCAAAGATCCATGTCAGCCCCTGAGAGGAATCCTCGGTTCCGGCCCTGACTCCACACAAGGTTTTTGGCCCCAGTATCGACGGGAGAGGAATCCCGAGGGGCCCCCTAGCAACTAGCATGAGGACTGGCCTCTCCTGAGGCCACCAGGGCGGGTCCCTGAGGTCCCCGTCGTAACTCGAGAACACCTGCCGCAACTCGAGCAAATCCAGGAAGTTCTCCCTTCCAGGCCAGATGAGGCCTATTTCCGATGAGGCGTCTGGAGACTAATGACACCTAACCTCTGGAACTTCGAAAGGGTCATACACACCCTTGCTGCAACTCAAGAAGTTCACCGCCATACCCGTCTCCACTCGGGAGGAAGCACGATGGTCCCGCCCACATCCAGAGGAGCCCCGTTTCCCCCTCGTAGCTCGAGATGAGGGATCCTTTCCCTGCTTTCAACGGGAAAGAATTCCCGGCGTTCCCGTCGCATCTCAAGAGGAGGCACTCTCAACAGGAAAGGCGAGAGGAACTCCATGGTCGTACCACCATTCCAAGAGTCCCCCAGATGTCTCAGTCCATTCCAGAGGAAGCTCTTTGCCCTGCACTGGCTCATCTTTCACGCCGAGGATCGACTCACACCACGGTCGCACGTGGGACAGCCCTGTGGGAAAGCCTCGAGGGAAAGCCTCGAGGGAAAACCACATATCCTTTGATCCACGCGACGGGAAGCGTGACATTGCTGCTACAGCCTGGAAGGAAAGCGCAAGTGCATGCCACCACTCGAGACGAGGCCTGACTCCCCTTTGGAGACTCCAGAAGTACCCAAAGATACATGTCACCCCTGAGAGGAATCCTCGGTTCCGGCCCTGACTCCACACAAGGTTTTTGGCCCCGGTATCGACGGGAGAGGAATCCCGAGAGGCCCCCTATCAACTCGCCTGGGGACTGGCCTCTCCTGAGGCAACCAGGGCGGGTCCCTGAGGTCCCCGTCGTAACTCGAGAACACCTGCCGCAACTCGAGAAAATCCAGGAAATTCTCCCTTGCAGGCGAGATGAGGCCTATTTCCGATGAGGCGTCTGGAGACTAATGACACCTAACCTCTGGAACTTCGAAAGGGTCTTTCACACCCTTGCTGCAACTCAAGAAGTTCACCGCCATACCCGTCTCCACTCGAGAGGAAGCACGATGGTCCCGCCCACATCCAGAGGAGCCCCGTTTCCCCCTCGTAGCTCGAGATGAGGGATCCCTTCCCTGCTTTCAACGGGAAAGAATTCCCGGCGTTCCCGTCGCATCTCAAGAGGAGGCACTCTCAACAGGAAAGGCGAGAGGAACTCCATGGTCGTACCACCATTCCAAGAGTCCCCCAGATGTCTCAGTCCATTCCAGAGGAACCTCTTTGACCTGCACTGGCTCATCTTTCACGCCGAGGATCGACTCACACCATGGTGGCACGTGGGACAGCCCTGTGGGAAAGCCTCGAGGGAAAGCCTCGAGGGAAAACCACAGATCCTTTGATCCACGCGACGGGAAGCGTGACATTGCTGCTAGAGCCTGGAAGGAAAGCGCACGTGCATGCCCCCACTCGAGACGAGGCCTGACTCCCCTGGGGAGACTCCAGAAGTACCCAAAGATCCATGTCAGCCCCTGAGAGGAATCCTCGGTTCCGGCCCTGACTCCACACAAGGTTTTTGGCCCCGGTATCAACGGGAGAGGAATCCCGAGAGGCAGCCTAGCAACTCGCATGGGGAGTGGCCTCTCCTGAGGCCACCAGGGCGGGTCCCTAACGTCCCCGTCGTAACTCGAGAACACCTGCCGCAACTCGAGAAAATCCAGGAAGTTCTCCCTTCCAGGCGAGATGAGGCCTATTTCCGATGAGTCGTCTGGAGACTAATGACACCTAACCTCTGGAACTTCGAAAGGGTCTTTCACACAATTGCTGCAACTCAAGAAGTTCACCGCCATACCCGTCTCCACTCGAGAGGAAGCACGATGGTCCCGCCCACATCCAGAGGAGCCCCGTTTCCCCCTCATAGCTCGAGATGAGGGATCCTTTCCCTGCTTTCAACGGGAAAGAATTCGCAGCGTTCCCGTCGCATCTCAAGAGGAGGCACTCTCAACAGGAAAGGCGAGAGGAACTCCATGGTGGTACCACCATTCCAAGAGTCCCCGAGATGTCTCAGTCCATTCCAGAGGAACCTCTTTGCCCTGCACTGGCTCATCTTTCACGCCGAGGATCGACTCACACCACGGTGGCACGTGGGACAGCCCTGTGGGAAAGCCTCATGGGAAAGCCTCGAGGAAAAACCACAGATTCTTTGATCCACGCCACGGGAAGCGTGACATTGCTGCTAGAGCCTGGAAGGAAAGCGCACGTGCATGCCCCCACTCGAGACGAGGCCTGACTCCCCTGGGGAGACTCCAGAAGTACCCAAAGATCCATGTCAGCCCCTGAGAGGAATCCTCGGTTCCGGCCCTGACTCCACACAAGGTTTTTGGCCCCAGTATCGACGGGAGAGGAATCCGGAGGGGCCCACTAGCAACTAGCATGGGCACTGGCCTCTCCTGAGGCCACCAGGGCGGGTCCCTGAGGTCCCCGTCGTAACTCGAGAACACCTGCCCCAACTCGAGAAAATCCAGGAAGTTCTCCCTTCCAGGCGAGATGAGGCCTATTTCCGTTGAGGCGTCTGGAGACTAATGACACCTAACCTCTGGAACTTCGAAAGGGTCTTTCACACCCTTGCTGCAACTCAAGAAGTTCACCGCCATACCCGTCTCCACTCGGGAGGAAGCACGATGGTCCCGCCCACATCCAGAGGAGCCCCGTTTCCCCCTCGGAGCTCGAGATGAGGGATCCTTTCCCTGCTTTCAACGGAAAAGAATTTCTGGCGTTCCCGTCGCATCTCAAGAGGAGGCACTCTCAACAGGAAAGGCGAGAGGAACACCATGGTCGTACCACCATTCCAAGAGTCCCCCAGATGTCTCAGTCCATTCCAGAGGAACCTCTTTGCCCTGCACTGGCTCATCTTTCACGCCGAGGATCGACTCACACCACAGTGGCACGTGGGACAGCCCTGTGGGAAAGCCTCGAGGGAAAGCCTCGAGGGAAAGCCACAGATCCTTTGATAAATGCGACGGGAAGAATGACATTGCTGCTACAGCCTGGAAGGAAAGCGCACGTGCATGCCCCCACTCGAGACGAGGCCTGACTCCCCTGGGGAGACTCCAGAAGTACCCAAAGATCCATGTCAGCCCCTGAGAGGAATCCTCGGTTCCGGCCCTGACTCCACACAAGGTTTTTGGCCCCAGTATCGACGGGAGAGGAATCCCGAGGGGCCCCCTAGCAACTAGCATGGGGACTGGCCTCTCCTGAGGCCACCAGGGCGGGACCCTGAGGTCCCCGTCGTAACTCGAGAACACCTTCCGCAACTCGAGCAAATCCAGGAAGTTCTCCCTTCCAGGCGAGATGAGGCCTATTTCCGATGAGGCGTCTGGAGACTAATGACACCTAACCTCAGGAACTTCGAAAGGGTCATTCACACCCTTGCTGCAACTCAAGAAGTTCACCGCCATACCGTCTCCACTCGAGAGGAAGCACGATGGTCCCGCCCACATCCAGAGGAGCCCCGTTTCCCCCTCGGAGCTCGAGATGAGGGATCCTTTCCCTGCTTTCAACGGGAAAGAATTCCCAGCGTTCCCGTCGCATCTCAAGAGGAGGCACTCTCAACAGAAAAGGCGAGAGGAACTCCATGGTCGTACCACCATTCCAAGAGTCCCCCAGATGTCTCAGTCTATTCCAGAGGAACCTCTTTGCCCTGCACTGGCTCATCTTTCACGCCGAGGATCGACTCACACCAAGGTGGCACGTGGGGCAGCCCTGTGGGAAAGCCTCGAGGGAAAACCACAGATCCTTTGATCCACGCGACGGGAAGCGTGACATTGCTGCTACAGTCTGGAAGGAAAGCGCACGTCCATGCCCCCACTCGAGACGAGGCCTGACTCCCC
The DNA here is from genome assembly GCF_032405125.1 of Capricornis sumatraensis. Classification (NCBI taxonomy): domain Eukaryota; kingdom Metazoa; phylum Chordata; class Mammalia; order Artiodactyla; family Bovidae; genus Capricornis; species Capricornis sumatraensis. Next base: position 440,995 of record NW_027184619.1, read on the forward strand.
TGGGGAGACTCCAGAAGTACTCAAAGATTCATGTCAGCCCCTGAGAGGAATCCTCGGTTCCAGCCCTGACTCCACACAAGGTTTTTGGCCCCAGTATCGACGGGAGAGGAATCCCTAGAGGCCCCCTAGCAACTCGCATGGGGACTGGCTTTTCCAGAGGCCACCAGAGCGGGTCCCTGATGTCCCCGTCGTATCTCGAGAACACCTGCCGCAACTCGAGAAAATCCAGGAAGTTCTCCCTTACAGGCGAGATGAGGCCAATTTCCGATGAGGCGTCTGGAGAGTAATGACACCTAACCTCTGGAAATTCGAAAGGGTCTTTCACACCCTTGCGGCAACTCAAGAAGTTCACAGCCATACCCATCTCCACTCAAGAGGAAGCACGATGATCCCGCGCACATCCATAGGAGCCCCGTATCCCCCTCTTAGCTCGAGATGAGGGATCCTTTCCCTGCTTTCAACGGGAAAGAATTCCCGGCGTTCCCGTCGCATCTCAAGAGGAGGCACTCTCAACAGGAAAGGCGAGAGTAACTCCATGGTCGTACCACCATTCCAAGAGTCCCCCAGATGTCTCTTTCCATTCCAGAGGAACCTCTTTGCCCTGCACTGGCTCATCTTTCACGCCGAGGATCGACTCACACCACGGTGGCACGTGGGACAGCCCTGTGGGAAAGCCTCGAGGGAAAGCCTCGAGGGAAAACCACAGATCCTTTGATCCACGCGATGGGAAGCGTGACATTGCTGCTACAGCCTGGAAGGAAAACGCACGAGCATGCCCCCACTCGAGATGAGGCCTGTCTCCCCTGGCGAGACTCCAGAAGTACCCAAAGATCCATATCAGCCCGTGAGAGAAATCCTCGGTTCCGGCCCTGACTCCACACAAGGTTTTTGGCCCGGGTATCGACGGGAGAGGAATCCCGAGAGGCCCCCTAGCAACTCGCATGGGGACTGGCCTCTCCTGAGGCCACCAGGGCGGGTCCCTGAGGTCCCCGTCGTAACTCGAGAACACCTGCCGCAACTCGAGAAATTCCAGGAAGTTCCCCCTTCCAGGCGAGATGAGGCCTATTTCCGATGAGGCGTCTGGAGACTAATGACACCTAACCTCTGGAAATTCGAAAGGGTCTTTCACACCCTTGCGGCAACTCAAGAAGTTCACCGCCATACCCATCTCCACTCGAGAGGAAGCACGATGATCCCGCGCACATCCAGAGGAGCCCCGTATCCCCCTCTTAGCTCGAGATGAGGGATCCTTTCCCTGCTTTCAACGGGAAAGAATTCCCGGCGTTCCCGTCGCATCTCAAGAGGAGGCACTCTCAACAGGAAAGGCGAGCGGAACTCCATGGTCGTACCACCATTCCAAGAGTCCCCCAGATGTCTCAGTCCATTTCAGAGGAACCTCTTTGCCCTGCACTGGCTCATCTTTCACGCCGAGGATCGACTCACACCACGGTGGCACGTGGGACAGCCCTGTGGGAAAGCCTCGAGGGAAAGCCTCGAGGGAAAACCACAGATCCTTTGATCCACGCCTCGGGAAGCGTGACATTGCTGCTACAGCCTGCAAGGAAAGCGCACGTGTATGCTCCCACTCAAGTCGAGGCCTGACTCCCCTGGGGAGACTCCAGAAGTACCCAAAGATCCATGTCAGCCCCTGACAGGAATCCTCGGTTCCGGGCCTGACTCCACAGAAGGTTTTTGGCCCCGGTATTGACGGGAGAGGAATCCCGAGAGGCCCCCTAGCAACTCGCATGGGGACTGGCCTCTCCTGAGGCCACCAGGGCGGGTCCCTGAGGTCCCCGTCGTAACTCGAGAACACCTGCCGCAACTCGAGCAAATCCAGGAAGTTCTCCCTTCCAGGCGAGATGAGGCCTATTTCCGATGAGGTGTCTGGAGCCTAATGACACCTAACCTCTGGAACTTCGAAAGGGTCATTCACACCCTTGCTGCAACTCAAGAAGTTCACCGCCATACCCGTCTCCACTCGGGAGGAAGCACGATGGTCCCGCCCACATCCAGAGGAGCCCCGTTTCCCCCTCTTAGCTCGAGATGAGGGATCCTTTCCCTGCTTTCAACGGGAAAGAATTCCCGGCGTTCCCGTCGCATCTCAAGAGGAGGCACTCTCAACAGGAAAGGCGAGAGGAACTCCATGGTCGTACCACCATTCCAAGAGTCCCCCAGATGTCTCAGTCCATTCCAGAGGAACTTCTTTGCCCTGCACTGGCTCATCTTTCACGCCGAGGATCGACTCACACCACGGTGGCACGTGGGACAGCCCTGTGGGAAAGCCTCGAGGGAAAGCCTCGAGGGAAAACCACAGATCCTTTGATCCACGCGACGGGAAGCATGACATTGCTGCTACAGCCTGGAAGGAAAGCGCACGTGCATGCTCCCACTCAAGACGAGGCCTGACTCCCCTGGGGAGACTCCAGAAGTACCCAAAGATCCATGTCAGCCCCTGACAGGAATCCTCGGTTCCGGGCCTGACTCCACAGAAGGTTTTTGGCCCCGGTATCGACGGGAGAGGAATCCCGAGAGGCCCCCTAGCAACTCGCATGGGGACTGGCCTCTCCTGAGGCCACCAGGGCGGGTCCCTGAAGTCCCCGTCGTAACTCGAGAACACCTGCCGCAACTCGAGAAAATCCAGGAAGTTCTCCCTTCCAGGCGAGATGAGGCCTATTTCCGATCAGGCGTCTGGAGCCTAATGACACCTAACCTCTGGAACGTCGAAAGGGTCATTCACAACCTTGCTGCAACTCAAGAATTTCACCGCCATACCCGTCTCCACTCGGGAGGAAGCACGATGGTCCCGCCCACATCCAGAGGAGCCCCATTTCCCCCTCGGAGCTCGAGATGAGGGATCCTTTCCCTGCTTTCAACGGAAAAGAATTCCTGGCGTTCCCGTCGCATCTCAAGTGGAGGCACTCTCAACAGGAAAGGCGAGAGGAACTCCATGGTCGTACCACCATTCAAAGAGTCCCCCAGATGTCTAAGTCCATTCCAGAGGAACCTCTTTGCCCTGCACTGGCTCATCTTTCACGCCGAGGATTGATTCACACCACAGTGGCACGTGGGACAGCCCTGTGGGAAAGCCTCGAGGGAAAGCCTCGAGGGAAAACCACAGATCCTTTGATCCACGCGACAGGAAACGTAACATTGCTGCTACAGCCTGGAAGGAAAGCGCACGTGCATGCCCCCACTCGAGACGAGGCCTGACTCCCCTGGGGAGACTCCAGAAGTACCCAAAGATCCATGTCAGCCCCTGAGAGGAATCCTCGGTTCCGGCCCTGACTCCACACAAGGTTTTTGGCCCCAGTATCGATGGGAGAGGAATCCCGAGAGGCCCCCTAGCAACTCGCATGGGGACTGGCCTCTCCTGAGGCCACCAGGGCGGGTCCCTGAGGTCCCCGTCGTAACTCGAGAACACCTGCCGCAACTCGAGAAAATCCAGGAAGTTCTCCCTTCCAGGCGAGATGAGGCCTATTTCCGATGAGGCGTCTGGAGACTAATGACACCTAACCTCTGGAACTTCGAAAGGGTCTTTCACACCCTTGCTGCAACTCAAGAAGTTCACCGCCATACCCGTCTCCACTCGAGAGGATGCACGATGGTCCCGCCCACATCTAGAGGAGCCCCGTTTCCCCCTCGTAGCTCGAGATGAGGGATCCTTTCCCTGCTTTCAACGGGAAAGAATTCCCGGCGTTACCGTCGCATCTCAAGAGGAGGCACTCTCAACAGGAAAGGCGAGAGAAACTCCATGGTCGTACAACCATTCCAAAAGTCCCCCAGATGTCTCAGTCCATTCCAGAGGAACCTCTTTGCCCTGCACTGGCTCATCTTTCACGCCGAGGATCGACTCACACCACGGTGGCACGTGGGACAGCCCTGTGGGAAAGCCTCGAGGGAAAACCACAGATCCTTTGATCCACGCGACGGGAAGCGTCACATTGCTGCTACAGCCTGGAAGGAAAGCGCACGTGCATGCCCCCACTCGAGACGAGGCCTGACTCCCCTGGGGAGACTCCAGAAGTACCCAAAGATCCATGTCAGCCCTTGAGAGGAATTCTCGGTTCCGGCCCTGACTCCACGCAAGGTTTTTGGCCCCGGTATCGACGGGAGAGGAATCCCGAGAGGCCTCCCAGCAACTCGCATGGGGACTGGCCTCTCCTGAGGCCACCACGGCGGGTCCCTGAGGTCCCCGTCGTAACTCGAGAACACCTGCCGCAACTCGAGAAAATCCAGGAAGTTCTCCCTTCCAGGCGAGATGAGGCCTATTTCCGATGAGGCGTCTGGAGACTAATGACACCTAACCTCTGGAACTTCGAAAGGGTCTTTCACACCCTTGCTGCAACTCAAGAAGTTCACCGCCATACCCGTCTCCACTCGAGAGGAAGCACGATGGTACCGCCCACATCCAGAGGAGCCCCGTTTCCCCCTCGTAGCTCGAGATGAGGGATCCTTTCACTGCTTTCAAAGCAAAGAATTCCCGGCGATCCTGACGCATCTCAAGAGGTGGCACTCTAAACAGGAAAGGCGAGAGGAACTCCATGGTCGTACCACCATTCCAAGTGTCCCCCAAATGTCTCAGTCCATTCCAGAGGAACCTCTTTGCCCTGCACTGGCTCATCTTTCACGCCGAGGATCGACTCACACCACGGTGGCACGTGGGACAGCCCTGTGGGAAAGCCTCGATGGAAAATCACAGATCCTTTGATCCACGCGACGGGAAGCGTGACATTGCTGCTACAGCCTGGAAGGAAAGCGCACGTGCATGCCCCCACTCGAGACGAGGCCTGACTCCCCTGGGGAGACTCCAGAAGTACCCAAAGATCCATGTCAGCCCCTGAGAGGAATCCTCGGTTCCGGCCCTGACTCTACACAAGGTTTTTGGCCCCGGTATCGACGGGAGAGGAATCCCGAGAGGCCCCCTAGCAACTCGCATGGGGACTGGCCTCTCCTGAGGCCACCAGGGCGGGTCCCTGAGGTCCCCGTCGTAACTCGAGAACACTTGCCGCAACTCGAGAAAATCCAGGAATTTCTCCCTTCCAGGCGAGATGAGGCCTATTTCCGATGAGGCGTCTGGAGACTAATGACACCTAACCTCTGGAACTTCGAAAGGGTCTTTCACACCCTTGCTGCAACTCAAGAAGTTCACCGCCATACCCGTCTCCACTCGAGAGGAAGCACGATGGTCCCGCCCACATCCAGAGGAGCCCCGTTTCCCCCTCGTAGCTCGAGATGAGGGATCCTTTCACTGCTTTCAAAGCAAAGAATTCCCGGCGTTCCTGACGCATCTCAAGAGGAGGCACTCTCAACAGGAAAGGCGAGAGGAACTCCATGGTCGTACCACCATTCCAAGAGTCCCCCAGATGTCTCAGTCCATTCCAAAGGAACCTCTTTGCCCTGCACTGGCTCATCTTTCACGCCGAGGATCGACTCACACCACGGTGGCACGTGGGACAGCCCTGTGGGAAAGCCTCGATGGAAAATCACAGATCCTTTGATCCACGCGACGGGAAGCGTGACATTGCTGCTACAGCCTGGAAGGAAAGCGCACGTGCATGCCCCCACTCGAGACGAGGCCTGACTCCCCTGGGGAGACTCCAGAAGTACCCAAAGATCCATGTCAGCCCCTGAGAGGAATCCTCGGTTCCGGCCCTGACTCTACACAAGGTTTTTGGCCCCGGTATCGACGGGAGAGTAATTCCGAGAGGCCCCCTAGCAACTCGCATGGGGACTGGCCTCTCCTGAGGCCACCAGGGCGGGTCCCTGAGGTCCCCGTCGTAACTCGAGAACACCTGCCGCAACTCGAGAAAATCCAGGAAGTTCTCCCTTCCAGGCGAGATGAGGCCTATTTCCGATGAGGCGTCTGGAGACTAATGACACCTAACCTCTGGAACTTCGAAAGGGTTTTTCACACCCTTGCTGCAACTCAAGAAGTTCACCGCCATACCCGTCTCCACTCGAGAGGATGCACGATGGTCCCGCCCACATCCAGAGGAGCCCCGTTTCCCCCTCGTAGCTCGAGATGAGGGATCCTTTCCCTGCTTTCAACGGGAAAGAATTCCCGGCGTTCCCGTCGCATCTCAAGAGGAGGCACTCTCAACAGGAAAGGCGAGAGAAACTCCATGGTCGTACCACCATTCCAAGAGTCCCCCAGATGTCTCAGTCCATTCCAGAGGAAACTCTTTGCCCTGCACTGGCTCATCTTTCACGCCGAGGATCGACTCACACCACGGTGGCACGTGGGGCAGCCCTGTGGGAAAGCCTCGAGGGAAAGCCTCGAGGGAAAACCACAGATCCTTTGATCCACGCGACGGGAAGCGTGACATTGCTGCTACAGCTTGGAAGGAAATCGCACGTGCATGCCCCCACTCGAGACGAGGCCTGACTCCCCTGGGGAGACTCCAGAAGTACCCAAAGATCCATGTCAGCCCTTGAGAGCAATTCTCGGTTCCGGCCCTGACTCCACACAAGGTTTTTGGCCCCGGTATCGACGGGAGAGGAATCCCGAGAGGCCTCCCAGCAACTCGCATGGGGACTGGCCTCTCCTGAGGCCACCAGGGCGGGTCCCTGAGGTCCCCGTCGTAACTCGAGAACACCTGCCGCAACTCGAGAAAATCCAGGAAGTTCTCCCTTCCAGGCGAGATGAGGCCTATTTCCGATGAGGCGTCTGGAGACTAATGACACCTAACATCTGGAATTTCGAAAGGGTCTTTCACACCCTTGCTGCAACTCAAGAAGTTCACCGCCATACCCGTCTCCACTCGAGAGGAAGCACGATGGTCCCGCCCACATCCAGAGGAGCCCCGTTTCCCCCTCGGAGCTCGAGATGAGGGATCCTTTCCCTGCTTTCAACGGGAAAGGATTCCCGGCGTTCCCGTCGCATCTCAAGAGGAGGCACTCTCAACAGGAAAGGCGAGCGGAACTCCATGGTCGTACCACCATTCCAAGAGTCCCCCAGATGTCTCAGTCAATTCCAGAGGAACCTCTTTGCCCTGCACTGGCTCATCTTTCACGCCGAGGATCGACTCACACCACGGTGGCACGTGGGACAGCCCTGTGGGAAAGCCTCGATGGAAAATCACAGATCCTTTGATCCACGCGACGGGAAGCGTGACATTGCTGCTACAGCCTGGAAGGAAAGCGCACGTGCATGCCCCCACTCGAGACGAGGCCTGACTCCCCTGGGGAGACTCCAGAAGTACCCAAAGATACATGTCAGCCCCTGAGAGGAATCCTCGGTTCCGGCCCTGACTCCACACAAGGTTTTTGTCCCCGATATCGACGGGAGAGGAATCCCGAGAGGCCCCCTAGCAACTCGCATGGGGACTGGCCTCTCCTGAGGCCACCAGGGCGGGTCCCTGAGGTCCCCGTCGTAACTCGAGAACACCTGCCGCAACTCGAGAAAATCCAGGAAGTTCTCCCTTCCAGGCGAGATGAGGCCTATTTCCGATGAGGCGTCTGGAGACTAATGACACCTAACCTCTGGAACTTCGAAAGGGTTTTTCACACCCTTGCTGCAACTCAAGAAGTTCACCGCCATACCCGTCTCCACTCGAGAGGATGCACGATGGTCCCGCCCACATCCAGAGGAGCCCCGTTTCCCCCTCGTAGCTCGAGATGAGGGATCCTTTCCCTGCTTTCAACGGGAAAGAATTCCCGGCGTTCCCGTCGCATCTCAAGAGGAGGCACTCTCAACAGGAAAGGCGAGAGAAACTCCATGGTCGTACCACCATTCCAAGAGTCCCCCAGATGTCTCAGTCCATTACAGAGGAAACTCTTTGCCCTGCACTGGCTCATCTTTCACGCCGAGGATCGACTCACACCACGGTGGCACGTGGGGCAGCCCTGTGGGAAAGCCTCGAGGGAAAGCCTCGAGGGAAAACCACAGATCCTTTGATCCACGCGACGGGAAGCGTGACATTGCTGCTACAGCTTGGAAGGAAATCGCACGTGCATGCCCCCACTCGAGACGAGGCCTGACTCCCCTGGGGAGACTCCAGAAGTACCCAAAGATCCATGTCAGCCCTTGAGAGCAATTCTCGGTTCCGGCCCTGACTCCACACAAGGTTTTTGGCCCCGGTATCGACGGGAGAGGAATCCCGAGAGGCCTCCCAGCAACTCGCATGGGGACTGGCCTCTCCTGAGGCCACCAGGGCGGGTCCCTGAGGTCCCCGTCGTAACTCGAGAACACCTGCCGCAACTCGAGAAAATCCAGGAAGTTCTCAATTCCAGGCGAGATGAGGCCTATTTCCGATGAGGCGTCTGGAGACTAATGACACCTAACCTCTGGAATTTCGAAAGGGTCTTTCACACCCTTGCTGCAACTCAAGAAGTTCACCGCCATACCCGTCTCCACTCGAGAGGAAGCACGATGGTCCCGCCCACATCCAGAGGAGCCCCGTTTCCCCCTCGGAGCTCGAGATGAGGGATCCTTTCCCTGCTTTCAACGGGAAAGAATTCCCGGCGTTCCCGTCGCATCTCAAGAGGAGGCACTCTCAACAGGAAAGGCGAGCGGAACTCCATGGTCGTACCACCATTCCAAGAGTCCCCCAGATGTCTCAGTCAATTCCAGAGGAACCTCTTTGCCCTGCACTGGCTCATCTTTCACGCCGAGGATCGACTCACACCACGGTGGCACGTGGGACAGCCCTGTGGGAAAGCCTCGATGGAAAATCACAGATCCTTTGATCCACGCGACGGGAAGCGTGACATTGCTGCTACAGCCTGGAAGGAAAGCGCACGTGCATGCCCCCACTCGAGACGAGGCCTGACTCCCCTGGGGAGACTCCAGAAGTACCCAAAGATCCATGTCAGCCCCTGAGAGGAATCCTCGGTTCCGGCCCTGACTCTACACAAGGTTTTTGGCCCCGGTATCGACGGGAGAGGAATCCCGAGAGGCCCCCTAGCAACTCGCATGGGGACTGGCCTCTCCTGAGGCCACCAGGGCGGGTCCCTGAGGTCCCCGTCGTAACTCGAAAACACCTGCCGCAACTCGAGAAAATCCAGGAATTTCTCCCTTCCAGGCGAGATGAGGCCTATTTCCGATGAGGCGTCTGGAGACTAATGACACCTAATCTCTGGAACTTCGAAAGGGTCTTTCACACCCTTGCTGCAACTCAAGAAGTTCACCGCCATACCCGTCTCCACTCGAGAGGAAGCACGATGGTCCCGCCCACATCCAGAGGAGCCCCGTTTCCCCCTCGTAGCTCGAGATGAGGGATCCTTTCACTGCTTTCAAAGCAAAGAATTCCCGGCGTTCCTGACGCATCTCAAGAGGCGGCACTCTCAACAGGAAAGGCGAGAGGAACTCCATGGTCGTACCACCATTCCAAGAGTCCCCCAGATGTCTCAGTCCATTCCAAAGGAACCTCTTTGCCCTGCACTGGCTCATCTTTCACGCCGAGGATCGACTCACACCACAGTGGCACGTGGGACACCCCTGTGGGAAAGCCTCGATGGATAATCACAGATCCTTTGATCCACGCGACGGGAAGCGTGACATTGCTGCTACAGCCTGGAAGGAAAGCGCAAGTGCATGCCCCCACTCGAGAAGAGGCCTGACTCCCCTGGGGAGACTCCAGAAGTACCCAAAGATCCATGTCAGCCCCTGAGAGGAATCCTCGGTTCCGGCCCTGACTCCACACAAGGTTTTTGGCCCCGGTATCGACGGGAGAGGAATCCCGAGGGGCCCCCTAGCAACTAGCATGGGGACTGGCCTCTCCTGAGGCCACCAGGGCGGGTCCCTGAGGTCCCCGTCGTAACTCGAGAACACCTGCCGCAACTCGAGCAAATCCAGGAAGTTCTCCCTTCCAGGCGAGATGAGGCCTATTTCCGATGAAGCGTCTGGAGACTAATGACACCTAACCTCTGGAACTTCGAAAGGGTCTTTCACACCCTTGCTGCAACTCAAGAAGTTCACCGCCATACCCGTCTCCACTCGGGAGGAAGCACGATGGTCCCGCCCACATCCAGAGGAGCCCCGTTTCCCCCTCGGAGCTCGAGATGAGGGATCCTTTCCCTGCTTTCAACGGAAAAGAATTCCTGGCGTTCCCGTCGCATGTCAAGAGGAGGCACTCTCAACAGGAAAGGCGAGAGGAACACCATGGTCGTACCACCATTCCAAGAGTCCCCCAGATGTCTCAGTCCATTCCAGAGGAACCTCTTTGCCCTGCACTGGCTCATCTTTCACGCCGAGGATCGACTCACACCACAGTGGCACGTGGGACAGCCCTGTGGGAAAGCCTCGAGGGAAAGCCTCGAGGGAAAACCACAGATCCTTTGATCCACGCCACGGAAAGCGTGACATTGCTGCTACAGCCTGGAAGGAAAGCGCACGTGTATGCCCCCACTCGAGACGAGGCCTGACTCCCCTGTGGAGACTCCAGAAGTACCCAAAGATCCATGTCAGCCCCTGAGAGGAATCCTCGGTTCCGGCCCTGACTCCACACAATGTTTTTGGCCCCAGTATTGATGGGAGAGGAATCCCGAGAGGCCCCCTAGCAACTCGCATGGGGACTGGCCGTTCCTGAGGCCACCAGGGCGGGTCCCTGAGGTCCCCGTCCTAACTCGAGAACACCTGCCGCAACTCGAGAAAATCCAGGAAGTTCTCCCTTCCAGGCGAGATGAGGCCTATTTCCGATGAGGCGTCTGGAGACTAATGACACCTAACCTCTGGAACTTCGAAAGGGTCTTTCACACCCTTGCTGCAACTCAAGAAGTTCACCGCCATACCCGTCTCCACTCGAGAGGAAGCACGATGGTCCCGCCCACATCCAGAGGAGCCCCGTTTCCCCCTCGGAGCTCGAGATGAGGGATCGTTTCCCTGCTTTCAACAGGAAAAAATTCCCAGCATTCCCGTCGCATCTCAAGAGGAGGCACTCTCAACAGGAAAGGCGAGAGGAACTCAATGGTCGTACCACCATTCCTAGAGTCCCCTAGATGTTTCAGTCCATTCCAGAGGAACCTCTTTGACCTGCACTGGCTCATCTTTCACGCCGAGGATCGACTCACACCACGGTGGCACGTGGGACAGCCCTGTGGGAAAGCCTCGAGGGAAAGCCTCGAGGGAAAGCCACAGATCCTTTGATAAATGCGACGGGAAGAATGACATTGCTGCTACAGCCTGGAAGGAAAGCGCACGTGCATGCCCCCACTCGAAACGAGGCCTGACTCCCCTGGGGAGACTCCAGAAGTACCCAAAGATCCATGTCAGCCCCTGAGAGGAATCCTCGGTTCCGGCCCAGACTCCACACAAGATTTTTGGCCCCGGTATCGACGGGAGAGGAATCCCGAGGGGCCCCCTAGCAACTAGCATGGGGACTGGCCTCTCCTGAGGCCACCAGGGCGGGTCCCTGAGGTCCCCGTCGTAACTCGAGAACACCTGCCGCAACTCGAGCAAATCCAGGAAGTTCTCCCTTCCAGGCGAGATGAGGCCTATTTCCGATGAGGCGTCTGGAGACTAATGACACCTAACCTCAGGAACTTCGAAAGGGTCATTCACACCCTTGCTGCAACTCAAGAAGTTCACCGAAATACCCGTCTCCACTCGGGAGGAAGCACGATGGTCCCGCCCACATCCAGAGGAGCCCCGTTTCCCCCTCGGAGCTTGAGATGAGGGATCCTTTCCCTGCTTTCAACGGGAAAGATTTCCCGGCGTTCCCGTCGCATCTCAAGAGGAGGCACTCTCAACAGGAAAGGCGAGAGGAACTCCATGGTCGTACCACCATTCCAAGCTTCCCCCAGATGTCTCAGTCAATTCCAGAGGAACCTCTTTGCCCTGCACTGGCTCATCTTTCACGCCGAGGATCGACTCACACCACGGTGGCACGTGGGACAGCCCTGTGGGAAAGCCTCGAGGGGAAGTCTCGAGGGAAAGCCACAGATCCTTTGATAAATGCGACGGGAAGAATGACATTGCTGCTACAGCCTGGAAGGAAAGCGCACGTGCATGCCCCCACTCGAGACGAGGCCTGACTCCCCTGGGGAGACTCCAGAAGTACCCAAAGATCCATGTCAGCCCTTGAGAGCAATTCTCGGTTCCGGCCCTGACTCCACACAAGGTTTTTGGCCCCGGTATCGACGGGAGAGGAATCCCGAGAGGCCTCCCAGCAACTCGCATGGGGACTGGCCTCTCCTGAGGCCACCAGGGCGGGTCCCTGAGGTCCCCGTCGTAACTCGAGAACACCTGCCGCAACTCGAGAAAATCCAGGAATTTCTCCCTTCCAGGCGAGATGAGGCCTATTTCCGATGAGGCGTCTGGAGACTAATGACACCTAATCTCTGGAACTTCGAAAGGGTCTTTCACACCCTTGCTGCAACTCAAGAAGTTCACCGCCATACCCGTCTCCACTCGAGAGGAAGCACGATGGTCCCGCCCACATCCAGAGGAGCCCCGTTTCCCCCTCGTAGCTCGAGATGAGGGATCCTTTCACTGCTTTCAAAGCAAAGAATTCCCGGCGTTCCTGACGCATCTCAAGAGGCGGCACTCTCAACAGGAAAGGCGAGAGGAACTCCATGGTCGTACCACCATTCCAAGAGTCCCCCAGATGTCTCAGTCCATTCCAAAGGAACCTCTTTGCCCTGCACTGGCTCATCTTTCACGCCGAGGATCGACTCACACCACGGTGGCACGTGGGACAGCCCTGTGGGAAAGCCTCGATGGATAATCACAGATCCTTTGATCCACGAGACGGGAAGCGTGACATTGCTGCTACAGCCTGGAAGGAAAGCGCACGTGCATGCCCCCACTCGAGACGAGGCCTGACTCCCCTGGGGAGACTCCAGAAGTACCCAAAGATCCATGTCAGCCCTTGAGAGCAATTCTCGGTTCCGGCCCTGACTCCACACAAGGTTTTTGGCCCCGGTATCGACGGGAGAGGAATCCCGAGAGGCCTCCCAGCAACTCGCATGGGGACTGGCCTCTCCTGAGGCCACCAGGGCGGGTCCCTGAGGTCCCCGTCGTAACTCGAGAACACCTGCCGCAACTCGAGAAAATCCAGGAAGTTCTCCCTTCCAGGCGAGATGAGGCCTATTTCCGATGAGGCGTCTGGAGACTAATGACACCTAAACTCTGGAACTTCGAAAGGGTCTTTCACACCCTTGCTGCAACTCAAGAAGTTCACCGCCATACCCGTCTCCACTCGAGAGGAAGCACGATGGTCCCGCCCACATCCAGAGGAGCCCCGTTTCCCCCTCGTAGCTCGAGATGAGGGATCCTTTCCCTGCTTTCAACGGGAAAGAATTCCCAGCGTTCCCGTCGCATCTCAAGAGGAAGCACTCTCAACAGAAAAGGCGAGAGGAACTCCATGGTCGTACCACCATTCCAAGAGTCCCCCAGATGTCTCAGTCCATTCCAGAGGAACCTCTTTGCCCTGCACTGGCTCATCTTTCACGCCGAGGATCGACTCACACCAAGGTGGCACGTGGGGCAGCCCTGTGGGAAAGCCTCGAGGGAAAACCACAGATCCTTTGATCCACGCGACGGGAAGCGTGACATTGCTGCTACAGTCTGGAAGGAAAGTGCACGTCCATGCCCCCACTCGAGACGAGGCCTGACTCCCCTGGGGAGACTCCAGAAGTACTCAAAGATTCATGTCAGCCCCTGAGAGGAATCCTCGGTTCCAGCCCTGACTCCACACAAGGTTTTTGGCCCCGGTATCGACGGGAGAGGAATCCCTAGAGGCCCCCTAGCAACTCGCATGGGGACTGGCTTTTCCAGAGGCCACCAGAGCGGGTCCCTGATGTCCCCGTCGTATCTCGAGAACACCTGCCGCAACTCGAGAAAATCCAGGAAGTTCTCCCTTACAGGCGAGATGAGGCCAATTTCCGATGAGGCGTCTGGAGAGTAATGACACCTAACCTCTGGAAATTCGAAAGGGTCTTTCACACCCTTGCGGCAACTCAAGAAGTTCACAGCCATACCCATCTCCACTCGAGAGGAAGCACGATGATCCCGCGCACATCCAGAGGAGCCCCGTATCCCCCTCTTAGCTCGAGATGAGGGATCCTTTCCCTGCTTTCAACGGGAAAGAATTCCCGGCGTTCCCGTCACATCTCAAGAGGAGGCACTCTCAACAGGAACGGCGAGAGTAACTCCATGGTCGTACCACCATTCCAAGAGTCCCCCAGATGTCTCAGTCCATTCCAGAGGAACCTCTTTGCCCTGCACTGGCTCATCTTTCACGCCGAGGATCGACTCACACCACGGTGGCACGTGGGACAGCCCTGTGGGAAAGCCTCGAGGGAAAGCCTCGAGGGAAAACCACAGATCCTTTGATCCACGCGATGGGAAGCGTGACATTGCTGCTACAGCCTGGAAGGAAAACGCACGAGCATGCCCCCAATCGAGATGAGGCCTGTCTCCCCTGGCGAGACTCCAGAAGTACCCAAAGATCCATATCAGCCCGTGAGAGAAATCCTCGGTTCCGGCCCTGACTCCACACAAGGTTTTTGGCCCCAGTATCGATGGGAGAGGAATCCCGAGAGGCCCCCTAGCAACTCGCATGGGGACTCTCCGTTCCTTAGGCCACCAGGGCGGGTCCCTGAGGTCCCCGTCGTAACTCGAGAACACCTGCCGCAACTCGAGAAAATCCAGGAAGTTCTCCCTTCCAGGCGAGATGAGGCCTATTTCCGATGAGGCGTCTGGAGACTAATGACACCTAACCTCTGGAACTTCGAAAGGGTCTTTCACACCCTTGCTGCAACTCAAGAAGTTCACCGCCATACCAGTCTCCACTCGAGAGGAAGCACGATGGTCCCGCCCACATCCAGAGGAGCCCCGTTTCCCCCTCGGAGCTCGAGATGAGGGATCGTTTCCCTGCTTTCAACGGGAAAAAATTTCCAGCATTCCCGTCGCATCTCAAGAGGAGGCAATCTCAACAGGAAAGGCGAGAGGAACTCCATGGTCGTACCACCATTCCTAGAGTCCCCTAGATGTCTCATTCCATTCCAGAGGAACCTCTTTGACCTGCACTGGCTCATCTTTCACGCCGAGGATCGACTCACACCACGGTGCCACGTGGGACAGCCCTGTGGGAAAGCCTCGAGGGAAAGCCTCGAGGGAAAGCCACAGATCCTTTCATAAATGCGACGGGAAGAATGACATTGCTGCTACAGCCTGGAAGGAAAGCGCACGTGCATGCCCCCACTCGAGACGAGGCCTGACTCCCCTGGGGAGACTCCAGAAGTACCCAAAGATCCATGTCAGCCCCTGAGAGGAATCCTCGGTTCCAGCCCTGACTCCACACAAGTTTTTTGGCCCCGGTATCGACGGGAGAAGAATCACGAGAGGCCACCTAGCAAGACGCATGGGGACTGTTCTCTATTGAGGCCACCAGGGCGGGTCCCTGAGGTCCCCGTCTTAACTCTAGAACACCTCCCGCAACTCGAGAAAATCCAGGAAGTTCTCCCTTCCAGGCGAGATGAGGCCTCTTTCCGATGAGGCGTCTGGAGACTAATGACACCTAACCTCTGGAACTTCGAAAGGGTCTTTCACACCCTTGCTGCAACTCAAGAAGTTCACCGCCATACCCGTCTCCACTCTAGAGGAAGCACGATGGTCCCGCCCACATCCAGAGGAGCCCCGTTTCCCCCTCGTAGCTCGAGATGAGTGATCCTTTCCCTGCATTCAACGGGAAAGAATTCCCGGCGTTCCCGTCACATCTCAAGAGGAGGCACTCTCAACAGGAAAGGCGAGCGGAACTCCATGGTCGTACCACCATTCCAAGAGTCCCCCAGATGTCTCAGTCCATTCCAGACGAACTTCTTTGCCCTGCACTGGCTCATCTTTCACGCCGAGGATCGACTTACACCACGGTGGCACGTGGGACAGCCCTGTGGGAAAGCCTCGAGGGAAAGCCTCGAGGGAAAACCACAGATCCTTTGATCCACGCCACGGGAAGCGTGACATTGCTGCTACAGCCTCGAAGGAAAGCGCACGTGCATGTCCCCACTCGAGACGAGGCCTGACTCAGCTGGGGAGACTCCAGAAGTACCCAAAGATCCATGTCAGCCCCTGAGAGGAATCCTCGGTTCCGGCCCTGACTCCACACAAGTTTTTTGGCCCCGGTATCGACGGGAGAAGAATCACGAGAGGCCACCTAGCAAGACGCATGGGGACTGTTCTCTATTGAGGCCACCAGGGCGGGTCCCTGAGGTCCCCGTCTTAACTCTAGAACACCTCCCGCAACTCGAGAAAATCCAGGAAGTTCTCCCTTCCAGGCGAGATGAGGCCTATTTCCGATGAGGCGTCTGGAGACTAATGACACCTAACCTCTGGAACTTCGAAAGGGTCTTTCACACCCTTGCTGCAACTCAAGAAGTTCACCGCCATACCCGTCTCCACTCTAGAGGAAGCACGATGGTCCCGCCTACATCCAGAGGAGCCCCGTTTCCCCCTCGTAGCTCGAGATGAGGGATCCTTTCCCTGCTTTCAACGGGAAAGAATTCCCAGCGTTCCCGTCGCATCTCAAGAGGAGGCACTCTCAACAGAAAAGGCGAGAGGAACTCCATGGTCGTACCACCATTCCAAGAGTCCCCCAGATGTCTCAGTCCATTCAAGAGGAACCTCTTTGACCTGCACTGGCTCATCTTTCACGCCGAGGATCGACTCACACCACGGTGGCACGTGGGACAGTCCTGTGGGAAAGCCTCGAGGGAAAGCCTCGAGGGAAAACCACAGATCCTTTGATCCACGCGACGGGAAGCGTGACATTGCTGCTACAGCCTGGAAGGAAAGCGCACGTGCATGCCCCCACTCGAGACGAGGCCTGACTCCCCTGGGGAGTCTCCAGAAGTACCCAAAGAACCATGTCACCCCTTAGAGGAATCCTCGGTTCCGGCCCTGACTCCACACAAGGTTTTTGGCCCCGGTATCGACGGGAGAGGAATCCCGAGAGGCCCCCTAGCAACTCGCATGGGGACTGGCCTTTGCTGAGGCCACCAGGACGGGTCCCTGAGGTCCCCGTCTTAACTCGAGAACACCTCCCGCAACTCGAGAAAATCCAGGAAGTTCTCCCTTCCAGGCAAGATGAGGCCTATTTCCGATGAGGCGTCTGGAGACTAATGACACCTAACCTCTGGAACTTCGAAAGGGTCTTTCACACCCTTGCTGCAACTCAAGAAGTTCACCGCCATACCCGTGTCCACTCGGGAGGAAGCACGATGGTCTCGCCCACATCCAGAGGAGCCCCGTTTCCCCCTCGGAGCTCGAGATGAGGGATCCTTTCCCTGCTTTCAACGGGAAAGAATTCCCGGCGTTCCCGTCGCATCTCAAGAGGAGGCACTCTCAACAGGAAAGGCGAGAGGAACTCCGTGGTCGTATCATCATTCCAAGAGTCCCCCAGATATCTCAGTCCATTCCAGAGGAACCTCTTTGCCCTGCACTGGCTCATCTTTCACGCCGAGGATCGACTCACACCACGGTGGTACGTGGGACAGCCCTGTGGGAAAGCCTCGAGGGAATGCCTCGAGGGAAAACCACAGATCCTTTGATCCCCGCGACGGGAAGCGTCACATTGCTGCTACAGCCTGGAAGGAAAGTGCACGTGCATGCCCCCGCTCGAGACGAGGCCTGACTCCCCTGGGGAGACTCCAGAAGTACCCAAAGATCCATGTCACCCCTGAGAGGAATCCTCGGTTCCGTCCCTGACTCCACACAAGATTTTTGGCCCCGGAATCGACAGGAGAGGAATCCCGAGAGGCCACCTAGCAACTCGCATGGACCTGGCCTCTCCTGAGGCCATCAGGGCGGGTCCCTGAGGTCCCCGTCGTAACTCGAGAACACCTGCCGCAACTCAAGAAAATCCAGGAAGTTCTCCCTTACAGGCCAGATGAGGCCTATTTCCGATGAGGCGTCTGGAGACTAATGACACCTAACCTCTGGAACTTCGAAAGGGTCTTTCACACCCTTGCTGCAACTCAAGAAGTTCACCGCCATACCCGTCTCCACTCGAGAGGAAGCACGACGGTCCCGCCCACATTCAGAGGAGCCCCGTTTCCCCCTCGTAGCTCGAGATGAGGGATCCTTTCCCTGCATTCAACGGGAAAGAATTCCCGGCGTTCCCGTCACATCTCAAGAGGAGGCACTCTCAACAGGAAAGGCGAGAGGAACTCCATGGTCGTACCACCATTCCAAGAGTCCCCCAGATGTCTCAGTCCATTCCAGACGAACCTCTTTGCCCTGCACTGGCTCATCTTTCACGCCGAGGATCGACTCACACCACGGTGGCACGTGGGACAGCCCTGTGGGAAAGCCTCGAGGGAAAGCCTCGAGGGAAAACCACAGATCCTTTGATCCACGCCACGGGAAGCGTGACATTGCTGCTACAGCCTCGAAGGAAAGCGCACGTGCATGTCCCCACTCGAGACGAGGCCTGACTCAGCTGGGGAGACTCCAGAAGTACCCAAAGATCCATGTCAGCCCCTGAGAGGAATCCTCGGTTCCGGCCCTGACTCCACACAAGGTTTTTGGCCCCAGTATCGACGGGAGAGGAATCCGGAGGGGCCCACTAGCAACTAGCATGGGGACTGGCCTCTCCTGAGGCCACCAGGGCGGGTCCCTGAGGTCCCCGTCGTAACTCGAGAACACCTGCCCCAACTCGAGAAAATCCAGGAAGTTCTCCCTTCCAGGCGAGATGAGGCCTATTTCCGTTGAGGCGTCTGGAGACTAATGACACCTAACCTCTGGAACTTCGAAAGGGTCTTTCACACCCTTGCTGCAACTCAAGAAGTTCACCGCCATACCCGTCTCCACTCGGGAGGAAGCACGATGGTCCCCCCCACATCCAGAGGAGCCCCGTTTCCCCCTCGGAGCTCGAGATGAGGGATCCTTTCCCTGCTTTCAACGGAAAAGAATTCCTGGCGTTCCCGTCGCATCTCAAGAGGAGGCACTCTCAACAGGAAAGGCGAGAGGAACACCATGGTCGTACCACCATTCCAAGAGTCCCCCAGATGTCTCAGTCCATTCCAGAGGAACCTCTTTGCCCTGCACTGGCTCATCTTTCACGCCGAGGATCGACTCACACCACAGTGGCACGTGGGACAGCCCTGTGGGAAAGCCTCGAGGGAAAGCCTCGAGGGAAAGCCACAGATCCTTTGATAAATGCGACGGGAAGAATGACATTGCTGCTACAGCCTGGAAGGAAAGCGCACGTGCATGCCCCCACTCGAGACGAGGCCTGACTCCCCTGGGGAGACTCCAGAAGTACCCAAAGATCCATGTCAGCCCCTGAGAGGAATCCTCGGTTCCGGCCCTGACTCCACACAAGGTTTTTGGCCCCAGTATCGACGGGAGAGGAATCCCGAGGGGCCCCCTAGCAACTAGCATGGGGACTGGCCTCTCCTGAGGCCACCAGGGCGGGTCCCTGAGGTCCCCGTCGTAACTCGAGAACACCTTCCGCAACTCGAGCAAATCCAGGAAGTTCTCCCTTCCAGGCGAGATGAGGCCTATTTCCGATGAGGCGTCTGGAGACTAATGACACCTAACCTCAGGAACTTCGAAAGGGTCATTCACACCCTTGCTGCAACTCAAGAAGTTCACCGAAATACCCGTCTCCACTCGGGAGGAAGCACGATAGTCCCGCCCACATCCAGAGGAGCCCCGTTTCCCCCTCGGAGCTTGAGATGAGGGATCCTTTCCCTGCTTTCAACGGGAAAGATTTCCCGGCGTTCCCGTCGCATCTCAAGAGGAGGCACTCTCAACAGGAAAGGCGAGAGGAACTCCATGGTCGTACCACCATTCCAAGCTTCCCCCAGATGTCTCAGTCAATTCCAGAGGAACCTCTTTGCCCTGCACTGGCTCATCTTTCACGCCGAGGATCGACTCACACCACGGTGGCACGTGGGACAGCCCTGTGGGAAAGCCTCGAGGGGAAGTCTCGAGGGAAAGCCACAGATCCTTTGATAAATGCGACGGGAAGAATGACATTGCTGCTACAGCCTGGAAGGAAAGCGCACGTGCATGCCCCCACTCGAGACGAGGCCTGACTCCCCTGGGGAGACTCCAGAAGTACCCAAAGATCCATGTCAGCCCCTGAGAGGAATCCTCGGTTCCGGCCCTGACTCCACACAAGGTTTTTGGCCCCGGTATCGAAGGGAGAGGAATCCCGAGGGGCCCCCTAGCAACTAGCATGGGGACTGGCCTCTCCTGAGGCCACCAGGGCGGGTCCCTGAGGTCCCCGTCGTAACTCGAGAACACCTGCCGCAACTCGAGCAAATCCAGGAAGTTCTCCCTTCCAGGCCAGATGAGGCCTATTTCCGATGAGGCGTCTGGAGACTAATGACACCTAACCTCTGGAACTTTGAAAGGGTCATTCACACCCTTGCTGCAACTCAAGAAGTTCACCGCCATACCCGTCTCCACTCGGGAGGAAGCACGATGGTCCCGCCCACATCCAGAGGAGCCCCATTTCCCCCTCGTATCTCGAGATGAGGGATCCTTTCCCTGCTTTCAACGGGAAAGAATTCCCGGCGTTCCCGTCGCATCTCAAGAGGAGGCACTCTCAACAGGAAAGGCGAGAGGAACTCCATGGTCGTACCACCATTCCAAGAGTCCCCCAGATGTCTCAGTCCATTCCAGAGGAACCTCTTTGCCCTGCACGGGCTCATCTTTCACACCGAGGATCGACTCACACCATGGTGGCACATGGGACAGCCCTGTGGGAAAGCCTCGAGGGAAAGCCTCGAGGGAAAACCACAGATCCTTTGATCCACGCGACGAGAAGCGTGACATTGCTGCTACAGCCTGGAAGGAAATCGCACGTGCATGCCCCCACTCGAGACGAGGCCTGACTCCCCTGGGGAGACTCCAGAAGTACCCAAAGATCCATGTCAGCCCCTGAGAGGAATCCTCGGTTCCGGCCCTGACTCCACAAAAGGTTTTTGGCCCCGGTATCGACGGGAGAGGAATCCCGAGAGGCCGCCTAGCAACTCGCATGGGGAGTGGCCTCTCCTGAGGCCACCAGGGCGGGTCCCTGAGTTCCCCGTCGTAACTCGAGAACACCTGCCGCAACTCGAGAAAATCCAGGAAGTTCTCCCTTCCAGGCGATATGAGGCCTATTTCCGATGAGGCGTCTGGAGACTAATGACACCTAACCTCTGGAACTTCGAAAGGGTCTTTCACACAATTGCTGCAACTCAAGAAGTTCACCGCCATACCCGTCTCCACTCGAGAGGAAGCACGATGGTCCCGCCCACATCCAGAGGAGCCCCGTTTCCCCCTCGTAGCTCGAGATGAGGGATCCTTTCCCTGCTTTCAACGGGAAAGAATTCCCAGCGTTCCCGTCGCATCTCAAGAGGAGGCACTCTCAACAGAAAAGGCGAGAGGAACTCCATGGTCGTACCACCATTCCAAGAGTCCCCCAGATGTCTCAGTCTATTCCAGAGGAACCTCTTTGCACTGCACTGGCTCATCTTTCACGCCGAGGATCGACTCACACCAAGGTGGCACGTGGGGCAGCCCTGTGGGAAAGCCTCGAGGGAAAACCACAGATCCTTTGATCCACGCGACGGGAAGCGTGACATTGCTGCTACAGTCTGGAAGGAAAGCGCACGTCCATGCCCCCACTCGAGACGAGGCCTGACTCCCCTGGGGAGACTCCAGAAGTACTCAAAGATTCATGTCAGCCCCTGAGAGGAATCCTCGGTTCCAGCCCTGACTCCACACAAGGTTTTTGGCCCCAGTATCGACGGGAGAGGAATCCCTAGAGGCCCCCTAGCAACTCGCATGGGGACTGGCTTTTCCAGAGGCCACCAGAGCGGGTCCCTGATGTCCCCGTCGTATCTCGAGAACACCTGCCGCAACTCGAGAAAATCCAGGAAGTTCTCCCTTACAGGCGAGATGAGGCCAATTTCCGATGAGGCGTCTGGAGAGTAATGACACCTAACCTCTGGAAATTCGAAAGGGTCTTTCACACCCTTGCGGCAACTCAAGAAGTTCACAGCCATACCCATCTCCACTCAAGAGGAAGCACGATGATCCCGCGCACATCCAGAGGAGCCCCGTATCCCCCTCTTAGCTCGAGATGAGGGATCCTTTCCCTGCTTTCAACGGGAAAGAATTCCCGGCGTTCCCGTCGCATCTCAAGAGGAGGCACTCTCAACAGGAAAGGCGAGAGTAACTCCATGGTCGTACCACCATTCCAAGAGTCCCCCAGATGTCTCAGTCCATTCCAGAGGAACCTCTTTGCCCTGCACTGGCTCATCTTTCACGCCGAGGATCGACTCACACCACGGTGGCACTTGGGACAGCCCTGTGGGAAAGCCTCGAGGGAAAGCCTCGAGGGAAAACCACAGATCCTTTGATCCACGCGATGGGAAGCGTGACATTGCTGCTACAGCCTGGAAGGAAAACGCACGAGCATGCCCCCACTCGAGATGAGGCCTGTCTCCCCTGGCGAGACTCCAGAAGTACCCAAAGATCCATATCAGCCCGTGAGAGAAATCCTCGGTTCCGGCCCTGACTCCACACAAGGTTTTTGGCCCGGGTATCGACGGGAGAGGAATCCCGAGAGGCCCCCTAGCAACTCGCATGGGGACTGGCCTCTCCTGAGGCCACCAGGGCGGGTCCCTGAGGTCCCCGTCGTAACTCGAGAACACCTGCCGCAACTCGAGAAATTCCAGGAAGTTCCCCCTTCCAGGCGAGATGAGGCCTATTTCCGATGAGGCGTCTGGAGACTAATGACACCTAACCTCTGGAAATTCGAAAGGGTCTTTCACACCCTTGCGGCAACTCAAGAAGTTCACCGCCATACCCATCTCCACTCGAGAGGAAGCACGATGATCCCGCGCACATCCAGAGGAGCCCCGTATCCCCCTCTTAGCTCGAGATGAGGGATCCTTTCCCTGCTTTCAACGGGAAAGAATTCCCGGCGTTCCCGTCGCATCTCAAGAGGAGGCACTCTCAACAGGAAAGGCGAGCGGAACTCCATGGTCGTACCACCATTCCAAGAGTCCCCCAGATGTCTCAGTCCATTTCAGAGGAACCTCTTTGCCCTGCACTGGCTCATCTTTCACGCCGAGGATCGACTCACACCACGGTGGCACGTGGGACAGCCCTGTGGGAAAGCCTCGAGGGAAAGCCTCGAGGGAAAACCACAGATCCTTTGATCCACGCCACGGGAAGCGTGACATTGCTGCTAAGGCCTGCAAGGAAAGCGCACGTGCATGCTCCCACTCAAGTCGAGGCCTGACTCCCCTGGGGAGACTCCAGAAGTACCCAAAGATCCATGTCAGCCCCTGACAGGAATCCTCGGTTCCGGGCCTGACTCCACAGAAGGTTTTTGGCCCCGGTATTGACGGGAGAGGAATCCCGAGAGGCCCCCTAGCAACTCGCATGGGGACTGGCCTCTCCTGAGGCCACCAGGGCGGGTCCCTGAGGTCCCCGTCGTAACTCGAGAACACCTGCCGCAACTCGAGCAAATCCAGGAAGTTCTCCCTTCCAGGCGAGATGAGGCCTATTTCCGATGAGGTGTCTGGAGCCTAATGACACCTAACCTCTGGAACTTCGAAAGGGTCATTCACAACCTTGCTGCAACTCAAGAAGTTCACCGCCATACCCGTCTCCACTCGGGAGGAAGCACGATGGTCCCGCCCACATCCAGAGGAGCCCCGTTTCCCCCTCTTAGCTCGAGATGAGGGATCCTTTCCCTGCTTTCAACGGGAAAGAATTCCCGGCGTTCCCGTCGCATCTCAAGAGGAGGCACTCTCAACAGGAAAGGCGAGAGGAACTCCATGGTCGTACCACCATTCCAAGAGTCCCCCAGATGTCTCAGTCCATTCCAGAGGAACTTCTTTGCCCTGCACTGGCTCATCTTTCACGCCGAGGATCGACTCACACCACGGTGGCACGTGGGACAGCCCTGTGGGAAAGCCTCGAGGGAAAGCCTCGAGGGAAAACCACAGATCCTTTGATCCACGCGACGGGAAGCATGACATTGCTGCTACAGCCTGGAAGGAAAGCGCACGTGCATGCTCCCACTCAAGACGAGGCCTGACTCCCCTGGGGAGACTCCAGAAGTACCCAAAGATCCATGTCAGCCCCTGACAGGAATCCTCGGTTCCGGGCCTGACTCCACAGAAGGTTTTTGGCCCCGGTATCGACGGGAGAGGAATCCCGAGAGGCCCCCTAGCAACTCGCATGGGGACTGGCCTCTCCTGAGGCCACCAGGGCGGGTCCCTGAAGTCCCCGTCGTAACTCGAGAACACCTGCCGCAACTCGAGAAAATCCAGGAAGTTCTCCCTTCCAGGCGAGATGAGGCCTATTTCCGATGAGGCGTCTGGAGCCTAATGACACCTAACCTCTGGAACTTCGAAAGGGTCATTCACAACCTTGCTGCAACTCAAGAATTTCACCGCCATACCCGTCTCCACTCGGGAGGAAGCACGATGGTCCCGCCCACATCCAGAGGAGCCCCGTTTCCCCCTCGGAGCTCGAGATGAGGGATCCTTTCCCTGCTTTCAACGGAAAAGAATTCCTGGCGTTCCCGTCGCATCTCAAGAGGAGGCACTCTCAACAGGAAAGGCGAGAGGAACTCCATGGTCGTACCACCATTCAAAGAGTCCCCCAGATGTCTCAGTCCATTCCAGAGGAACCTCTTTGCCCTGCACTGGCTCATCTTTCACGCCGAGGATTGACTCACACCACAGTGGCACGTGGGACAGCCCTGTGGGAAAGCCTCGAGGGAAAGCCTCGAGGGAAAACCACAGATCCTTTGATCCACGCGACAGGAAACGTAACATTGCTGCTACAGCCTGGAAGGAAAGCGCACGTGCATGCCCCCACTCGAGACGAGGCCTGACTCCCCTGGGGAGACTCCAGAAGTACCCAAAGATCCATGTCAGCCCCTGAGAGGAATCCTCGGTTCCGGCCCTGACTCCACACAAGGTTTTTGGCCCCAGTATCGATGGGAGAGGAATCCCGAGAGGCCCCCTAGCAACTCGCATGGGGACTGGCCTCTCCTGAGGCCACCAGGGCGAGTCCCTGAGGTCCCCGTCGTAACTCGAGAACACCTGCCGCAACTCGAGAAAATCCAGGAAGTTCTCCCTTCCAGGCGAGATGAGGCCTATTTCCGATGAGGCGTCTGGAGACTAATGACACCTAACCTCTGGAACTTCGAAAGGGTCTTTCACACCCTTGCTGCAACTCAAGAAGTTCACCGCCATACCCGTCTCCACTCGAGAGGATGCACGATGGTCCCGCCCACATCTAGAGGAGCCCCGTTTCCCCCTCGTAGCTCGAGATGAGGGATCCTTTCCCTGCTTTCAACGGGAAAGAATTCCCGGCGTTACCGTCGCATCTCAAGAGGAGGCACTCTCAACAGGAAAGGCGAGAGAAACTCCATGGTCGTACCACCATTCCAAAAGTCCCCCAGATGTCTCAGTCCATTCCAGAGGAACCTCTTTGCCCTGCACTGGCTCATCTTTCACGCCGAGGATCGACTCACACCACGGTGGCACGTGGGACAGCCCTGTGGGAAAGCCTCGAGGGAAAACCACATATCCTTTGATCCACGCGACGGGAAGCGTCACATTGCTGCTACAGCCTGGAAGGAAAGCGCACGTGCATGCCCCCACTCGAGACGAGGCCTGACTCCCCTGGGGAGACTCCAGAAGTACCCAAAGATCCATGTCAGCCCTTGAGAGGAATTCTCGGTTCCGGCCCTGACTCCACGCAAGGTTTTTGGCCCCGGTATCGACGGGAGAGGAATCCCGAGAGGCCTCCCAGCAACTCGCATGGGGACTGGCCTCTCCTGAGGCCACCACGGCGGGTCCCTGAGGTCCCCGTCGTAACTCGAGAACACCTGCCGCAACTCGAGAAAATCCAGGAAGTTCTCCCTTCCAGGCCAGATGAGGCCTATTTCCGATGAGGCGTCTGGAGACTAATGACACCTAACCTCTGGAACTTCGAAAGGGTCTTTCACACCCTTGCTGCAACTCAAGAAGTTCACCGCCATACCCGTCTCCACTCGAGAGGAAGCACGATGGTACCGCCCACATCCAGAGGAGCCCCGTTTCCCCCTCGTAGCTCGAGATGAGGGATCCTTTCACTGCTTTCAAAGCAAAGAATTCCCGGCGATCCTGACGCATCTCAAGAGGTGGCACTCTAAACAGGAAAGGCGAGAGGAACTCCATGGTCGTACCACCATTCCAAGAGTCCCCCAGATGTCTCAGTCCATTCCAGAGGAACCTCTTTGCCCTGCACTGGCTCATCTTTCACGCCGAGGATCGACTCACACCACGGTGGCACGTGGGACAGCCCTGTGGGAAAGCCTCGATGGAAAATCACAGATCCTTTGATCCACGCGACGGGAAGCGTGACATTGCTGCTACAGCCTGGAAGGAAAGCGCACGTGCATGCCCCCACTCGAGACGAGGCCTGACTCCCCTGGGGAGACTCCAGAAGTAACCAAAGATCCATGTCAGCCCCTGAGAGGAATCCTCGGTTCCGGCCCTGACTCTACACAAGGTTTTTGGCCCCGGTATCGACGGGAGAGGAATCCCGAGAGGCCCCCTAGCAACTCGCATGGGGACTGGCCTCTCCTGAGGCCACCAGGGCGGGTCCCTGAGGTCCCCGTCGTAACTCGAGAACACTTGCCGCAACTCGAGAAAATCCAGGAATTTCTCCCTTCCAGGCGAGATGAGGCCTATTTCCGGTGAGGCGTCTTGAGACTAATGACACCTAACCTCTGGAACTTCGAAAGGGTCTTTCACACCCTTGCTGCAACTCAAGAAGTTCACCGCCATACCCGTCTCCACTCGAGAGGAAGCACGATGGTCCCGCCCACATCCAGAGGAGCCCCGTTTCCCCCTCGGAGCTCGAGATGAGGGATCCTTTCACTGCTTTCAAAGCAAAGAATTCCCGGCGTTCCTGACGCATCTCAAGAGGTGGCACTCTCAACAGGAAAGGCGAGAGGAACTCCATGGTCGTACCACCATTCCAAGAGTCCCCCAGATGTCTCAGTCCATTCCAAAGGAACCTCTTTGCCCTGCACTGGCTCATCTTTCACGCCGAGGATCGACTCACACCACGGTGGCACGTGGGACAGCCCTGTGGGAAAGCCTCGATGGAAAATCACAGATCCTTTGATCCACGCGACGGGAAGCGTGACATTGCTGCTACAGCCTGGAAGGAAAGCGCACGTGCATGCCCCCACTCGAGACGAGGCCTGACTCCCCTGGGGAGACTCCAGAAGTACCCAAAGATCCATGTCAGCCCCTGAGAGGAATCCTCGGTTCCGGCCCTGACTCTACACAAGGTTTTTGGCCCCGGTATCGACGGGAGAGTAATTCCGAGAGGCCCCCTAGCAACTCGCATGGGGACTGGCCTCTCCTGAGGCCACCAGGGCGGGTCCCTGAGGTCCCCGTCGTAACTCGAGAACACCTGCCGCAACTCGAGAAAATCCAGGAAGTTCTCCCTTCCAGGCGAGATGAGGCGTATTTCCGATGAGGCGTCTGGAGACTAATGACACCTAACCTCTGGAACTTCGAAAGGGTTTTTCACACCCTTGCTGCAACTCAAGAAGTTCACCGCCATACCCGTCTCCACTCGAGAGGATGCACGATGGTCCCGCCCACATCCAGAGGAGCCCCGTTTCCCCCTCGTAGCTCGAGATGAGGGATCCTTTCCCTGCTTTCAACGGGAAAGAATTCCCGGCGTTCCCGTCGCATCTCAAGAGGAGGCACTCTCAACAGGAAAGGCGAGAGAAACTCCATGGTCGTACCACCATTCCAAGAGTCCCCCAGATGTCTCAGTCCATTCCAGAGGAAACTCTTTGCCCTGCACTGGCTCATCTTTCACGCCGAGGATCGACTCACACCACGGTGGCACGTGGGGCAGCCCTGTGGGAAAGCCTCGAGGGAAAGCCTCGAGGGAAAACCACAGATCCTTTGATCCACGCGACGGGAAGCGTGACATTGCTGCTACAGCCTGGAAGGAAATCGCACGTGCATGCCCCCACTCGAGACGAGGCCTGACTCCCCTGGGGAGACTCCAGAAGTACCCAAAGATCCATGTCAGCCCTTGAGAGCAATTCTCGGTTCCGGCCCTGACTCCACACAAGGTTTTTGGCCCCGGTATCGACGGGAGAGGAATCCCGAGAGGCCTCCCAGCAACTCGCATGGGGACTGGCCTCTCCTGAGGCCACCAGGGCGGGTCGCTGAGGTCCCCGTCGTAACTCGAGAACACCTGCCGCAACTCGAGAAAATCCAGGAAGTTCTCCCTTCCAGGCGAGATGAGGCCTATTTCCGATGAGGCGTCTGGAGACTAATGACACCTAACCTCTGGAATTTCGAAAGGGTCTTTCACACCCTTGCTGCAACTCAAGAAGTTCACCGCCATACCCGTCTCCACTCGAGAGGAAGCACGATGGTCCCGCCCACATCCAGAGGAGCCCCGTTTCCCCCTCGGAGCTCGAGATGAGGGATCCTTTCCCTGCTTTCAACGGGAAAGAATTCCCGGCGTTCCCGTCGCATCTCAAGTGGAGGCACTCTCAACAGGAAAGGCGAGCGGAACTCCATGGTCGTACCACCATTCCAAGAGTCCCCCAGATGTCTCAGTCAATTCCAGAGGAACCTCTTTGCCCTGCACTGGCTCATCTTTCACGCCGAGGATCGACTCACACCACGGTGGCACGTGGGACAGCCCTGTGGGAAAGCCTCGATGGAAAATCACAGATCCTTTGATCCACGCGACGGGAAGCGTGACATTGCTGCTACAGCCTGGAAGGAAAGCGCACGTGCATGCCCCCACTCGAGACGAGGCCTGACTCCCCTGGGGAGACTCCAGAAGTACCCAAAGATCCATGTCAGCCCCTGAGAGGAATCCTCGGTTCCGGCCCTGACTCTACACAAGGTTTTTGGCCCCGGTATCGACGGGAGAGGAATCCCGAGAGGCCCCCTAGCAACTCGCATGGGGACTGGCCTCTCCTGAGGCCACCAGGGCGGGTCCCTGAGGTCCCCGTCGTAACTCGAGAACACCTGCCGCAACTCGAGAAAATCCAGGAAGTTCTCCCTTCCAGGCGAGATGAGGCCTATTTCCGATGAGGCGTCTGGAGACTAATGACACCTAACCTCTGGAACTTCGAAAGGGTCTTTCACACCCTTGCTGCAACTCAAGAAGTTCACCGCCATACCCGTCTCCACTCGAGAGGAAGCACGATGGTCCCGCCCACATCCAGAGGAGCCACCTTTCCCCCTCGGAGCTCGAGATGAGGGATCCTTTCCCTGCTTTCAACGGGAAAGAATTCCCGGCGTTCCCGTCGCATCTCAAGAGGAGGCACTCTCAACAGGAAAGGCGAGAGAAACTCCATGGTCGTACCACCATTCCAAGAGTCCCCCAGATGTCTCAGTCCATTCCAGAGGAACCTCTTTGCCCTGCAATGGCTCATCTTTCACGCC
Organism: Capricornis sumatraensis; assembly: GCF_032405125.1. Lineage (NCBI taxonomy): Eukaryota > Metazoa > Chordata > Mammalia > Artiodactyla > Bovidae > Capricornis > Capricornis sumatraensis. The sequence goes on from NW_027184619.1 coordinate 470,386, forward strand.
GAGGATCGACTCACACCACGGTGGCACGTGGGACAGCCCTGTGGGAAAGCCTCGATGGAAAACCACAGATCCATTACTCCACTCGACGGGATGCGTGACATTGCTGCTACAGCCTGGAAGGAAATCGCACGTGCATGCCCCCACTCGAGACGAATCCTGACTCCCCTGGGGAGACTCCAGAAGTACCCAAACATCCATGTCAGCCCCTGAGAGGAATCCTCGGTTCCGGCCCTGACTCCACACAAGGATTTTGGCCCCGGTATCGACGGGAGATTAATCCCGAGAGGCCCCCTAGCAACTCGCATGGGTACTGGCCTCCCCTGAGGCGACCAGGGCGGGTCCCTGAGGTCCCCTTCGTACCTCGAGAACACCTGCCGCAACTCGAGAAAATCCAGGAAGTTCTCCCTTCCAGGCGAGATGAAGCCTATTTCCGATGAGGCGTCTGGAGACAAATGACACCTAACATCTGGAACTTCGAAAGGGTCTTTCACACCCTTGCTGCAACTCAAGAAGTTCACCGCCATACCCGTCTCCACTCGAGAGGAAGCACGATGGTCACGCCCACATCGAGAGGAGCCCCGTTTCCCCCTCGTAGCTCGAGAAGAGGGATCCTTTCCCTGCTTTCAACGCAAAGAATTCCCGGCGTTCCCGTCACATCTAAAGAGGAGGCACTCTCAACAGGAAAGGCGAGAGGAACTCCATGGTCGTACCACCATTCCAAGAGTCCCCGAGATGTCTCAGTCCATTCCAGAGGAACCTCTTTGCCCTGCACTGGCTCATCTTTCACGCCGAGGATCGACTCACACCACGGTGGCACGTGGGACAGCCCTATGGGAAAGCCTCGAGGGAAAGCCTCGAGGGAAAATCACAGATCCTTTGATCCACACCACGGGAAGCGTGACATTGCTGCTACAGCCTGGAAGGAAAGCGCACGTGCATGCCCCCACTCGAGCCGAGGCCTGACTCCCCTGGGGAGACTCCAGAAGTACCCAAACATCCATGTCAGCCCCTGAGAGGAATCCTCGGTCCCGGCCCTGACTCCACACAAGGTTTTTGGCCCCGGTATCGACGGGAGAGGAATCCCGAGGGGCCCCCTAGCAACTAGCATAGGGAGTGGCCTCTCCTGAGGCCACCAGGGCGGGTCCCTGAGTTCCCCGTCGTAACTCGAGAACACCTGCCGCAACTCGAGAAAATCCAGGAAGTTCTCCCTTCCAGGCGATATGAGGCCTATTTCCGATGAGGCGTCTGGAGACTAATGACACCTAACCTCTGGAACTTCGAAAGGGTCTTTCACACAATTGCTGCAACTCAAGAAGTTCACCGCCATACCCGTCTCCACTCGAGAGGAAGCACGATGGTCCCGCCCACATCCAGAGGAGCCCCGTTTCCCCCTCGTAGCTCGAGATGAGGGATCCTTTCCCTGCTTTCAACGGGAAAGAATTCCCAGCGTTCCCGTCGCATCTCAAGAGGAGGCACTCTCAACAGAAAAGGCGAGAGGAACTCCATGGTCGTACCACCATTCCAAGAGTCCCCCAGATGTCTCAGTCTATTCCAGAGGAACCTCTTTGCCCTGCACTGGCTCATCTTTCACGCCGAGGATCGACTCACACCAAGGTGGCACGTGGGGCAGCCCTGTGGGAAAGCCTCGAGGGAAAACCACAGATCCTTTGATCCACGCGACGGGAAGCGTGACATTGCTGCTACAGTCTGAAAGGAAAGCGCACGTCCATGCCCCCACTCGAGACGAGGCCTGACTCCCCTGGGGAGACTCCAGAAGTACTCAAAGATTCATGTCAGCCCCTGAGAGGAATCCTCGGTTCCAGCCCTGACTCCACACAAGGTTTTTGGCCCCAGTATCGACGGGAGAGGAATCCCTAGAGGCCCCCTAGCAACTCGCATGGGGACTGGCTTTTCCAGAGGCCACCAGAGCGGGTCCCTGATGTCCCCGTCGTATCTCGAGAACACCTGCCGCAACTCGAGAAAATCCAGGAAGTTCTCCCTTACAGGCGAGATGAGGCCAATTTCCGATGAGGCGTCTGGAGAGTAATGACACCTAACCTCTGGAAATTCGAAAGGGTCTTTCACACCCTTGCGGCAACTCAAGAAGTTCACAGCCATACCCATCTCCACTCGAGAGGAAGCACGATGATCCCGCGCACATCCAGAGGAGCCCCGTATCCCCCTCTTAGCTCGAGATGAGGGATCCTTTCCCTGCTTTCAACGGGAAAGAATTCCCGGCGTTCCCGTCACATCTCAAGAGGAGGCACTCTCAACAGGAAAGGCGAGAGTAACTCCATGGTCGTACCACCATTCCAAGAGTCCCCCAGATGTCTCAGTCCATTCCAGAGGAACCTCTTTGCCCTGCACTGGCTCATCTTTCACGCCGAGGATCGACTCACACCACGGTGGCACGTGGGACAGCCCTGTGGGAAACCTCGAGGGAAAGCCTCGAGGGAAAACCACAGATCCTTTGATCCACGCGATGGGAAGCGTGACATTGCTGCTACAGCCTGGAAGGAAAACGCACGAGCATGCCCCCACTCGAGATGAGGCCTGTCTCCCCTGGCGAGACTCCAGAAGTACCCAAAGATCCATATCAGCCCGTGAGAGAAATCCTCGGTTCCGGCCCTGACTCCACACAAGGTTTTTGGCCCCAGTATCGATGGGAGAGGAATCCCGAGAGGCCCCCTAGCAACTCGCATGGGGACTCTCCGTTCCTTAGGCCACCAGGGCGGGTCCCTGAGGTCCCCGTCGTAACTCGAGAACACCTGCCGCAACTCGAGAAAATCCAGGAAGTTCTCCCTTCCAGGCGAGATGAGGCCTATTTCCGATGAGGCGTCTGGAGACTAATGACACCTAACCTCTGGAACTTCGAAAGGGTCTTTCACACCCTTGCTGCAACTCAAGAAGTTCACCGCCATACCAGTCTCCACTCGAGAGGTAGCACGATGGTCCCGCCCACATCCAGAGGAGCCCCGTTTCCCCCTCGGAGCTCGAGATGAGGGATCGTTTCCCTGCTTTCAACGGGAAAAAATTCCCAGCATTCCCGTCGCATCTCAAGAGGAGGCAATCTCAACAGGAAAGGCGAGAGGAACTCCATGGTCGTACCACCATTCCTAGAGTCCCCTAGATGTCTCAGTCCATTCCAGAGGAACCTCTTTGACCTGCACTGGCTCATCTTTCACGCCGAGGATCGACTCACACCACGGTGCCACGTGGGACAGCCCTGTGGGAAAGCCTCGAGGGAAAGCCTCGAGGGAAAGCCACAGATCCTTTCATAAATGCGACGGGAAGAATGACATTGCTGCTACAGCCTGGAAGGAAAGCGCACGTGCATGCCCCCACTCGAGACGAGGCCTGACTCCCCTGGGGAGACTCCAGAAGTACCCAAAGATCCATGTCAGCCCCTGAGAGGAATCCTCAGTTCCGGCCCTGACTCCACACAAGTTTTTTGGACCCGGTATCGACGGGAGAAGAATCACGAGAGGCCACCTAGCAAGACGCATGGGGACTGTTCTCTATTGAGGCCACCAGGGCGGGTCCCTGAGGTCCCCGTCTTAACTCTAGAACACCTCCCGCAACTCGAGAAAATCCAGGAAGTTCTCCCTTCCAGGCGAGATGAGGCCTCTTTCCGATGAGGCGTCTGGAGACTAATGACACCTAACCTCTGGAACTTCGAAAGGGTCTTTCACACCCTTGCTGCAACTCAAGAAGTTCACCGCCATACCCGTCTCCACTCTAGAGGAAGCACGATGGTCCCGCCCACATCCAGAGGAGCCCCGTTTCCCCCTCGTAGCTCGAGATGAGTGATCCTTTCCCTGCATTCAACGGGAAAGAATTCCCGGCGTTCCCGTCACATCTCAAGAGGAGGCACTCTCAACAGGAAAGGCGAGCGGAACTCCATGGTCGTACCACCATTCCAAGAGTCCCCCAGATGTCTCAGTCCATTCCAGACGAACCTCTTTGCCCTGCACTGGCTCATCTTTCACGCCGAGGATCGACTCACACCACGGTGGCACGTGGGACAGCCCTGTGGGAAAGCCTCGATGGATAATCACAGATCCTTTGATCCACGCGACGGGAAGCGTGACATTGCTGCTACAGCCTGGAAGGAAAGCGCACGTGCATGCCCCCACTCGAGACGAGGCCTGACTCCCCTGGGGAGACTCCAGAAGTACCCAAAGATCCATGTCAGCCCTTGAGAGCAATTCTCGGTTCCGGCCCTGACTCCAAACAAGGTTTTTGGCCCCGGTATCGACGGGAGAGGAATCCCGAGAGGCCTCCCAGCAACTCGCATGGGGACTGGCCTCTCCTGAGGCCACCAGGGCGGGTCCCTGAGGTCCCCGTCGTAACTCGAGAACACCTGCCGCAACTCGAGAAAATCCAGGAAGTTCTCCCTTCCAGGCGAGATGAGGCCTATTTCCGATGAGGCGTCTGGAGACTAATGACACCTAACCTCTGGAACTTCGAAAGGGTCTTTCACACCCTTGCTGCAACTCAAGAAGTTCACCGCCATACCCGTCTCCACTCGAGAGGAAGCACGATGGTCCCGCCCACATCCAGAGGAGCCACGTTTCCCCCTCGGAGCTCGAGATGAGGGATCCTTTCCCTGCTTTCAACGGGAAAGAATTCCCGGCGTTCCCGTCGCATCTCAAGAGGAGGCACTCTCAACAGGAAAGACGAGAGAAACTCCATGGTCGTACCACCATTCCAAGAGTCCCCCAGATGTCTCAGTCCATTCCAGAGGAACCTCTTTGCCCTGCACTGGCTCATCTTTCACGCCGAGGATCGACTCACACCACGGTGGCACGTGGGACAGCACTGTGGGAAAGCCTTGATGGAAAACCACAGATCCATTACTCCACTCGACGGGATGCGTGACATTGCTGCTACAGCCTGGAAGGAAATCGCACGTGCATGCCCCCACTCGAGACGAGGCCTGACTCCCCTGGGGAGACTCCAGAAGTACCCAAACATCCATGTCAGCCCCTGAGAGGAATCCTCGGTTCCGGCCCTGACTCCACACAAGGTTTTTGGCCCCGGTATCGACGGGAGATTAATCCCGAGAGGCCCCCTACAACTCGCATGGGTACTGGCCTCCCCTGAGGCGACCAGGGCGGGTCCCTGAGGTCCCCTTCGTACCTCGAGAACACCTGCCGCAACTCGAGAAAATCCAGGAAGTTCTCCCTTCCAGGCGAGATGAAGCCTATTTCCGATGAGGCGTCTGGAGACAAATGACACCTAACATCTGGAACTTCGAAAGGGTCTTTCACACCCTTGCTGCAACTCAAGAAGTTCACCGCCATACCCGTCTCCACTCGAGAGGAAGCACGATGGTCACGCCCACATCGAGAGGAGCCCCGTTTCCCCCTCGTAGCTCGAGAAGAGGGATCCTTTCCCTGCTTTCAACGCAAAGAATTTCCGGCGTTCCCGTCACATCTAAAGAGGAGGCACTCTCAACAGGAAAGGCGAGAGGAACTCCATGGTCGTACCACCATTCCAAGAGTCCCCGAGATGTCTCAGTCCATTCCAGAGGAACCTCTTTGCCCTGCACTGGCTCATCTTTCACGCCGAGGATCGACTCACACCACGGTGGCACGTGGGACAGCCCTGTGGGAAAGCCTCGAGGGAAAGCCTCGAGGGAAAACCACAGATCCTTTGATCCACACCACGGGAAGCGTGACATTGCTGCTACAGCCTGGAAGGAAAGCGCACGTGCATGCCCCCACTCGAGCCGAGGCCTGACTCCCCTGGGGAGACTCCAGAAGTACCCAAACATCCATGTCAGCCCCTGAGAGGAATCCTCGGTTCCGGCCCTGACTCCACACAAGGTTTTTGGCCCCGGTATCGACGGGAGAGGAATCCCGAGGGGCCCCCTAGCAACTAGCATAGGGAGTGGCCTCTCCTGAGGCCACCAGGGCGGGTCCCTGAGTTCCCCGTCGTAACTCGAGAACACCTGCCGCAACTCGAGAAAATCCAGGAAGTTCTCCCTTCCAGGCGATATGAGGCCTATTTCCGATGAGGCGTCTGGAGACTAATGACACCTAACCTCTGGAACTTCGAAAGGGTCTTTCACACAATTGCTGCAACTCAAGAAGTTCACCGCCATACCCGTCTCCACTCGAGAGGAAGCACGATGGTCCCGCCCACATCCAGAGGAGCCCCGTTTCCCCCTCGTAGCTCGAGATGAGGGATCCTTTCCCTGCTTTCAACGGGAAAGAATTCCCAGCGTTCCCGTCGCATCTCAAGAGGAGGCACTCTCAACAGAAAAGGCGAGAGGAACTCCATGGTCGTACCACCATTCCAAGAGTCCCCCAGATGTCTCAGTCTATTCCAGGGGAACCTCTTTGCCCTGCACTGGCTCATCTTTCACGCCGAGGATCGACTCACACCAAGGTGGCACGTGGGGCAGCCCTGTGGGAAAGCCTCGAGGGAAAACCACAGATCCTTTGATCCACGCGACGGGAAGCGTGACATTGCTGCTACAGTCTGGAAGGAAAGCGCACGTCCATGCCCCCACTCGAGACGAGGCCTGACTCCCCTGGGGAGACTCCAGAAGTACTCAAAGATTCATGTCAGCCCCTGAGAGGAATCCTCGGTTCCAGCCCTGACTCCACACAAGGTTTTTGGCCCCAGTATCGACGGGAGAGGAATCCCTAGAGGCCCCCTAGCAACTCGCATGGGGACTGGCTTTTCCAGAGGCCACCAGAGCGGGTCCCTGATGTCCCCGTCGTATCTCGAGAACACCTGCCGCAACTCGAGAAAATCCAGGAAGTTCTCCCTTACAGGCGAGATGAGGCCAATTTCCGATGAGGCGTCTGGAGAGTAATGACACCTACCTCTGGAAATTCGAAAGGGTCTTTCACACCCTTGCGGCAACTCAAGAAGTTCACAGCCATACCCATCTCCACTCGAGAGGAAGCACGATGATCCCGCGCACATCCAGAGGAGCCCCGTATCCCCCTCTTAGCTCGAGATGAGGGATCCTTTCCCTGCTTTCAACGGGAAAGAATTCCCGGCGTTCCCGTCACATCTCAAGAGGAGGCACTCTCAACAGGAAAGGCGAGAGTAACTCCATGGTCGTACCACCATTCCAAGAGTCCCCCAGATGTCTCAGTCCATTCCAGAGGAACCTCTTTGCCCTGCACTGGCTCATCTTTCACGCCGAGGATCGACTCACACCACGGTGGCACGTGGGACAGCCCTGTGGGAAAGCCTCGAGGGAAAGCCTCGAGGGAAAACCACAGATCCTTTGATCCACGTGATGGGAAGCGTGACATTGCTGCTACAGCCTGGAAGGAAAACGCACGAGCATGCCCCCACTCGAGATGAGGCCTGTCTCCCCTGGCGAGACTCCAGAAGTACCCAAAGATCCATATCAGCCCGTGAGAGAAATCCTCGGTTCCGGCCCTGACTCCACACAAGGTTTTTGGCCCCAGTATCGATGGGAGAGGAATCCCGAGAGGCCCCCTAGCAACTCGCATGGGGACTCTCCGTTCCTTAGGCCACCAGGGCGGGTCCCTGAGGTCCCCGTCGTAACTCGAGAACACCTGCCGCAACTCGAGAAAATCCAGGAAGTTCTCCCTTCCAGGCGAGATGAGGCCTATTTCCGATGAGGCGTCTGGAGACTAATGACACCTAACCTCTGGAACTTCGAAAGGGTCTTTCACACCCTTGCTGCAACTCAAGAAGTTCACCGCCATACCAGTCTCCACTCGAGAGGAAGCACGATGGTCCCGCCCACATCCAGAGGAGCCCCGTTTCCCCCTCGGAGCTCGAGATGAGGGATCGTTTCCCTGCTTTCAACGGGAAAAAATTCCCAGCATTCCCGTCGCATCTCAAGAGGAGGCAATCTCAACAGGAGAGGCGAGAGGAACTCCATGGTCGTACCACCATTCCTAGAGTCCCCTAGATGTCTCAGTCCATTCCAGAGGAACCTCTTTGACCTGCACTGGCTCATCTTTCACGCCGAGGATCGACTCACACCACGGTGCCACGTGGGACAGCCCTGTGGGAAAGCCTCGAGGGAAAGCCTCGAGGGAAAGCCACAGATCCTTTCATAAATGCGACGGGAAGAATGACATTGCTGCTACAGCCTGGAAGGAAAGCGCACGTGCATGCCCCCACTCGAGACGAGGCCTGACTCCCCTGGGGAGACTCCAGAAGTACCCAAAGATCCATGTCAGCCCCTGAGAGGAATCCTCGGTTCCGGCCCTGACTCCACACAAGTTTTTTGGACCCGGTATCGACGGGAGAAGAATCACGAGAGGCCACCTAGCAAGACGCATGGGGACTGTTCTCTATTGAGGCCACCAGGGCGGGTCCCTGAGGTCCCCGTCTTAACTCTAGAACACCTCCCGCAACTCGAGAAAATCCAGGAAGTTCTCCCTTCCAGGCGAGATGAGGCCTCTTTCCGATGAGGCGTCTGGAGACTAATGACACCTAACCTCTGGAACTTCGAAAGGGTCTTTCACACCCTTGCTGCAACTCAAGAAGTTCACCGCCATACCCGTCTCCACTCTAGAGGAAGCACGATGGTCCCGCCCACATCCAGAGGAGCCCCGTTTCCCCCTCGTAGCTCGAGATGAGTGATCCTTTCCCTGCATTCAACGGGAAAGAATTCCCGGCGTTCCCGTCACATCTCAAGAGGAGGCACTCTCAACAGGAAAGGCGAGCGGAACTCCATGGTCGTACCACCATTCCAAGAGTCCCCCAGATGTCTCAGTCCATTCCAGACGAACCTCTTTGCCCTGCACTGGCTCATCTTTCACGCCGAGGATCGACTCACACCACGGTGGCACGTGGGACAGCCCTGTGGGAAAGCCTCGAGGGAAAGCCTCGAGGGAAAACCACAGATCCTTTGATCCACGCCACGGGAAGCGTGACATTGCTGCTACAGCCTCGAAGGAAAGCGCACGTGCATGTCCCCACTCGAGACGAGGCCTGACTCAGCTGGGGAGACTCCAGAAGTACCCAAAGATCCATGTCAGCCCCTGAGAGGAATCCTCGGTTCCGGCCCTGACTCCACACAAGTTTTTTGGCCCCGGTATCGACGGGAGAAGAATCACGAGAGGCCACCTAGCAAGACGCATGGGGACTGTTCTCTATTGAGGCCACCAGGGCGGGTCCCTGAGGTCCCCGTCTTAACTCTAGAACACCTCCCGCAACTCGAGAAAATCCAGGAAGTTCTCCCTTCCAGGCGAGATGAGGCCTATTTCCGATGAGGCGTCTGGAGACTAATGACACCTAACCTCTGGAACTTCGAAAGGGTCTTTCACACCCTTGCTGCAACTCAAGAAGTTCACCGCCATACCCGTCTCCACTCTAGAGGAAGCACGATGGTCCCGCCTACATCCAGAGGAGCCCCGTTTCCCCCTCGTAGCTCGAGATGAGGGATCCTTTCCCTGCTTTCAACGGGAAAGAATTCCCAGCGTTCCCGTCGCATCTCAAGAGGAGGCACTCTCAACAGAAAAGGCGAGAGGAACTCCATGGTCGTACCACCATTCCAAGAGTCCCCCAGATGTCTCAGTCCATTCAAGAGGAACCTCTTTGACCTGCACTGGCTCATCTTTCACGCCGAGGATCGACTCACACCACGGTGGCACGTGGGACAGTCCTGTGGGAAAGCCTCGAGGGAAAGCCTCGAGGGAAAACCACAGATCCTTTGATCCACGCGACGGGAAGCGTGACATTGCTGCTACAGCCTGGAAGGAAAGCGCACGTGCATGCCCCCACTCGAGACGAGGCCTGACTCCCCTGGGGAGTCTCCAGAAGTACCCAAAGAACCATGTCACCCCTGAGAGGAATCCTCGGTTCCGGCCCTGACTCCACACAAGGTTTTTGGCCCCGGTATCGACGGGAGAGGAATCCCGAGAGGCCCCCTAGCAACTCGCATGGGGACTGGCCTTTGCTGAGGCCACCAGGACGGGTACCTGAGGTCCCCGTCTTAACTCGAGAACACCTCCCGCAACTCGAGCAAATCCAGGAAGTTCTCCCTTCCAGGCAAGATGAGGCCTATTTCCGATGAGGCGTCTGGAGACTAATGACACCTAACCTCTGGAACTTCGAAAGGGTCTTTCACACCCTTGCTGCAACTCAAGAAGTTCACCGCCATAACCGTCTCCACTCGAGAGGAAGCACGATGGTCTCGCCCACATCCAGAGGAGCCCCGTTTCCCCCTCGGAGCTCGAGATGAGGGATCCTTTCCCTGCTTTCAACGGGAAAGAATTCCCGGCGTTCCCGTCGCATCTCAAGAGGAGGCACTCTCAACAGGAAAGGCGAGAGGAACTCCATGGTCGTATCATCATTCCAAGAGTCCCCCAGATATCTCAGTCCATTCCAGAGGAACCTCTTTGCCCTGCACTGGCTCATCTTTCACGCCGAGGATCGACTCACACCACGGTGGTACGTGGGACAGCCCTGTGGGAAAGCCTCGAGGGAATGCCTCGAGGGAAAACCACAGATCCTTTGATCCACGGGACGGGAAGCGTCACATTGCTGCTACAGCCTGGAAGGAAAGCGCACGTGCATGCCCCCGCTCGAGACGAGGCCTGACTCCCCTGGGGAGACTCCAGAAGTACCCAAAGATCCATGTCACCCCTGAGAGGAATCCTCGGTTCCGTCCCTGACTGCACACAAGATTTTTGGCCCCGGAATCGACAGGAGAGGAATCCCGAGAGGCCACCTAGCAACTCGCATGGACCTGGCCTCTCCTGAGGCCATCAGGGCGGGTCCCTGAGGTCCCCGTCGTAACTCGAGAACACCTGCCGCAACTCAAGAAAATCCAGGAAGTTCTCCCTTACAGGCCAGATGAGGCCTATTTCCGATGAGGCGTCTGGAGACTAATGACACCTAACCTCTGGAACTTCGAAAGGGTCTTTCACACCCTTGCTGCAACTCAAGAAGTTCACCGCCATACCCGTCTCCACTCGAGAGGAAGCACGATGGTCTCGCCCACATCCAGAGGAGCCCCGTTTCCCCCTCGGACCTCGAGATGAGGGATCCTTTCCCTGCTTTCAACGGGAAAGAATTCCCGGCGTTCCCGTCGCATCTCAAGAGGAGGCACTCTCAACAGAAAAGCCGAGAGGAACTCCATGGTCGTACCACCATTCCAAGAGTCCCCCAGATGTCTCAGTCCATTCCAGAGGAACCTCTTTGCCCTGCACTGGCTCATCTTTCACGCCGAGGATCGACTCACACCACGGTGGCACGTGGGACAGCCCTGTGGGAAAGCCTCGAGGGAAAGCCTCGAGGGAAAACCACAAAACCTTTGATCCACGCGACGGGAAGCGTGACATTGCTGCTACAGCCTGGAAGGAAAGCGCACGTGCATGCCCCCACTCGAGACGAGGCCTGACTCCCCTGGGGAGACTCCAGAAGTACCCAAAGATCCATGTCAGCCCCTGAGAGGAATCCTCGGTTCCGGCCCTGACTCCACACAAGGTTTTTGGCCCCGGTATCGACGGGAGAGGAATCCCGAGAGGCCCCCTAGCAACTCGCATGGGGACTGGCCTCTCCTGAGGCCACCAGGGCGGGTCCCTGAGGTCCCCGTCGTAACTCGAGAACACCTGCCGCAACTCGAGAAAATCCAGGAAGTTCTCCCTTCCAGGCGAGATGAGGCCTATTTCCGATGAGGCGTATGGAGTCTAATGACACCTAACCTCTGGAACTTCGAAAGGGTCTTTCACACCCTTGCTGCAACTCAAGAAGTTCACCGCCATACCCGTCTCCACTCTAGAGGAAGCACGATGGTCCCGCCCACATCCAGAGGAGCCCCGTTTCCCCCTCGTAGCTCGAGATGAGGGATCCTTTCCCTGCTTTCAACGGGAAATAATTCCCAGCGTTCCCGTCGCATCTCAAGACAAGGCACTCTCAACAGAAAAGGCGAGAGGAACTCCATGGTCGTACCACCATTCCAAGAGTCCCCCAGATGTCTCAGTCCATTCCAAAGGAACCTCTTTGCCCTGCACTGGCTCATCTTTCACGCCGAGGATCGACTCACACCACGGTGGCACGTGGGACAGCCCTGTGGGAAAGCCTCGAGGGAATGCCTCGAGGGAAAACCACAGATCCTTTGATCCACGCGACGGGAAGCGTCACATTGCTGCTACAGCCTGGAAGGAAAGCGCACGTGCATGCCCCCGCTCGAGACGAGGCCTGACTCCCCTGGGGAGACTCCAGAAGTACCCAAAGATCCATGTCACCCCTGAGAGGAATCCTCGGTTCCGTCCCTGACTGCACACAAGATTTTTGGCCCCGGAATCGACAGGAGAGGAATCCCGAGAGGCCACCTAGCAACTCGCATGGACCTGGCCTCTCCTGAGGCCATCAGAGCGGGTCCCTGAGGTCCCCGTCGTAACTCGAGAACACCTGCCGCAACTCAAGAAAATCCAGGAAGTTCTCCCTTACAGGCCAGATGAGGCCTATTTCCGATGAGGCGTCTGGAGACTAATGACACCTAACCTCTGGAACTTCGAAAGGGTCTTTCACACCCTTGCTGCAACTCAAGAAGTTCACCGCCATACCCGTCTCCACTCGAGAGGAAGCACGATGGTCTCGCCCACATCCAGAGGAGCCCCGTTTCCCCCTCGGAGCTCGAGATGAGGGATCCTTTCCCTGCTTTCAACGGGAAAGAATTCCCGGCGTTCCCGTCGCATCTCAAGAGGAGGCACTCTCAACAGAAAAGCCGAGAGGAACTCCATGGTCGTACCACCATTCCAAGAGTCCCCCAGATGTCTCAGTCCATTCCAGAGGAACCTCTTTGCCCTGCACTGGCTCATCTTTCACGCCGAGGATCGACTCACACCACGGTGGCACGTGGGACAGCCCTGTGGGAAAGCCTCGAGGGAAAGCCTCGAGGGAAAACCACAAAACCTTTGATCCACGCGACGGGAAGCGTGACATTGCTGCTACAGCCTGGAAGGAAAGCGCACGTGCATGCCCCCACTCGAGACGAGGCCTGACTCCCCTGGGGAGACTCCAGAAGTACCCAAAGATCCATGTCAGCCCCTGAGAGGAATCCTCGGTTCCGGCCCTGACTCCACACAAGGTTTTTGGCCCCGGTATCGACGGGAGAGGAATCCCGAGAGGCCCCCTAGCAACTCGCATGGGGACTGGCCTCTCCTGAGGCCACCAGGGCGGGTCCCTGAGGTCCCCGTCGTAACTCGAGAACACCTGCCGCAACTCGAGAAAATCCAGGAAGTTCTCCCTTCCAGGCGAGATGAGGCCTATTTCCGATGAGGCGTCTGGAGTCTAATGACACCTAACCTCTGGAACTTCGAAAGGGTCTTTCACACCCTTGCTGCAACTCAAGAAGTTCACCGCCATACCCGTCTCCACTCTAGAGGAAGCACGATGGTCCCGCCCACATCCAGAGGAGCCCCGTTTCCCCCTCGGAGCTCGAGATGAGGGATCCTTTCCCTGCTTTCAACGGGAAATAATTCCCAGCGTTCCCGTCGCATCTCAAGACAAGGCACTCTCAACAGAAAAGGCGAGAGGAACTCCATGGTCGTACCACCATTCCAAGAGTCCCCCAGATGTCTCAGTCCATTCCAGAGGAACCTCTTTGCCCTGCACTGGCTCATCTTTCACGCCGAGGATCGACTCACACCACGGTGGCACGTGGGACAGCCCTGTGGGAAAGCCTCGAGGGAAAACCACAGATCCTTTGATCCACGCCACGGGAAGCGTGACATTGCTGCTACAGCCTGTAAGGAAAGCGCACGTGCATGCCCCCACTCGAGACGAGGCCTGACTCCCCTGGGGAGACTCCAGAAGTACCCAAAGATCCATGTCAGCCCCTGAGAGGAATCCTCGGATCCGGCCCTGACTCCAAACAAGGTTTTTGGCCCCGGTATCGACAGAAGAGGAATCCCGAGAGGCCCCCTAGCAACTCGCATGGGGAATGGCCTCTTCTGAGGCCACCAGGGCGGGTCCCTGAGGTCCCCGTTGTAACTCGAGAACACCTGCCGCAACTCGAGAAAATCCAGGAAGTTCTCCCTTCCAGGCGAGATGAGGCCTATTTCCGATGAGGCGTCTGGAGACTAATGACACCTAACCTCTGGAACTTCGAAAGGGTCTTTCACACCCTTGCTGCAACTCAAGAAGTTCACCGCCATACCCGTCTCCAATCGAGAGGAAGCACGATGGTCCCGCCCACATCCAGAGGAGCCCTGTTTCCACCTCGTAGCTCGAGATGAGGGATCCTTTCCCTGCTTTCAACGGGAAAGAATTCCCGGCATTCACGTCCCATCTCAAGAGGAGGCACTCTCAACAGGAAAGGCGAGAGGAACTCCATGGTCGTACCACCATTCCAAGAGTCCCCCAGATGTCTCAGTCCATTCCAGAGGAACCTCTTTGCCCTGCACTGGCTCATCTTTCACGCCAAGGATCGACTCACACCACGGTGGCACGTGGGACAGCCCTGAGGGAAAGCCTCGAGGGAAAGCCTCGAGGGAAAACCACAGATCCTTTGATCCACGCGACGGGAAGCGTCACATTCCTGCTACAGCCTGGAAGGAAAGCGCACGTGCATGCCCCCGCTCGAGACGAGGCCTGACTCCCCTGGGGAGACTCCAGAAGTACCCAAAGATCCATGTCACCCCTGAGAGGAATCCTCGGTTCCGGCCCTGACTCCACACAAGGTTTTTGGCCCCGGTATCGACAGGAGAGGAATCCCGAGAGGCCACCTAGCAACTCGCATGGACCTGGCCTCTCCTGAGGCCATCAGGGCGGGTCCCTGAGGTCCCCGTCGTAATCGAGAACACCTGCCACAACTCAAAAAAATCCAGGAAGTTCTCCCTTCCAGGCGAGATGAGGCCTATTTCCGATGAGGCGTCTGGAGACTAATGACACCTAACCTCTGGAACTTCGAAAGGGTCTTTCACACCCTTGCTGCAACTCAAGAAGTTCACCGCCATACCCATCTCCACTCGAGAGGAAGCACGACGGTCCCGCCCACATCCAGAGGAGCCCCGTTTCCCCCTCGTAGCTCGAGATGAGGGATCCTTTCCCTGCATTTAACGGGAAAGAATTCCCGGCGTTCTCGTCGCATCTCAAGAGGAGGCACTCTCAACAGGAAAGGCTTGAGGAACTCCATGGTCGTACCACCATTGCAAGAGTCCCCCAGATGTCTCAGTCCATTCCAGAGGAACCTCTTTGCCCTGCACTGGCTCATCTTTCACGCCTAGGATCGACTCACACCACGGTGGCACGTGGGACAGCCCTGTGGGAAAGCCTCGAGGGAAAGCCTCGAGGGAAAACCACAGATCCTTTGATCCACGCGACGGGAAGCGTGACATTGCTGCTACAGCCTGGAAGGAAAGCGCACGTGCATGCCCCCACTCGAGACGAGGCCTGACTCCCCTGGGGAGACTCCAGAAGTACCCAAAGATCCATGTCAGCCCCTGAGAGGAATCCTCGGTTCCGGCCCTGACTCTACACAAGGTTTTTGGCCCCGGTATCGATGGGAGAGTAATTCCGAGAGGCCCCCTAGCAACTCGCATGGGGACTGGCCTCTCCTGAGGCCACCAGGGCGGGTCCCTGAGGTCCCCGTCGTAACTCGAGAACACCTGCCGCAACTCCAGAAAATCCAGGAAGTTCTCCCTTCCAGGCGAGATGAGGCCTATTTCCGATGAGGCGTCTGGAGACTAATGACACCTAACCTCTGGAACTTCGAAAGGGTCTTTCACACCCTTGCTGCAACTCAAGAAGTTCACCGCCATACCCGTCTCCACTCGAGAGGATGCACGATGGTCCCGCCCACATCCAGAGGAGCCCCGTTTCCCCCTCGTAGCTCGAGATGAGGGATCCTTTCCCTGCTTTCAACGGGAAAGAATTCCCGGCGTTCCCGTCGCATCTCAAGAGGAGGCACTCTCAACAGGAAAGGCGAGAGAAACTCCATGGTCGTACCACCATTCCAAGAGTCCCCCAGATGTCTCAGTCCATTCCAGAGGAAACTCTTTGCCCTGCACTGGCTCATCTTTCACGCCGAGGATCGACTCACACCACGGTGGCACGTGGGGCAGCCCTGTGGGAAAGCCTCGAGGGAAAGCCTCGAGGGAAAACCACAGATCCTTTGATCCACGCCACGGGAAGCGTGACATTGCTGCTACAGCCTGGAAGGAAATCGCACGTGCATGCCCCCACTCGAGACGAGGCCTGACTCCCCTGGGGAGACTCCAGAAGTACCCAAAGATCCATGTCAGCCCTTGAGAGGAATTCTCGGTTCCGGCCCAGATTCCACACAAGGTTTTTGGCCCCGGTATCGACGGGAGAGGAATCCCGAGAGGCCTCCCAGCAACTCGCATGGGGACTGGCCTCTCCTGAGGCCACCAGGGCGGCTTCCTGAGGTCCCCGTCGTAACTCGAGAACACCTGCCACAACTCGAGAAAATCCAGGAAGTTCTCCCTTCCAGGCGAGATGAGGCCTATTTCCGATGAGGCGTCTGGAGACTAATGACACCTAACCTCTGGAACTTCGAAAGGGTCTTTCACACCCTTGCTGCAACTCAAGAAGTTCACCGCCATACCCGTCTCCACTCGAGAGGAAGCACGATGGTCCCGCCCACATCCAGAGGAGCCCCGTTTCCCCCTCGTAGCTCGAGATGAGGGATCCTTTCCCTGCTTTCAACGGGAAAGAATTCCCGGCGTTCCCGTCGCATCTCAAGAGGTGGCACTCTCAACAGGAAAGGCGAGCGGAACTCCATGGTCGTACCACCATTCCAAGAGTCCCCCAGATGTCTCAGTCCATTCCAG
This sequence comes from Capricornis sumatraensis, assembly GCF_032405125.1. NCBI lineage: Eukaryota > Metazoa > Chordata > Mammalia > Artiodactyla > Bovidae > Capricornis > Capricornis sumatraensis. Next base: position 487,140 of record NW_027184619.1, read on the forward strand.
AGGAACCTCTTTGCCCTGCACTGGCTCATCTTTCACGCCGAGGATCGACTCACACCACGGTGGCACGTGGGACAGCCCTGTGGGAAAGCCTCGAGGGAACGCCTCGAGGGAAAACCACAGATCCTTTGATCCACGCGACGGGAAGCGTGACATTGCTGCTACAGCCTGGAAGGAAAGCGCACGTGCATGCCCCCACTCGAGACGAGGCCTGACTCCCCTGGGGAGAATCCTGAAGTACCCAAAGATCCATGTCAGCCATTGAGAGGAATTCTCGGTTCCGGCCCTGACTCCACAGAAGGTTTTTGGCCCCAGTATCGACGGGAGAGGAATCCCGAGAGGCCTCCCAGCAACTCGCATGGGGACTGGCCTCTCCTGAGGCCACCAGGGCGGGTCCCTGAGGTCCCCGTCGTAACTCGAGAACACCTGCCGCAACTCGAGAAAATCCAGGAAGTTCTCCCTTCCAGGCGAGATGAGGCTTATTTCCGATGAGGCGTCTGGAGACTAATGACACCTAACCTCTGGAACTTCGAAAGGGTCTTTCACACCTTGCTGCAACTCAAGAAGTTCACCGCCATACCCGTCTCCACTCGAGAGGAAGCACGATGGTCCCGCCCACATCCAGAGGAGCCCCGTTTCCCCCTCGTAGCTCGAGATGAGGGATCCTTTCACTGCTTTCAAAGCAAAGAATTCCCGGCGTTCCTGACGCATCTCAAGAGGTGGCACTCTAAACAGGAAAGGCGAGAGGAACTCCATGGTCGTACCACCATTCCAAGAGTCCCCCAGATGTCTCAGTCCATTCCAGAGGAACCTCTTTGCCCTGCACTGGCTCATCTTTCACGCCGAGGATCGACTCACACCACGGTGGCACGTGGGACAGCCCTGTGGGAAAGCCTCGATGGAAAATCACAGATCCTTTGATCCACGCGACGGGAAGCGTGACATTGCTGCTACAGCCTGGAAGGAAAGCGCACGTGCATGCCCCCACTCGAGACGAGGCCTGACTCCCCTGGGGAGACTCCAGAAGTACCCAAAGATCCATGTCAGCCCCTGAGAGGAATCCTCGGTTCCGGCCCTGACTCTACACAAGGTTTTTGGCCCCGGTATCGACGGGAGAGGAATCCCGAGAGGCCCCCTAGCAACTCGCATGGGGACTGGCCTCTCCTGAGGCCACCAGGGCGGGTCCCTGAGGTCCCCGTCGTAACTCGAGAACACCTGCCGCAACTCGAGAAAATCCAGGAATTTCTCCCTTCCAGGCGAGATGAGGCCTATTTCCGATGAGGCGTCTGGAGACTAATGACACCTAACCTCTGGAACTTCGAAAGGGTCTTTCACACCCTTGCTGCAACTCAAGAAGTTCACCGCCATACCCGTCTCCACTCGAGAGGAAGCACGATGGTCCCGCCCACATCCAGAGGAGCCCCGTTTCCCCCTCGTAGCTCGAGATGAGGGATCCTTTCACTGCTTTCAAAGCAAAGAATTCCCGGCGTTCCTGACGCATCTCAAGAGGTGGCACTCTCAACAGGAAAGGCGAGAGGAACTCCATGGTCGTACCACCATTCCAAGAGTCCCCCAGATGTCTCAGTCCATTCCAAAGGAACCTCTTTGCCCTGCACTGGCTCATCTTTCACGCCGAGGATCGACTCACACCACGGTGGCACGTGGGACAGCCCTGTGGGAAAGCCTCGATGGAAAATCACAGATCCTTTGATCCACGCGACGGGAAGCGTGACATTGCTGCTATAGCCTGGAAGGAAAGCGCACGTGCATGCCCCCACTCGAGACGAGGCCTGACTCCCCTGGGGAGACTCCAGAAGTACCCAAAGATCCATGTCAGCCCCTGAGAGGAATCCTCGGTTCCGGCCCTGACTCTACACAAGGTTTTTGGCCCCGGTATCGATGGGAGAGTAATTCCGAGAGGCCCCCTAGCAACTCGCATGGGGACTGGCCTCTCCTGAGGCCACCAGGGCGGGTCCCTGAGGTCCCCGTCGTAACTCGAGAACACCTGCCGCAACTCCAGAAAATCCAGGAAGTTCTCCCTTCCAGGCGAGATGAGGCCTATTTCCGATGAGGCGTCTGGAGACTAATGACACCTAACCTCTGGAACTTCGAAAGGGTCTTTCACACCCTTGCTGCAACTCAAGAAGTTCACCGCCATACCCGTCTCCACTCGAGAGGATGCACGATGGTCCCTCCCACATCCAGAGGAGCCCCGTTTCCCCCTCGTAGCTCGAGATGAGGGATCCTTTCCCTGCTTTCAACGGGAAAGAATTCCCGGCGTTCCCGTCGCATCTCAAGAGGAGGCACTCTCAACAGGAAAGGCGAGAGAAACTCCATGGTCGTACCACCATTCCAAGAGTCCCCCAGATGTCTCAGTCCATTCCAGAGGAAACTCTTTGCCCTGCACTGGCTCATCTTTCACGCCGAGGATCGACTCACACCACGGTGGCACGTGGGGCAGCCCTGTGGGAAAGCCTCGAGGGAAAGCCTCGAGGGAAAACCACAGATCCTTTGATCCACGCCACGGGAAGCGTGACATTGCTGCTACAGCCTGGAAGGAAATCGCACGTGCATGCCCCCACTCGAGACGAGGCCTGACTCCCCTGGGGAGACTCCAGAAGTACCCAAAGATCCATGTCAGCCCTTGAGAGCAATTCTTGGTTCCGGCCCTGACTCCACACAAGGTTTTTGGCCCCGGTATCGACGGGAGAGGAATCCCGAGAGGCCTCCCAGCAACTCGCATGGGGACTGGCCTCTCCTGAGGCCACCAGGGCGGGTCCCTGAGGTCCCCGTCGTAACTCGAGAACACCTGCCGCAACTCGAGAAAATCCAGGAAGTTCTCCCTTCCAGGCGAGATGAGGCCTATTTCCGATGAGGCGTCTGGAGACTAATGACACCTAACCTCTGGAACTTCGAAAGGGTCTTTCACACCCTTGCTGCAACTCAAGAAGTTCACCGCCATACCCGTCTCCACTCGAGAGGAAGCACGATGGTCCCGCCCACATCCAGAGGAGCCCCGTTTCCCCCTCGGAGCTCGAGATGAGGGATCTTTTCCCTGCTTTCAACGGGAAAGAATTCCCGGCGTTCCCGTCGCATCTCAAGAGGAGGCACTCTCAACAGGAAAGGCGAGAGGAACTCCATGGTCGTACCACCATTCCAAGAGTCCCCCAGATGTCTCAGTCCATTCCAGAGGAACCTCTTTGCCCTGCACTGGCTCATCTTTCACGCCGAGGATCGACTCACACCACGGTGGCACGTGGGACAGCCCTGTGGGAAAGCCTCGAGGGAACGCCTCGAGGGAATACCACAGATCCTTTGATCCACGCGACGGGAAGCGTGACATTGCTGCTACAGCCTGGAAGGAAAGCACACGTGCATGCCCCCACTCGAGACGAGGCCTGACTCCCCTGGGGAGACTCCTGAAGTACCCAAAGATCCATGTCAGCCCCTGAGAGGAATCCTCGGTTCCGGCCCTGACTCCAGACAAGGTTTTTGGCCCCGGTATCGACGGGAGAGGAATCCCGAGAGGCCCCCTAGCAACTCGCATGGGGACTGGCCTCTCCTGAGGCCACCAGGGCGGGTCCCTGAGGTCCCCGTCATAACTCGAGAACACCTGCCGCAACTCGAGAATATCCAGGAAGTTCTCCCTTCTAGGCGAGATGAGGCCTATTTCCGATGATGCGTCTGGAGACGAATGACACCTAACCTCTGGAACTTCGAAAGGGTCTTTCACACCCTTGCTGCAACTCAAGAAGTTCACCGCCATACCCGTCTCCACTCGAGAGGAAGCACGATGGTCCCGCCCACATCGAGAGGAGACCCGTTTCCCCCTCGAAGCTCGAGATGAGGGATTCTTTCCCTGCTTTCAACGCAAAGAATTCCCGGCCTTCCCGTCACATCTCAAGAGGAGGCACTCTCAACAGGAAAGGCGAGAGGAACTCCATGGTCGTACCACCATTCCAAGAGTCCCCCAGATGTCTCAGTCCATTCCAGAGGAACCTCTTTGCCGTACACTTGCTCATCTTTCACGCCGAGGATCGACTCACACCACGGTGGCACGTGGGACAGCCCTGTGGGAAAGCCTCGAGGGAAAGCCTCGAGGGAAAACCACAGATCCTTTGATCCACGCCACGGGAAGCGTGACATTGCTTCTACAGCCTGGAAGGAAAGCGCACGTGCATGCCCCCACTCGAGCCGAGGCCTGACTCCCCTGGGGAGACTCCAGAAATACCCAAACATCCATGTCAGCCCCTGAGAGGAATCCTCGGTTCCGGCCCTGACTCCACACAAGGTTTTTGGCGCCGGTATCGACGGTAGAGGAATCCCGAGAGGCCCCCTAGCAACTCGCATGGGGACTGGCCTCTCCTGAGGCCATCAGGGCGGGTCCCTGTGGTTCCCGTCGTAACTCGAGAACACCTGCCGCAACTCGAGAAAATCCAGGAATTTCTCCCTTCCAGGCGAGATGAGGCCTATTTCCGATGAGGCGTCTGGAGACTAATGACACCTAACCTCTGGAACTTCGAAAGGGTCTTTCACACCCTTGCTGCAACTCAAGAAGTTCACCGCCATACCCGTCTCCACTCGAGAGGAAGCACGATGGTCCCGCCCACATCCAGAGGAGCCCCGTTTCCCCCTCGTAGCTCGAGATGAGGGATCCTTTCCCTGCTTTCAACGGGAAAGAATTCCCGGCGTTCCCGTCGCATCTCAAGAGGAGGCACTCTCAACAAGAAAGGCGTGAGGAACTGCATGGTCGTACCACCATTTCAAGAGTCCCCCAGATGTCTCAGTCCATTCCAGAGGAACCTCTTTGCCCTGCACTGGCTCATCTTTCACGCCGAGGATCGACTCACACCACGGTGGCACGTGGGACAGCCCTGTGGGAAAGCCTCGAGGGAAAGCCTCGAGGGAAAACCACAGATCCTTTGATCCACGCCACGGGAAGCGTGACATTGCTGCTACAGCCTGGAAGGAAAGTGCACGTGCATGCCCCCACACGAGCCGAGGCCTGACTCCCCTGGGGAGACTCCAGAAGTACCCAAACATCCATGTCAGCCCCTGAGAGGAATCCTCGGTTCCGGCCCTGACTCCACACAAGGTTTTTGGCGCCGGTATCGACGGTAGAGGAATCCCGAGAGGCCCCCTAGCAACTCGCATGGGGACTGGCCTCTCCTGAGGCCATCAGGGCGGGTCCCTGTGGTTCCCGTCGTAACTCGAGAACACCTGCCGCAACTCGAGAAAATCCAGGAATTTCTCCCTTCCAGGCGAGATGAGGCCTATTTCCGATGAGGCGTCTGGAGACTAATGACACCTAACCTCTGGAACTTCGAAAGGGTCTTTCACACCCTTGCTGCAACTCAAGAAGTTCACCGCCATACCCGTCTCCACTCGAGAGGAAGCACGATGGTCCCGCCCACATCCAGAGGAGCCCCGTTTCCCCCTCGTAGCTCGAGATGAGGGATCCTTTCCCTGCTTTCAACGGGAAAGAATTCCCGGCGTTCCCGTCGCATCTCAAGAGGAGGCACTCTCAACAAGAAAGGCGTGAGGAACTGCATGGTCGTACCACCATTTCAAGAGTCCCCCAGATGTCTCAGTCCATTCCAGAGGAACCTCTTTGCCCTGCACTGGCTCATCTTTCACGCCAAGGATCTACTCACACCACGGTGGCACGTGGGACAGCCCTGTGGGAAAGCCTCGAGGGAAAGCCTCGAGGGAAAACCACAGATCGTTTGATTCACGCCACGGGAAGCGTGACATTGCTGCTACAGCCTTGAAGGAAAGCGCACGTGCATGCCCCCACTCGAGACGAGGCCTGACTCCCCTGGGGAGACTCCAGAAGTACCCAAAGATCCATGTCAGCCACTGAGAGGAATCCTCGGTTCCGGCCCTGACTCCACACAAGGTTTTTGGCCCCGGTATCGACGGGAGAGGAATCCCGAGAGGCCCCCTAGCAACTCGCATGGGGACTGGCCTCTCCTGAGGCCACCAGGGCGGGTCCCTGAGGTCCCCGTCGTAACTCGAGAACACCTGCCGCACCTCGAGAAAATCCAGGAAATTCTCCCTTCCAGGCGAGATGAGGCCTATTTCCGATGAGGCGTCTGGAGACTAATGACACCTAAACTCTGGAACTTTGAAAGGGTCTTTCACACCCTTCCTTCAAATCAAGAAGTTCACCGCCATACCCGTCTCCACTCTAGAGGAAGCACGATGGTCCCGCCCACATCCAGAGGAGCCCCGTTTCCCCCTCCTAGCTCGAGATGAGCGATCCTTTCCCTGCTATCAACGGGAAAGAATTCCCGGCGTTCCCGTCGGATCTCAAGAGGAGGCACTCTCAACAGGAAAGGCGAGAGGAACTCCATGGTCGTACCACCATTCCAAGAGTCCCCCAGATGTCTCAGTCCATTCCAGAGGAACCTCTTTGCCCTGCACTGGCTCATCTTTCACGCCGAGGATCGACTCACACCACGGTGGCACGTGGGACAGCCCTGTGGGAAAGCCTCGAGGGAAAGCCTCGAGGGAAAACCACAGATCCTTTGATCCACGCGATGGGAAGCGTGACATTGCTGCTACAGCCTGGAAGGAAAGTGCACGTGCATGCCCCCACTCGAGATGAGGCCTTTCTCCCCTGGCGAGACTCCAGAAGTACCCAAAGATCCATATCAGCCCGTGAGAGGAATCCTCGGTTCCGGCCCAGACTCCACACAAGGTTTTTGGCCCGGGTATCGACGGGAGAGGAATCCCGAGAGGCCCCCTAGCAACTCGCATGGGGACTGGCCTCTCCTGAGGCCACCAGGGCGGGTCCCTGAGGTCCCCGTCGTAACTCGAGAACACCTGCCGCAACTCGAGAAAATCCAGGAAGTTCTCCCTTCCAGCGAGATGAGGCCTATTTCCGATGAGGCGTCTGGAGACTAATGACACCTAACCTCTGGAACTTCGAAAGGGTCTTTCACACCCTTGCTGCAACTCAAGAAGTTCACCGCCATGCCCATCTCCATTCGAGAGGAAGCACGATGGTCCCGCCCCCATCCAGAGGAGCCCCGTTTCCCCCTCGGAGATCGAGATGAGGGATCCTTTCCCTGCTTTCAACGGGAAAGAATTCCTGCGTTCCCGTCGCATCTCAAGAGGAGGCACTCTCAACAGGAAAGGCGAGAGGAACTCCATGGCCGTACCACCATTCCAAGAGTCCCCCAGATGTCTCTTTCCATTCCAGAGGAACCTCTTTGCCCTGCACTGGCTCATCTTTCACGCCGAGGATCGACTCACACCACGGTGGCACGTGGGACAGCCCTGTGGGAAAGCCTCGAGGGAAAGCCTCGAGGGAAAACCACAGATCCTTTGATCCACGCCACGGGAAGCGTGACATTGCTGCTACAGCCTGGAAGGAAAGCGCACGTGCATGCCCCCACTCGAGACGAGGCCTGACTCCCCTGGGGAGACTCCAGAAGTACCCAAAGATCCATGTCAGCCACTGAGAGGAATCCTCGGTTCCTGCCCTGACTCCATACAAGGTTTTTGGCCCCGGTATCGACGGGAGAGGAATCCCGAGAGGCCCCCTAGCAACTCGCATGGGGACTGGCCTCTCCTGAGGCCACCAGGGCGGGTCCCTGAGGTCCCCGTCGTAACTCGAGAACACCTGCCGCAACTCGAGAAAATCCAGGAAGTTCTCCCTTCCAGGCGAGATGAGGCCTATTTCCGATGAGGCGTCTGGAGACTAATGACACCTAAACTCTGGAACTTCGAAAGGGTCTTTCACACCCTTGCTGCAAATCAAGAAGTTCACCGCCATACCCGTCTCCACTCTAGAGGAAGCACGATGGTCCCGCCCACATCCAGAGGAGCCCCGTTTCCCCCTCCTAGCTCGAGATGAGCGATCCTTTCCCTGCTTTCAACGGGAAAGAATTCCCAGCGTTCCCGTCGCATCTCAAGAGGAGGCACTCTCAACAGGAAAGGCGAGAGGAACTCCATGGTCGTACCACCATTCCAAGAGTCCCCCAGATGTCTCAGTCCATTCCAGAGGAACCTCTTTGCCCTGCACTGGCTCATCTTTCACGCCGAGGATCGACTCACACCACGGTGGCACGTGGGACAGCCCTGTGGGAAAGCCTCGAGGGAAAGCCTCGAGGGAAAACCACAGATCCTTTGATCCACGCGATGGGAAGCGTGACATTGCTGCTACAGCCTGGAAGGAAAGTGCACGTGCATGCCCCCACTCGAGATGAGGCCTTTCTCCCCTGGCGAGACTCCAGAAGTACCCAAAGATCCATATCAGCCCGTGAGAGGAATCCTCGGTTCCGGCCCAGACTCCACACAAGGTTTTTGGCCCGGGTATCGACGGGAGAGGAATCCCGAGAGGCCCCCTAGCAACTCGCATGGGGACTGGCCTCTCCTGAGGCCACCAGGGCGGGTCCCTGAGGTCCCCGTCGTAACTCGAGAACACCTGCCGCAACTCGAGAAAATCCAAGAAGTTCTCCCTTCCAGCGAGATGAGGCCTATTTCCGATGAGGCGTCTAGAGACTAATGACACCTAACCTCTGGAAATTCGAAAGGGTCTTTCACACCCTTGCTGCAACTCAAGAAGTTCACCGCCATACCCATCTCAACTCGAGAGGAAGAACGATGGTCCCGCCCCCATCCAGAGGAGCCCCGTTTCCCCCTCGGAGATCGAGATGAGGGATCCTTTCCCTGCTTTCAACGGGAAAGAATTCCTGCGTTCCCGTCGCATCTCAAGAGGAGGCACTCTCAACAGGAAAGGCGAGAGGAACTCCATGGCCGTACCACCATTCCAAGAGTCCCCCAGATGTCTCTTTCCATTCCAGAGGAACCTCTTTGCCCTGCACTGTCTCATCTTTCACGCCGAGGATCGACTCACACCACGGTGGCACGTGGGACAGCCCTGTGGGAAAGCCTCGAGGGAAAGCCTCGAGGGAAAACCACAGATCCTTTGATCCACGCCACGGGAAGCGTGACATTGCTGCTACAGCCTGGAAGGAAAGTGCACGTGCATGCCCCGACTCGAGACGAGGCCTGACTCCCCTGGGGAGACTCCAGAAGTACCCAAAGATCCATGTCAGCCCCTGAGAGGAATCCTCGGTTCCGGCCGTGACTCCACACAAGGTTTTTGGCCCCGGTATCGACGGGAGAGGAATCCCGAGAGGCCCCCTAGCAACTCGCATGGGGACTGGCCTCTCCTGAGGCCACCAGGGCGGGTCCCTGAGGTCCCCGTCGTAACTCGAGAACACCTGCCACAACTCGAGAAATTTCAGGAAGTTCCCCCTTCCAGGCGAGATGAGGCCTATTTCCGATGAGGCGTCTGGAGACTAATGACACCTAACCTCTGGAACTTCGAAAGGGTCTTTCACACCCTTGCTGCAACTCAAGAAGTTCACCGCCACACCCATGTCCACTCGAGAGGAAGCACGATGGTCCCGCCCACATCCAGAGGAGCGCCGTTTCCCCCTCGTAGCTCGAGATGAGGGATCCTTTACCTGCCTTCAACGGGAAAGAATTCCTGGCGTTCCCGTCGCATCTCAAGAGGAGGCACTCTAAACAGGAAAGGCGAGGGGAACTCCATGGTCGTACCACCATTCCAAGAGTCCCCCAGATGTCTCAGTCCATTCCAGAGGAACCTCTTTGCCCTGCACTGGCTCATCTTTCACGCCGAGGATCGACTCACACCACGGTGGCACGTGGGACAGCCCTGTGGGAAAGCCTCGAGGGAAAGCCTCGAGGGAAAACCACAGATCCTTTGATCCACGCGATGGGAAGCGTGACATTACTGCTACAGCCTGGAAGGAAAGCGCACGTGCATGCACCCAGTCGAGATAAGGCCTGTCTCCCCTGGCGAGACTCCAGAAGTACCCAAAGATCCATATCAGCCCGTGAGAGGAATCCTCGGTTCCGGCCCTGACTCCACACAAGGTTTTTGGCCCGGGTATCGACGGGAGAGGAATCCCGAGAGTCCCCCTAGCAACTCGCATGGGGACTGGCCTCTCCTGAGGCCACCAGGGCGGTCCCTGAGGTCCCCGTCGTAACTCGAGAACACCTGCCGCAACTCGAGAAAATCCAGGAAGTTCTCCCTTCCAGGCGAGATGAGGCCTATTTCCGATGAGGCGTCTGGAGACTAATGACACCTAACCTCTGGAACTTCGAAAGGGTCTTTCACACCCTTGCTGCAACTCAAGAAGTTCACCGCCATACCCGTCTCCACTCGAGAGGAAGCACGATCGTCCCGCCCACATCCAGAGGATCCCCCTTTCCCCGTCGTAGCTCGAGATGAGGAATCCTTTCCCTGCTTTCAATGGGAAAGAATTCCCGGCGTTCCCGTCGCATCTCAAGCGGAGGCACTCTCAACAGGAAAGGCGAGAGGAACTCCATGGTCGTACCACCATTCCAAGAGTCCCCCAGATGTCTCAGTCCATTCCAGAGGAACCTCTTTGCCCTGCACTGGCTCATCTTTCACGCCGAGGATCGACTCACACCACGGTGGCACGTGGGACAGCCCTGTGGGAAAGCCTCGAGGGAAAGCCTCGAGGGAAAACCACAGATCCTTTGATCCACGCCACGGGAAGCGTGACATTGCTGCTACAGCCTGGAAGGAAAGTGCACGTGCATGCCCCGACACGAGACGAGGCCTGACTCCCCTGGGGAGTCTCCAGAAGTACCCAAAGATCCATGTCAGCCCCTGAGAGGAATCCTCGGTTCCGGCCCTGACTCCATGCAAGGTTTTTGGCCCCGGTATCGACGGGAGAGTAATCCCGAGAGGCCCCCTAGCAACTCGCATGGGGACTGGCCTCTCCTGAGGCCACCAGGGCGGGTCCCTGAGGTCCCCGTCGTAACTCGAGAACACCTGCCGCAACTCGAGAAAATCCAGGAAGTTCTCCCTTCCAGGCGAGATGAGGCCTATTTCCGATCAGGCGTCTGGAGACTAATGACACCTAAACTCTGGAACTTCGAAAGGGTCTTTCACACCCTTGCTGCAACTCAAGAAGTTCACCGCCATACCCGTCTCCACTCTAGAGGAAGCACGATGGTCCCGCCCACATCCAGAGGAGCCCCGTTTCCCCCTCGTAGCTCGAGATGAGCGATCCTTTCCCTGCTTTCAACGGGAAAGAATTCCAGGCGTTAACGTCGCTTCTCAAGAGGAGGCACTCTCAACAGAAAAGGCGAGAGGAACTCCATTGTCGTACCACCATTCCAAGAGTCCCCCAGATGTCTCAGTCCATTCCAGAGGAACCTCTTTGCCCTGCACTGGCTCATCTTTCACGCCGAGGATCGACTCACACCACGGTGGCACGTGGGACAGCCCTGTGGGAAAGACTCGAGGGAAAGCCTCGAGGGAAAACCACAGATCCTTTGATCCACGCGATGGGAAGCGTGACATTGCTGCTACAGCCTGGAAGGAAAGCGCACGTGCATGGCCCCACTCGAGCCGAGGCCTGACTCCCCTGGGGAGACTCCAGAAGTACCCAAAGATCCATGTCAGCCCCTGAGAGGAATCCTCGTTTCTGGCCCTGACTCCACACAAGGATTTTGTCCCCGGTATCGACGGGAGAGGAATCCCGAGAGGCCCCCTAGCAACTCGCCTGGGGACTGGCCTCTTCTGAGGCCACCAGGGCGGGTCCCTGATGTCCCCGTCGTAACTCGAGAACACCTGCCGCAACTCGAGAAAATGCAGGAAGTTCTCCCTTCCAGGCGAGATGAGTCCTATTTCCGATGAGGCGTCTGGAGACTAATGACACCTAAACTCTGGAACTTCGAAAGGGTCTTTCACACCCTTGCTTCAACTCAAGAAGTTCACCGCCATACCCGTCTCCACTCGAGAGGAAGCACGATCGTCCCGCCCACATCCAGAGGAGCCCCCTTTCCCCCTCCTAGCTCGAGATGAGCGATCCTTTCCCTGCTTTCAACGGGAAAGAATTCCCGGCGTTCCAGTCGCATCTCAAGAGGAGGCACTCTCAACAGGAAAGGCGAGAGGAACTCCATGGTCTTACCACCATTCCAAGAGTCCCCCAGATGTCTCAGTCCATTCCAGAGGAACCTCTTTGCCCTGCACTGGCTCATCTTTCACGCCGAGGATCGACTCACACCACGGTGGCACGTGGGACAGCCCAGTGGGAAAGCCTCGAGGGAAAGCCTCGAGGGAAAACCACAGATCCTTTGATCCACGCGACGGGAAGCGTGACATTGCTGCTACAGCCTGGAAGGAAAGCGCACGTGCATGCCCCCACTCGAGCCGAGGCCTGACTCCCCTGGGAAGACTCCAGAAGTACCCAAACATCCATGTCAGCCCCTGAGAGGAATCTTCGGTTCCGGCCCTGACTCCACACAAGGTTTTTGGCCCCGGTATCGACGGGAGAGGAATCCCGAGAGGCCCCCTAGCAACTCGCATGGGGACTGGCCTCTCCTGAGGCCATCAGGGCGGGTCCCTGTGGTCCCCGTCGTAACTCGAGAACACCTGCCGCAACTCGAGAAAATCCAGTAATTTCTCCCTTCCAGGCGAGATGAGGCCTATTTCCGATCAGGCGTATGGAGACTAATGACACCTAACCTCTGGAACTTCGAAAGGGTCTTTCACACCCTTGCTGCAACTCAAGAAGTTCACCGCCAAACCCGTCTCCACTCGAGAGGAAGCACGATGGTCCCGCCCACATCCAGAGGAGCCCCGTTTCCCCCTCGTAGCTCGAGATGAGGGATCCTTTCCCTGCTTTCAACGGGAAAGATTTCCCGGCGTTCCCGTCGCATCTCAAGAGGAGGCACTCTCAACAAGAAAGGCGAGAGGAACTGCATGTCGTACCACCATTTCAAGAGTCCCCCAGATGTCTCAGTCCATTCCAGAGGAACCTCTTTGCCCTGCACTGGCTCATCTTTCACGCCGAGGATCGACTCACACCACGATGGCACGTGGGACAGCCCTGTGGGAAAGCCTCGAGGGAAAACCACATATCCTTTGATCCACGCGATGGGAAGCGTGACATTGCTGCTACAGCCTGGAAGGAAAGCGCACGTGCATGCCCCCACTCGAGATGAGGCCTGTCTCCCCTGGCGAGACTCCAGAAGTACCCAAAGATCCATATCAGCCACTGAAAGGAATCCTCGGTTCCGGCCCTAACTCCACACAAGGTTTTTGGCCCCGGTATCGATGGGAGAGGAATACCGAGAGGCCCCCTAGCAACTCGCATGGGGACTGGCCTCTTCTGAGGCCACCAGGGCGGGTCCCTGAGGTCCCCGTCGTAACTCGAGAACACCTTCCGCAACTCAAGAAAATCCAGGAAGTTCTCCCTTCCAGGCGAGATGAGGCCTATTTCCGATGAGGCGTCTGGAGACTAATGACACCTAACCTCTGGAACTTCGAAAGGGTCTTTCACACCCTTGCTGCAACTCAAGAAGTTCACCGCCATACCCGTCTCCACTCGAGAGGAAGCACGATAGTCCCGCCCACATCCAGAGGAGCCCCGTTTCCCCTCGTAGCTCGAGATGAGGGATCCTTTCCCTGCTTTCAACGGGAAAGAATTCCCGGCGTTCCCGTCGCATCTCAAGAGGAGACACTCTCAACAGGAAAGGCGAGAGGAACTCCATGGTCGTACCACCATTCCAAGAGTCCCCCAGATGTCTCAGTCCATTCCAGAGGAACCTCTTTGCCCTACACTGGCTCATCTTTCACGCCGAGGATCGACTCACACCACGGTGGCACGTGGGACAGCCCTGTGGGAAAGCCTCGAGGGAAAGCCTCGAGGGAAAACCACAGATCCTTTGATCTACGCGACGGGAAGCGTGACATTGCTGCTACAGCCTGGAAGGAAAGCGCACGTGCATGCCCCGACTCGAGACAAGGCCTGACTCCCCTGGGGAGACTCCAGAAGTACCCAAAGATCCATGTCAGCCCTTGAGAGAAATCCTCGGTTCCGGCCTTGACACCACACAAGGTTTTTGGCCCCAGTATCGACGGGAGAGGAATCCCGAGAGGGCCCCTAGCAACTCGCATGGGGACTGGCCTCTCCTGAGGCCAACAGGGCGGGTCCCTGAGGTCCCCGTCGTAACTCGAGAACACCTGCCGCAACTCGAGAAAATCCAGGAAGTTCTCCCTTCCAGGCGAGATGAGGCCTATTTCCGATGAGGCGTCTGGAGACTAATGACACCTAAACTCTGGAACTTCGAAAGGGTCTTTCACACCCTTGCTGCAACTCAAGAAGTTCACCGCCACACCCGTCTCCACTCGAGAGGAAGCACGATGGTCCCGCCCACATCCAGAGGAGCCCCGGTTCCCCCTCCTAGCTCGAGATGAGCGATCCTTTCCCTGCTTTCAACGGGAAAGAATTCCCGGCGTTCCCGTCGCATCTCAAGAGGAGGCACTCTCAACAGGAAAGGCGAGAGGAACTCCATGGTCGTACCACCATTCCAAGAGTCCCCCAGATGTCTCAGTCCATTCCAGAGGAACCTCTTTGCCCTGCACTGGCTCATCTTTCACGCCGAGGATCGACTCACACCACGGTGGCACGTGGGACAGCCCTGTGGGAAAGCCTCGAGGGAAAGCCTCGAGGGAAAACCACAGATCCTTTGATCCACGCGACGGGAAGCGTGACATTGCTGCTACAGCCTGGAAGGAAAGCGCACGTGCATGCCCCCACTCGAGATGAGGCCTGTCTCCCCTGGCGAGACTCCAGAAGTACCCAAAGATCCATATCAGCACATGAGAGGAATCCTCGGTTCCGGCCCTGACTCCACACAAGGTTTTTGGCCCGGGTATGGACGGGAGAGGAATCCCGAGAGGCCCCCTAGCAACTCGCCTGGGGACTGGCCTCTCCTGAGGCCACCAGGGCGGTTCCCTGAGGTCCCCGTCGTAACTCGAGAACACCTGCCGCAACTCGAGAAAATCCAGGAAGTTCTCCCTTCCAGGCGAGATGAGGCCTATTTCCGATGAGGCGTCTGGAGACTAATGACACCTAACCTCTGGAACTTCGAAAGGGTCTTTCACACCCTTGCTGCAACTCAAGAAGTTCACCGCCATACCCGTCTCCACTCGAGAGGAAGCACGATCGTCCCGCCCACATCCAGAGGATCCCCCTTTCCCCCTCGTAGCTCGAGATGAGGAATCCTTTCCCTGCTTTCAATGGGAAAGAATTCCCGGCGTTCCCGTCGCATCTCAAGCGGAGGCACTCTCAACAGGAAAGGCGAGAGGAACTCCATGGTCGTACCACCATTCCAAGAGTCCCCCAGATGTCTCAGTCCATTCCAGAGGAACCTCTTTGCCCTGCACTGGCTCATCTTTCACGCCGAGGATCGACTCACACCACGGTGGCACGTGGGACAGCCCTTTGGGAAAGCCTCGAGGGAAAGCCTCGAGGGAAAACCACAGATCCTTTGATCCACGCGACAGGAAGCGTGACATTGCTGCTACAGCCTGGAAGGAAAGCGCACGTGCATGCCCCCACTCGAGACGAGGCCTGACTCCCCTGGGGAGACTCCAGAAGTACCCAAAGATCCATGTCAGCCCCTGAGAGGAATCCTCGGTTCTGGCCCTGACTCCACACAACGTTTTTGGCCCCGGTATCGACGGGAGAGGAATCTCGAGAGGCCCCCTAGCAACTCGCATGGGGACTGGCCTCTCCTGAGGCCACCAGGGCGGGTCCCTGAGGTCCCTGTCGTAACTCGAGAACACCTGCCGCAACTCGAGAAAATCCAGGAAGTTCTCCCTTCCAGCGAGATGAGGCCTATTTCCGATGAGGCGTCTGGAGACTAATGACACCTAACCTCTGGAACTTCGAAAGGGTCTTTCACACCCTTGCTGCAACTCAAGAAGTTCACCGCCATTCCCGTCTCCACTCGAGAGGAAGAACGATGGTCCCGCCCCCATCCAGTGGAGCCCCGTTTCCCCCTCGGAGATCGAGATGAGGGATCCTTTCCCTGCTTTCAACGGGAAAGAATTCCTGCGTTCCCGTCGCATCTCAAGAGGAGGCACTATCAACAGGAAAGGCGAGAGGAACTCCATGGCCGTACCACCATTCCAAGAGTCCCCCAGATGTCTCATTCCATTCCAGAGGAACCTCTTTGCCCTGCACTGGCTCATCTTTCACGGAGAAGTCGACTCACACCACAGTGGCACGTGGGACAGCCCTGTGGGAAAGCCTCGAGGGAAAACCACAGATCCTTTGATCCACGCCACGGGAAGCGTGACATTGCTGCTACAGCCTGGAAGGAAAGCACACGTGCATGCCCCCACTCGAGACGAGGCCTGACTCCCCTGGGGAGACTCCAGAAATACCCAAAGATCCATGTCAGCCCCAGAGAGGAATCCTCGGTTCCGGCCCTGACTCCACACAAGGTTTTTGGCCCCGGTATCGACGGGAGAGGAATCCCGAGAGGCCCCCTAGCAACTCGCATGGGGACTGGCCTTTACTGAGGCCACCAGGGCGGGTCCCTGAGGTCCCCGTCATAACTCGAGAACACCTGCCACAACTCGAGAATATCCAGGAAGTTCTCCCTTCTAGGCGAGATGAGGCCTATTTCCGATGATGCGTCTGGAGACGAATGACACCTAACCTCTGGAACTTCGAAAGGGTCTTTCACACCCTTGCTGCAACTCAAGAAGTTCACCGCCATACCCGTCTCCACACGAGAGGAAGCACGATGGTCCCGCCCACATCGAGAGGAGCCCCGTTTCCCCCTCGAAGCTCGAGATGAGGGATTCTTTCCCTGCTTTCAACGCAAAGAATTCCCGGCCTTCCCGTCACATCTCAAGAGGAGGCACTCTCAACAGGAAAGGCGAGAGGAACTCCATGGTCGTACCACCATTCCAAGAGTCCCCCAGATGTCTCAGTCCATTCCAGAGGAACCTCTTTGCCGTACACTGGCTCATCTTTCACGCCGAGGATCGACTCACACCACGGTGGCACGTGGGACAGCCCTGTGGGAAAGCCTCGAGGGAAAGCCTCGAGGGAAAACCACAGATCCTTTGATCCACGCCACGGGAAGCGTGACATTGCTGCTACAGCCTGGAAGGAAAGCGCACGTGCATGCCCCCACTCTAGCCGAGGCCTGACTCCCCTGGGGAGACTCCAGAAGTACCCAAACATCCATGTCAGCCCGTGAGAGGAATCCTCGGTTCCGGCCCTGACTCCAAACAAGGATTTTGGCCCCGGTATCGACGGGAGAGGAATCCCGAGAGGCCCCCTAGCAACTCGCATGGGGACTGGCCTTTACTGTGGACACCAGGGCGGGTCCCTGAGGTCCCCGTCATAACTCGAGAACACCTGCCACAACTCGAGAATATCCAGGAAGTTCTCCCTTCTAGGCGAGATGAGGCCTATTTCCGATGATGCGTCTGGAGACGAATGACACCTAACCTCTGGAACTTCGAAAGGGTCTTTCACACCCTTGCTGCAACTCAAGAAGTTCACCGCCATACCCGTCTCCACTCTAGAGGAAGCACGATGGTCCCGCCCACATCCAGAGGAGCCCCGTTTCCCCCTCCTAGCTCGAAATGAGCGATCCTTTCCCTGCTTTCAACGGGAAAGAATTCCCGGCGTTCCCGTCGCATTTCAAGCGGAGGCACTCTCAACAGGAAAGGCGAGAAGAACTCCATGGTCGTACCACCATTCCAAGAGTCCCCCAGATGTCTCAGTCCATTCCAGAGGAACCTCTTTGCCCTGCACTGGCTCATCTTTCACGCCGAGGATCGACTCACACCACGGTGGCACGTGGGACAGCCCTGTGGGAAAGCCTCGAGGGAAAGCCTCGAGGGAAAACCACAGATCCTTTGATCCACGCCACGGGAAGCGTGACATTGCTGCTACAGCCTGGAAGGAAAGTGCACGTGCATGCCCCGACTCGAGACGAGGCCTGACTCCCCTGGGGAGACTCCAGAAGTACCCAAAGATCCATGTCAGCCCCTGAGAGGAATCCTCGGTTCCGGCCCTGACTCCACACAAGGTTTTTGCCCCGGTATCGACGGGAGAGGAATCCCGAGAGGCCCCCTAGCAACTCGCATGGGGACTGGCCTCTCCTGAGGCCACCAGGGCGGGTCCCTGAGGTCCCCGTCGTAACTCGAGAACACCTGCCACAACTCGAGAAATTCCAGGAAGTTCCCCCTTCTAGGCGAAATGAGGCCTATTTCCGATGAGGCGTCTGGAGACTAATGACACCTAACCTCTGGAATTTCGAAAGGGTCTTTCACACCCTTGCTGCAACTCAAGAAGTTCACCGCCACACCCGTCTCCACTCGAGAGGAAGCACGATGGTCCCGCCCACATCCAGAGGAGCCCCGTTTCCCCCTCGTAGCTTGAGATGAGGGATCCTTTCCCTGCTTTCAACGGGAAAGAATTCCTGGCGTTCCCGTCGCATCTCAAGAGGAGGCACTCTCAACAGGAAAGGCGAGAGGAACTCCATGGTCGTACCACCATTCCAAGAGTCCCCCAGATGTCTCAGTCCATTCCAGAGGAACCTCTTTGCCCTGCACTGGCTCATCTTTCACGCCGAGGATCGACTCACACCACGGTGGCACGTGGGACAGCCCTGTGGGAAAGCCTCGAGGGAAAGCCTCGAGGGAAAACCACAGATCCTTTGATCCACGCCACGGGAAGCGTGACATTGCTGCTACAGCCTGGAAGGAAAGCGCACGTGCATGCCCCCACTCGAGACGAGGCCATACTCCCATGGGGAGACTCCAGAAGTACCCAAAGATCCATGTCAGCCCCTGAGAGGAATCCTCGTTTCCGGCCGTGACTCCACACAAGGTTTTTGGCCCCGGTATCGACGGGAGAGGAATCCCGAGAGGCCCCCTAGCAACTCGCTTGGGGACTGGCCTCTCCTGAGGCCACCAGGGCGGGTCCCTGATGTCCCCGTCGTAACTCGAGAACACCTGCCGCAACTCGAGAAAATCCAGGAAGTTCTCCCTTCCAGGCGAGATGAGTCCTATTTCCGATGAGGCGTCTGGAGACTAATGACACCTAAACTCTGGAACTTCGAAAGGGTCTTTCACACCCTTGCTGCAACTCAAGAAGTTCACCGCCATACCCGTCTCCACTCGAGAGGAAGCACGATCGTCCCGCCCACATCCAGAGGAGCCCCCTTTCCCCCTCCTAGCTCGAGATGAGCGATCCTTTCCCTGCTTTCAACGGGAAAGAATTCCCGGCGTTCCCGTCGCATCTCAAGAGGAGGCACTCTCAACAGGAAAGGCGAGAGGAACTCCATGGTCTTACCACCATTCCAAGAGTCCCCCAGATGTCTCAGTCCATTCCAGAGGAACCTCTTTGCCCTGCACTGGCTCATCTTTCAAGCCGAGGATCGACTCACACCACGGTGGCACGTGGGACAGCCCAGTGGGAAAGCCTCGAGGGAAAGCCTCGAGGGAAAACCACAGTTCCTTTGATCTACGCGACGGGAAGCGTGACATTGCTGCTACAGCCTGGAAGGAAAGCGCACGTGCATGCCCCCACTCGAGACGAGGCCTGACTCCCCTGGGGAGACTCCAGAAGTACCCAAACATCCATGTCAGCCCCTGAGAAGAATCCTCGGTTCCGGCCCTGACTCCACACAAGGTTTTTGGCCCCGGTATCGACGGGAGAGGAATCCCGAGAGGCCCCCTAGCAACTCGCATGGGGACTGGCCTCTCTTGAGGCCATCAGGGCGGGTCCCTGTGGTCCCCGTCGTAACTCGAGAACACCTGCCGCAACTCGAGAAAATCCAGGAATTTCTCCCTTCCAGGCGAGATGAGGCCTATTTCCGATCAGGCGTCTGGAGACTAATGACACCTAACCTCTGGAACTTCGAAAGGGTCTTTCACACCCTTGCTGCAACTCAAGAAGTTCACCGCCATACCCGTCTCCACTCGAGATGAAGCACGATGGTCCCGCTCACATCCAGAGGAGACCCGTTTCCCCCTCGTAGCTCGAGATGAGGGATACTTTCCCTGCTTTCAACGGGAAAGAATTCCCGGCGTTCCCGTCGCATCTCAAGAGGAGGCACTCTCAACAAGAAAGGCGAGAGGAACTGCATGGTCGTACCACCATTTCAAGAGTCCCCCAGATGTCTCAGTCCATTCCAGAGGAACCTCTTTGCCCTGCACTGGCTCATCTTTCACGCCGAGGATCGACTCACACCACGGTGGCACGTGGGACAGCCCTGTGGGAAAGCCTCGAGGGAAAACCACAGATCCTTTGATCCACGCGATGGGAAGCGTGACATTGCTGCTACAGCCTGGAAGGAAAGCGCACGTGCATGCCCCCACTCGAGATGAGGCCTGTCTCCCCTGGCGAGACTCCAGAAGTACCCAAAGATCCATATCAGCCACTGAAAGGAATCCTCGGTTCCGGCCCTAACTCCACACAAGGTTTTTGGCCCCGGTATCGATGGGAGAGGAATACCGAGAGGCCCCCTAGCAACTCGCATGGGGACTGGCCTCTTCTGAGGCCACCAGGGCGGGTCCCTGAGGTCCCCGTCGTAACTCGAGAACACCTGCCGCAACTCGAGAAAATCCAGGAAGTGCTCCCTTCCAGGCGAGATGAGGCCTATTTCCGATGAGGCGTCTGGAGACTAATGACACCTAACCTCTGGAACTTCGAAAGGGTCTTTCACACCCTTGCTGCAACTCAAGAAGTTCACCGCCATACCCGTCTCCACTCGAGAGGAAGCACGATAGTCCCGCCCACATCCAGAGGAGCCCCGTTTCCCCTCGTAGCTCGAGATGAGGGATCCTTTCTCTGCTTTCAACGGGAAAGAATTCCCGGCGTTCCCGTCGCATCTCAAGAGGAGACACTCTCAACAGGAAAGGCGAGAGGAACTCCATGGTCGTACCACCATTCCAAGAGTCCCCCAGATGTCTCAGTCCATTCCAGAGGAACCTCTTTGCCCTACACTGGCTCATCTTTCACGCCGAGGATCGACTCACACCACGGTGGCACGTGGGACAGCCCTGTGGGAAAGCCTCGAGGGAAAGCCTCGAGGGAAAACCACAGATCCTTTGATCCACGCGATGGGAAGCGTGACATTGCTGCTACAGCCTGGAAGGAAAGCGCACGTGCATGCCCCGACTCGAGACAAGGCCTCACTCCCCTGGGGAGACTCCAGAAGTACCCAAAGATCCATGTCAGCCCCTGAGAGAAATCCTCGGTTCCGGCCTTGACACCACACAAGGTTTTTGGCCCCAGTATCGACGGGAGAGGAATCCCGAGAGGGCCCCTAGCAACTCGCATGGGGACTGGCCTCTCCTGAGGCCACCAGGGCGGGTCCCTGAGGTCCCCGTCGTAACTCGAGAACACCTGCCGCAACTCGAGAAAATCCAGGAAGTTCTCCCTTCCAGGCGAGATGAGGCCTATTTCCGATGAGGCGTCTGGAGACTAATGACACCTAAACTCTGGAACTTCGAAAGGGTCTTTCACACCCTTGCTGCAACTCAAGAAGTTCACCGCCATACCCGTCTCCACTCTAGAGGAAGCACGATGGTCCCGCCCACATCCAGAGGAGCCCCGTTTCCCCCTCCTAGCTCGAGATGAGCGATCCTTTCCCTGCTTTCAACGGGAAAGAATTCCCGGCGTTCCCGTCGCATCTCAAGAGGAGGCACTCTCAACAGGAAAGGCGAGAGGAACTCCATGGTCGTACCACCATTCCAAGAGTCCCCCAGATGTCTCAGTCCATTCCAGAGGAACCTCTTTGCCCTGCACTGGCTCATCTTTCACGCCGAGGATCGACTCACACCACGGTGGCACGTGGGACAGCCCTGTGGGAAAGCCTCGAGGGAAAGCCTCGAGGGAAAACCACAGATCCTTTGATCCACGCGACGGGAAGCGTGACATTGCTGCTACAGCCTGGAAGGAAAGCGCACGTGCATGCCCCCACTCGAGATGAGGCCTGTCTCCCCTGGCGAGACTCCAGAAGTACCCAAAGATCCATATCAGCCCGTGAGAGGAATCCTCGGTTCCGGCCCTGACTCCACACAAGGTTTTTGGCCCGGGTATCGACGGGAGAGGAATCCCGAGAGGCCCCCTAGCAACTCGCATGGGGACTGGCCTCTCCTGAGGCCACCAGGGCGGTTCCCTGAGGTTCCCGTCGTAACTCGAGAACACCTGCCGCAACTCGAGAAAATCCAGGAAGTTCTCCCTTCCAGGCGAGATGAGGCCTATTTCCGATGAGGCGTCTGGAGACTAATGACACCTAACCTCTGGAACTTCGAAAGGGTCTTTCACACCCTTGCTGCAACTCAAGAAGTTCACCGCCATACCCGTCTCCACTCGAGAGGAAGCACGATCGTCCCGCCCACATCCAGAGGATCCCCCTTTCCCCCTCGTAGCTCGAGATGAGGAATCCTTTCCCTGCTTTCAATGGGAAAGAATTCCCGGCGTTCCCGTCGCATCTCAAGCGGAGGCACTCTCAACAGGAAAGGCGAGAGGAACTCCATGGTCGTACCACCATTCCAAGAGTCCCCCAGATGTCTCAGTCCATTCCAGAGGAACCTCTTTGCCCTGCACTGGCTCATCTTTCACGCCGAGGATCGACTCACACCACGGTGGCACGTGGGACAGCCCTGTGGGAAAGCCTCGAGGGAAAGCCTCGAGGGAAAACCACAGATCCTTTGATCCACGCCCCGGGAAGCGTGACATTGCTGCTACAGCCTGGAAGGAAAGTGCACCTGCATGCCCCGACACGAGACGTGGCCTGACTCCCCTGGGGAGACTCCAGAAGTCCCCAAAGATCCATGTCAGCCCCTGAGAGGAATCCTCGGTTCTGGCCCTGACTCCACACAAGGTTTTTGGCCCCGGTATCGACGGGAGAGGAATCTCGAGAGGCCCCCTAGCAACTCGCATGGGGACTGGCCTCTCCTGAGGCCACCAGGGCGGGTCCCTGAGGTCCCTGTCGTAACTCGAGAACACCTGCCGCAACTCGAGAAAATCCAGGAAGTTCTCCCTTCCAGCGATATGAGGCCTATTTCCGATGAGGCGTCTGGAGACTAATGACACCTAACCTCTGGAACTTCGAAAGGGTCTTTCACACCCTTGCTGCAACTCAAGAAGTTCACCGCCATTCCCGTCTCCACTCGAGAGGAAGAACGATGGTCCCGCCCCCATCCAGTGGAGCCCCGTTTCCCCCTCGGAGATCGAGATGAGGGATCCTTTCCCTGCTTTCAACGGGAAGGAATTCCTGCGTTCCCGTCGCATCTCAAGAGGAGGCACTCTCAACAGGAAAGGCGAGAGGAACTCCATGGCCGTACCACCATTCCAAGAGTCCCCCAGATGTCTCATTCCATTCCAGAGGAACCTCTTTGCCCTGCACTGGCTCATCTTTCACGGAGAAGTCGACTCACACCACAGTGGCACGTGGGACAGCCCTGTGGGAAAGCCTCGAGGGAAAACCACAGATCCTTTGATCCACGCCACGGGACGCGTGACATTGCTGCTACAGCCTGGAAGGAAAGCACACGTGCATGCCCCCACTCGAGACGAGGCCTGACTTCCCTGGGGAGACTCCAGAAATACCCAAAGATCCATGTCAGCCCCTGAGAGGAATCCTCGGTTCCGGCCCTGACTCCACACAAGGTTTTTGGCCCCGGTATCGACGGGAGAGGAATCCCGAGAGGCCCCCTAGCAACTCGCATGGGGACTGGCCTTTACTGAGGCCACCAGGGCGGGTCCCTGAGTTCCCCGTCATAACTCGAGAACACCTGCCACAACTCGAGAATATCCAGGAAGTTCTCCCTTCTAGGCGAGATGAGGCCTATTTCCGATGATGCGTCTGGAGACGAATGACACCTAACCTCTGGAACTTCGAAAGGGTCTTTCACACCCTTGCTGCAACTCAAGAAGTTCACCGCCATACCCGTCTCCACTCGAGAGGAAGCACGATGGTCCCGCCCACATCGAGAGGAGCCCCGTTTCCCCCTCGAAGCTCGAGATGAGGGATTCTTTCCCTGCTTTCAACGCAAAGAATTCCCGGCCTTCCCGTCACATCTCAAGAGGAGGCACTCTCAACAGGAAAGGCGAGAGGAACTCCATGGTCGTACCACCATTCCAAGAGTCCCCCAGATGTCTCAGTCCATTCCAGAGGAACCTCTTTGCCGTACACTGGCTCATCTTTCACGCCGAGGATCGACTCACACCACGGTGGCACGTGGGACAGCCCTGTGGGAAAGCCTCGAGGGAAAGCCTCGAGGGAAAACCACAGATCCTTTGATCCACGCCACGGGAAGCGTGACATTGCTGCTACAGCCTGGAAGGAAAGCGCACGTGCATGCCCCCACTCTAGCCGAGGCCTGACTCCCCTGGGGAGACTCCAGAAGTACCCAAACATCCATGTCAGCCCGTGAGAGGAATCCTCGGTTCCGGCCCTGACTCCAAACAAGGATTTTGGCCCCGGTATCGACGGGAGAGGAATCCCGAGAGGCCCCCTAGCAACTCGCATGGGGACTGGCCTTTACTGTGGACACCAGGGCGGGTCCCTGAGGTCCCCGTCATAACTCGAGAACACCTGCCACAACTCGAGAATATCCAGGAAGTTCTCCCTTCTAGGCGAGATGAGGCCTATTTCCGATGATGCGTCTGGAGACGAATGACACCTAAACTCTGGAACTTCGAAAGGGTCTTTCACACCCTTGCTGCAACTCAAGAAGTTCACCGCCATACCCGTCTCCACTCTAGAGGAAGCACGATGGTCCCGCCCACATCCAGAGGAGCCCCGTTTCCCCCTCCTAGCTCGAAATGAGCGATCCTTTCCCTGCTTTCAACGGGAAAGAATTCCCGGCGTTCCCGTCGCATTTCAAGCGGAGGCACTCTCAACAGGAAAGGCGAGAAGAACTCCATGGTCGTACCACCATTCCAAGAGTCCCCCAGATGTCTCAGTCCATTCCAGAGGAACCTCTTTGCCCTGCACTGGCTCATCTTTCACGCCGAGGATCGACTCACACCACGGTGGCACGTGGGACAGCCCTATGGGAAAGCCTCGAGGGAAAGCCTCGAGGGAAAACCACAGATCCTTTGATCCACGCGACGGGAAGCGTGACATTGCTGCTACAGCCTGGAAGGAAAGTGCACGTGCATGCCCCGACTCGAGACGAGGCCTGACTCCCCTGGGGAGACTCCAGAAGTACCCAAAGATCCATGTCAGCCCCTGAGAGGAATCCTCGGTTCCGGCCCTGACTCCACACAAGGTTTTTGCCCCGGTATCGACGGGAGAGGAATCCCGAGAGGCCCCCTAGCAACTCGCATGGGGACTGGCCTCTCCTGAGGCCACCAGGGCGGGTCCCTGAGGTCCCCGTCGTAACTCGAGAACACCTGCCACAACTCGAGAAATTCCAGGAAGTTCCCCCTTCTAGGCGAAATGAGGCCTATTTCCGATGAGGCGTCTGGAGACTAATGACACCTAACCTCTGGAATTTCGAAAGGGTCTTTCACACCCTTGCTGCAACTCAAGAAGTTCACCGCCACACCCGTCTCCACTCGAGAGGAAGCACGATGGTCCCGCCCACATCCAGAGGAGCCCCGTTTCCCCCTCGTAGCTTGAGATGAGGGATCCTTTCCCTGCTTTCAACGGGAAAGAATTCCTGGCGTTCCCGTCGCATCTCAAGAGGAGGCACTCTCAACAGGAAAGGCGAGAGGAACTCCATGGTCGTACCACCATTCCAAGAGTCCCCCAGATGTCTCAGTCCATTCCAGAGGAACCTCTTTGCCCTGCACTGGCTCATCTTTCACGCCGAGGATCGACTCACACCACGGTGGCACGTGGGACACCCCTGTGGGAAAGCCTCGAGGGAAAGCCTCGAGGGAAAACCACAGATCCTTTGATCCACGCCACGGGAAGCGTGACATTGCTGCTACAGCCTGGAAGGAAAGCGCACGTGCATGCCCCCACTCGAGACGAGGCCATACTCCCATGGGGAGACTCCAGAAGTACCCAAAGATCCATGTCAGCCCCTGAGAGGAATCCTCGTTTCCGGCCGTGACTCCACACAAGGTTTTTGGCCCCGGTATCGACGGGAGAGGAATCCCGAGAGGCCCCCTAGCAACTCGCTTGGGGACTGGCCTCTCCTGAGGCCACCAGGGCGGGTCCCTGAGGTCCCCGTCGTAACTCGAGAACACCTGCCGCAACTCGAGAAAATCCAGGAAGTTCTCCCTTCCAGGCGAGATGAGGCCTATTTCCGATGAGGCGTCTGGTGACTAATGACACCTAACCTCTGGAACTTCGAAA
Source organism: Capricornis sumatraensis (assembly GCF_032405125.1). Lineage (NCBI taxonomy): Eukaryota > Metazoa > Chordata > Mammalia > Artiodactyla > Bovidae > Capricornis > Capricornis sumatraensis. Next base: position 513,300 of record NW_027184619.1, read on the forward strand.
GGGTCTTTAACACCCTTGCTGCAACTCAAGAAGTTCACCGCCATACCCGTATCCACTCTAGAGGAAGCACGATGGTCCCGCCCACATCCAGAGGAGCCCCGTTTCCCCCTCCTAGCTCGAGATGAGCGATCCTTTCCCTGCTTTCAACGGGAAAGAATTCCCGGCGTTCCCGTCGCATCTCAAGAGGAGGCACTCTCAACAGGAAAGGCGAGAGGAACTCCATGGTCGTACCACCATTCCAAGAGTCCCCCAGATGTCTCAGTCCATTTCAGAGGAACCTCTTTGCCCTGCACTGGCTCATCTTTCACGCCGAGGATCGACTCACACCACGGTGGCACGTGGGACAGCCCTGTGGGAAAGCCTCGAGGGAAAGCCTCGAGGGAAAACCACAGATCCTTTGATCCACGCGATGGGAAGCGTGACATTGCTGCTACAGCCTGGAAGGAAAGCGCACGTGCATGCACCCACTCGAGATAAGGCCTGTCTCCCCTGGCGAGACTCCAGAAGTACCCAAAGATCCATATCAGCCCGTGAGCGGAATCCTCGGTTCCGGCCCTGACTCCACACAAGGTTTTTGGCCCGGGTATCGACGGGAGAGGAATCCCGAGAGGCCCCCTAGCAACTCGCATGGGGACTGGCCTCTCCTGAGGCCACCAGAGCGGGTCCCTGAGGTCCCCGTCGTAACCCGAGAACACCTGCCGCAACTCGAGAAAATCCAGGAAGTTCTCCCTTCCAGGCGAGATGAGGCCTATTTCCGATGAGGCGTCTGGAGACTAATGACACCTAACCTCTGGAACTTCGAAAGGGTCTTTCACACCCTTGCTGCAACTCAAGAAGTTCACCGCCATACCCGTCTCCACTCGAGAGGAAGCAGGATCGTCCCGCCCACATCCAGAGGATCCCCCTTTCCCCCTCGTAGCTCGAGATGAGGAATCCTTTCCCTGCTTTCAATGGGAAAGAATTCCCGGCGTTCCCGTCGCATCTCAAGCGGAGGCACTCTCAACAGGAAAGGCGAGAGGAACTCCATGGTCGTACCACCATTCCAAGAGTCCCCCAGATGTCTCAGTCCATTCCAGAGGAACCTCTTTGCCCTGCACTGGCTCATCTTTCACGCCGAGGATCGACTCACACCACGGTGGCACGTGGGACAGCCCTGTGGGAAAGCCTCGAGGGAAAGCCTCGAGGGAAAACCACAGATCCTTTGATCCACGCGATGGGAAGCGTGACATTGCTGCTACAGCCTGGAAGGAAAGCGCACGTGCATGGCCCCACTCGAGCCGAGGCCTGACTCCCCTGGGGAGACTCCAGAAGTACCCAAAGATCCATGTCAGCCCCTGAGAGGAATCCTCGTTTCCGGCCCTGACTCCACACAAGGATTTTGGCCCCGGTATCGACGGGAGAGGAATCCCGAGAGGCCCCCTAGCAACTCGCATGGCGACTGGCCTCTCCTGAGGCCACCAGGGCGGGTCCCTGATGTCCCCGTCGTAACTCGAGAACACCTGCCGCAACTCGAGAAAATCCAGGAAGTTCTCCTTTCCAGGCGAGATGAGTCCTATTTCCGATGAGGCGTCTGGAGACTAATGACACCTAAACTCTGGAACTTCGAAAGGGTCTTTCACACCCTTGCTGCAACTCAAGAAGTTCACCGCCATACCCGTCTCCACTCGAGAGGAAGCACGATCGTCCCGCCCACATCCAGAGGAGCCCCCTTTCCCCCTCCTAGCTCGAGATGAGCGATCCTTTCCCTGCTTTCAACGGGAAAGAATTCCCGGCGTTCCCGTCGCATCTCAAGAGGAGGCACTCTCAACAGGAAAGGCGAGAGGAACTCCATGGTCTTACCACCATTCCAAGAGTCCCCCAGATGTCTCAGTCCATTCCAGAGGAACCTCTTTGCCCTGCACTGGCTCATCTTTCACGCCGAGGATCGACTCACACCACGGTGGCACGTGGGACAGCCCAGTGGGAAAGCCTCGAGGGAAAGCCTCGAGGGAAAACCACAGTTCCTTTGATCCACGCCACGGGAAGCGTGACATTGCTGCTACAGCCTGGAAGGAAAGCGCACGTGCATGCCCCCACACGAGCCGAGGCCTGACTCCCCTGGGGAGACTCCAGAAGTACCCAAACATCCATGTCAGCCCCTGAGAAGAATCCTCGGTTCCGGCCCTGACTCCACACAAGGTTTTTGGCCCCGGTATCGACGGGAGAGGAATCCCGAGAGGCCCCCTAGCAACTCGCATGGGGACTGGCCTCTCTTGAGGCCATCAGGGCGGGTCCCTGTGGTCCCCGTCGTAACTCGAGAACACCTGCCGCAACTCGAGAAAATCCAGGAATTTCTCCCTTCCAGGCGAGATGAGGCCTATTTCCGATCAGGCGTCTGGAGACTAATGACACCTAACCTCTGGAACTTCGAAAGGGTCTTTCACACCCTTGCTGCAACTCAAGAAGTTCACCGCCATACCCGTCTCCACTCGAGAGGAAGCACGATGGTCCCGCTCACATCCAGAGGAGCCCCGTTTCCCCCTCGTAGCTCGAGATGAGGGATCCTTTCCCTGCTTTCAACGGGAAAGAATTCCCGGCGTTCCCGTCGCATCTCAAGAGGAGGCACTCTCACCAAGAAAGGCGAGAGGAACTGCATGGTCGTACCACCATTTCAAGAGTCCCCCAGATGTCTCAGTCCATTCCAGAGGAACCTCTTTGCCCTGCACTGGCTCATCTTTCACGCCGAGGATCGACTCACACCACGGTGGCACGTGGGACAGCCCTGTGGGAAAGCCTCGAGGGAAAACCACAGATCCTTTGATCCACGCGATGGGAAGCGTGACATTACTGCTACAGCCTGGAAGGAAAGCGCACGTGCATGCCCCCACTCGAGATGAGGCCTGTCTCCCCTGGCGAGACTCCAGAAGTACCCAAAGATCCATATCAGCCACTGAAAGGAATCCTCGGTTCCGGCCCTAACTCCACACAAGGTTTTTGGCCCCGGTATCGATGGGAGAGGAATACCGAGAGGCCCCCTAGCAACTCGCATGGGGACTGGCCTCTTCTGAGGCCACCAGGGCGGGTCCCTGAGGTCCCCGTCGTAACTCGAGAACACCTGCCGCAACTCGAGAAAATCCAGGAAGTGCTCCCTTCCAGGCGAGATGAGGCCTATTTCCGATGAGGCGTCTGGAGACTAATGACACCTAACCTCTGGAACTTCGAAAGGGTCTTTCACACCCTTGCTGCAGCTCAAGAAGTTCACCGCCATACCCGTCTCCACTCGAGAGGAAGCACGATCGTCCCGCCCACATCCAGAGGAGGCCCGTTTCCCCTCGTAGCTCGAGATGAGGGATCCTTTCTCTGCTTTCAACGGGAAAGAATTCCCGGCGTTCCCGTCGCATCTCAAGAGGAGACACTCTCAACAGGAAAGGCGAGAGGAACTCCATGGTCGTACCACCATTCCAAGAGTCCCCCAGATGTCTCAGTCCATTCCAGAGGAACCTCTTTGCCCTGCACTGGCTCATCTTTCACGCCGAGGATCGACTCACACCACGGTGGCACGTGGGACAGCCCTGTGGGAAAGCCTCGAGGGAAAGCCTCGAGGGAAAACCACAGATCCTTTGATCCACGCCCCGGGAAGCGTGACATTGCTGCTACAGCCTGGAAGGAAAGTGCACCTGCATGCCCCGACACGAGACGTGGCCTGACTCCCCTGGGGAGACTCCAGAAGTACCCAAAGATCCATGTCAGCCCCTGAGAGGAATCCTCGGTTCCGGCCCTGACTCCACACAAGGTTTTTGGCCCCGGTATCGACGGGAGAGGAATCCCGAGAGGCCCCCTAGCAACTCGCATGGGGACTGGCCTCTCCTGAGGCACCAGGGCGGGTCCCTGAGGTCCCCGTCGTAACTCGAGAACACCTGCCGCAACTCGAGAAAATCCAGGAAGTTCTCCCTTCCAGGCGAGATGAGGCCTATTTCCGATCAGGCGTCTGGAGACTAATGACACCTAAACTCTGGAACTTCGAAAGGGTCTTTCACACCCTTGCTGCAACTCAAGAAGTTCACCGCCATACCCGTCTCCACTCCAGAGGAAGCACGATGGTCCCGCCCACATCCAGAGGAGCCCCGTTTCCCCCTCGTAGCTCGAGATGAGCGATCCTTTCCCTGCTTTCAACGGGAAAGAATTCCCGGCGTTCCCGTCGCTTCTCAAGAGGAGGCACTCTCAACAGAAAAGGCGAGAGGAACTCCATGGTCGTACCACCATTCCAAGAGTCCCCCAGATGTCTCAGTCCATTCCAGAGGAACCTCTTTGCCCTGCACTGGCTCATCTTTCACGCCGAGGGTCGACTCACACCACGGTGGCACGTGGGACAGCCCTGTGGGAAAGCCTCGAGGGAAAGCCTCGAGGGAAAACCACAGATCCTTTGATCCACGAGATGGGAAGCGTGACATTGCTGCTACAGCCTGGAAGGAAAGCGCACGTGCATGGCCCCACTCGAGCCGAGGCCTGACTCCCCTGGGGAGACTCCAGAAGTACCCAAAGATCCATGTCAGCCCCTGAGAGAAATCCTCGTTTCCGGCCCTGACTCCACACAAGGATTTTGGCCCCGGTATCGACGGGAGAGGAATCCCGAGAGGCCCCCTAGCAACTCGCCTGGGGACTGGCCTCTCCTGAGGCCACCAGGGCGGGTCCCTGATGTCCCCGTCGTAACTCGAGAACACCTGCCGCAACTCGAGAAAATCCAGGAAGTTCTCCCTTCCAGGCGAGATGAGTCATATTTCCGATGAGGAGTCTGGAGACTAATGACACCTAAACTCTGGAACTTCGAAAGGGTCTTTCACACCCTTGCTGCAACTCAAGAAGTTCACCGCAATACCCGTCTCCACTCGAGAGGAAGCACGATCGTCCCGCCCACATCCAGAGGAGCCCCCTTTCCCCCTCCTAGCTCGAGATGAGCGATCCTTTCCCTGCTTTCAACGGGAAAGAATTCCCGGCGTTCCCGTCGCATCTCAAGAGGAGGCACTCTCAACAGGAAAGGCGAGAGGAACTCCATGGTCTTACCACCATTCCAAGAGTCCCCCAGATGTCTCAGTCCATTCCAGAGGAACCTCTTTGCCCTGCACTGGCTCATCATTCACGCCGAGGATCGACTCACACCACGGTGGCACGTGGGACAGCCCAGTGGGAAAGCCTCGAGGGAAAGCCTCGAGGGAAAACCACAGATCCTTTGATCCACGCCACGGGAAGCGTGACATTGCTGCTACAGCCTGGAAGGAAAGCGCACGTGCATGCCCCCACTCGAGTCGAGGCCTGACTCCCCTGGGGAGACTCCAGAAGTACCCAAACATCCATGTCAGCCCCTGAGAGGAATCCTCGGTTCCGGCCCTGACTCCACACAAGGTTTTTGGCCCCGGTATCGACGGGAGAGGAATCCCGAGAGGCCCCCTAGCAACTCGCATGGGGACTGGCCTCTCCTGAGGCCATCAGGGCGGGTCCCTGTGGTCCCCGTCGTAACTCGAGAACACCTGCCGCAACTCTAGAAAATCCAGGAATTTCTCCCTTCCAGGCGAGATGAGGCCTATTTCCGATCAGGCGTCTGGAGACTAATGACACCTAACCTCTGGAACTTCGAAAGGGTCTTTCACACCCTTGCTGCAACTCAAGAAGTTCACCGCCATATCCGTCTCCACTCGAGAGGAAGTACGATGGTCCCGCCCACATCCAGAGGAGCCCCGTTTCCCCCTCGGAGCTCGAGATGAGCGATCCTTTCCCTGCTTTCAACGGGAAAGAATTCCCGGCGTTCCCGTCGCATCTCAAGAGGAGGCACTCTCAACAGGAAAGGCGAGAGGAACTCCATGGTCGTACCACCATTCCAAGAGTCCCCCAGATGTCTCAGTCCATTCCAGAGGAACCTCTTTGCCCTGCACTGGCTCATCTTTCACGCCGAGGATCGACTCACACCACGGTGGCACGTGGGACAGCCCAGTGGGAAAGCCTCGAGGGAAAGCCTCGAGGGAAAACCACAGTTCCTTTGATCCACGCCACGGGAAGCGTGACATTGCTGCTACAGCCTGGAAGGAAAGCGCACGTGCATGCCCCCACACGAGCCGAGGCCTGACTCCCCTGGGGAGACTCCAGAAGTACCCAAACATCCATGTCAGCCCCTGAGAAGAATCCTCGGTTCCGGCCCTGAATCCACACAAGGTTTTTGGCCCCGGTATCGACGGGAGAGGAATCCCGAGAGGCCCCCTAGCAACTCGCATGGGGACTGGCCTCTCTTGAGGCCATCAGGGCGGGTCCCTGTGGTCCCCGTCGTAACTCGAGAACACCTGCCGCAACTCGAGAAAATCCAGGAATTTCTCCCTTCCAGGCGAGATGAGGCCTATTTCCGATCAGGCGTCTGGAGACTAATGACACCTAACCTCTGGAACTTCGAAAGGGTCTTTCACACCCTTGCTGCAACTCAAGAAGTTCACCGCCATACCCGTCTCCACTCGAGAGGAAGCACGATGGTCCCGCTCACATCCAGAGGAGCCCCGTTTCCCCCTCGTAGCTCGAGATGAGGGATCCTTTCCCTGCTTTCAACGGGAAAGAATTCCCGGCGTTCCCGTCGCATCTCAAGAGGAGGCACTCTCAACAAGAAAGGCGAGAGGAACTGCATGGTCGTACCACCATTTCAAGAGTCCCCCAGATGTCTCAGTCCATTCCAGAGGAACCTCTTTGCCCTGCACTGGCTCATCTTTCACGCCGAGGATCGACTCACACCACGGTGGCACGTGGGACAGCCCTGTGGGAAAGCCTCGAGGGAAAGCCTCGAGGGAAAACCACAGATCCTTTGATCCACGCGATGGGAAGCGTGATATTGCTGCTACAGCCTGGAAGGAAAGCGCACGAGCATGAACCCACACGAGATGAGGCCTGTCTCCCCTGGCGAGACTCCAGAAGTACCCAAAGATCCATATCAGCCCGTGAGAGAAATCCTCGGTTCCGGCCCTGACTCCACACAAGGTTTTTGGCCCGGGTATCGACGAGAGAGGAATCCCGAGAGGCCCCCTAGCAACTCGCATGGGGACTGGCCTCTCCTGAGGCCACCACGGCGGGTCCCTGAGGTCCCCGTCGTAACTCGAGAACACCTGCCGCAACTCGAGAAATTCCAGGAAGTTCCCCCTTCCAGGCGAGATGAGGCCTATTTCCGATGAGGCGTCTGGAGACTAATGACACCTAACCTCTGGAACTTCGAAAGGGTCTTTCACACCCTTGCTGCAGCTCAAGAAGTTCACCGCCATACCCGTCTCCACTCGAGAGGAAGCACGATCGTCCCGCCCACATCCAGAGGAGCCCCCTTTCCCCCTCATAGCTCGAGATGAGGAATCCTTTCCCTGCTTTCAATGGGAAAGAATTCCCGGCGTTCCCGTCGCATCTCAAGCGGAGGCACTCTCAACAGGAAAGGCGAGAGGAACTCCATGGTCGTACCACCATTCCAAGAGTCCCCCAGATGTCTCAGTCCATTCCAGAGGAAACTCTTTGCCCTGCACTGGCTCATCTTTCACGCCGAGGATCGACTCACACCACGGTGGCACGTGGGACAGCCCTGTGGGAAAGCCTCGAGGGAAAGCCTCGAGGGAAAACCACAGATCCTTTGATCCACGCCACGGGAAGCGTGACATTGCTGCTACAGCCTGGAAGGAAAGTGCACGTGCATGCCCCGACACGAGACGAGGCCTGACTCCCCTGGGGAGACTCCAGAAGTACCCAAAGATCCATGTCAGCCCCTGAGAGGAATCCTCGGTTCCGGCCCTGACTCCACACAAGGTTTTTGGCCCCGGTATCGACGGGAGAGGAATCCCGAGAGGCCCCCTAGCAACTCGCATGGGGACTGGCCTCTCCTGAGGCCACCACGGCGGGTCCCTGAGGTCCCCGTCGTAACTCGAGAACACCTGCCGCAACTCGAGAAAATCCAGGAAGTTCTCCCTTCCAGGCGAAATGAGGCCTATTTCCGATCAGGCGTCTGGAGACTAATGACACCTAAACTCTGGAACTTCGAAAGGGTCTTTCACACCCTTGCTGCAACTCAAGAAGTTCACCGCCATACCCGTCTCCACTCCAGAGGAAGCACGATGGTCCCGCCCACATCCAGAGGAGCCCCGTTTCCCCCTCGTAGCTCGAGATGAGCGATCCTTTCCCTGCTTTCAACGGGAAAGAATTCCCGGCGTTCCCGTCGCTTCTCAAGAGGAGACACTCTCAACAGAAAAGGCGAGAGGAACTCCATGGTCGTACCACCATTCCAAGAGTCCCCCAGATGTCTCAGTCCATTCCAGAGGAACCTCTTTGCCCTGCACTGGCTCATCTTTCACGCCGAGGATCGACTCACACCACGGTGGCACGTGGGACAGCCCTGTGGGAAAGCCTCGAGGGAAAGCCTCGAGGGAAAACCACAGATCCTTTGATCCACGCGATGGGAAGCGTGACATTGCTGCTACAGCCTGGAAGGAAAGCGCACGTGCATGGCCCCACTCGAGCCGAGGCCTGACTCCCCTGGGGAGACTCCAGAAGTACCCAAAGATCCATGTCAGCCCCTGAGAGGAATCCTCGTTTCCGGCCCTGACTCCACACAAGGATTTTGGCCCCAGTATCGACGGGAGAGGAATCCCGAGAGGCCCCCTAGCAACTCGCCTGGGAACTGGCCTCTCCTGAGACCACCAGGGCGGGTCCCTGATGTCCCCGTCGTAACTCGAGAACACCTGCCGCAACTCGAGAAAATCCAGGAATTTCTCCCTTCCAGGCGAGATGAGGCCTATTTCCGATCAGGCGTCTGGAGACTAATGACACCTAACCTCTGGAACTTCGAAAGGGTCTTTCACACCCTTGCTGCAACTCAAGAAGTTCACCGCCATATCCGTCTCCACTCAAGAGGAAGCACGATGGTCCCGCCCACATCCAGAGGAGCCCCGTTTCCCCCTCCTAGCTCGAGATGAGCGATCCTTTCCCTGCTTTCAACGGGAAAGAATTCTCGGCGTTCCCGTCGCATCTGAAGAGGAGGCACTCTCAACAGGAAAGGCGAGAGGAACTCCATGGTCGTACCACCATTCCAAGAGTCCCCCAGATGTCTCAGTCCATTCCAGAGGAACCTCTTTGCCCTGCACTGGCTCATCTTTCACGCCGAGGATCGACTCACACCACGGTGGCACGTGGGACAGCCCTGTGGGAAAGCCTCGAGGGAAAGCCTCGAGGGAAAACCACAGATCCTTTGATCCACGCGATGGGAAGCGTGACATTGCTGCTACAGCCTGGAAGGAAAGCGCACGAGCATGCCCCCACTCGAGATGTGGCCTGTCTCCCCTGGCGAGACTCCAGAAGTACCCAAAGATCCATATCAGCCCGTGAGAGAAATCCTCGGTTCCGGCCCTGACTCCACACAAGGTTTTTGGCCCGGGTATCGACGGGAGAGGAATCCCGAGAGGCCCCCTAGCAACTCGCATGGGGACTGGCCTCTCCTGAGGCCACCAGGGCGGGACCCTGAGGTCCCCGTCGTAACTCGAGAACACCTGCCGCAACTCGAGAAATTCCAGGAAGTTCCCCCTTCCAGGCGAGATGAGGCCTATTTCCGATGAGGCGTCTGGAGACTAATGACACCTAACCTCTGGAACTTCGAAAGGGTCTTTCACACCCTTGCTGCAGCTCAAGAAGTTCACCGCCATACCCGTCTCCACTCGAGAGAAAGCACGATCGTCCCGCCCACATCCAGAGGAGCCCCCTTTCCCCCTCATAGCTCGAGATGAGGAATCCTTTCCCTGCTTTCAATGGGAAAGAATTCCCGGCGTTCCCGTCGCATCTCAAGCGGAGGCACTCTCAACAGGAAAGGCGAGAGGAACTCCATGGTCGTACCACCATTCCAAGAGTCCCCCAGATGTCTCAGTCCATTCCAGAGGAACCTCTTTGCCCTGCACTGGCTCATCTTTCACGCCGAGGATCGACTCACACCACGGTGGCACGTGGGACAGCCCTGTGGGAAAGCCTCGAGGGAAAGCCTCGAGGGAAAACCACAGATCCTTTGATCCACGCCACGGGAAGCGTGACATTGCTGCTACAGCCTGGAAGGAAAGTGCACGTGCATGCCCCGACACGAGACGAGGCCTGACTCCCCTGGGGAGACTCCAGAAGTACCCAAAGATCCATGTCAGCCCCTGAGAGGAATCCTCGGTTCCGGCCCTGAATCCACACAAGGTTTTTGGCCCCGGTATCGACGGGAGAGAAATCCCGAGAGGCCCCCTAGCAACTCGCATGGGGACTGGCCTCTCCTGAGGCCACCAGGGCGGGTCCCTGAGGTCCCCGTCGTAACTCGAGAACACCTGCCGCAACTCGAGAAAATCCAGGAAGTTCTCCTTTCCAGGCGAGATGAGGCCTATTTCCGATGAGGCGTCTGGAGACTAATGACACCTAAACTCTGGAACTTCGAAAGGGTCTTTCACACCCTTGCTGCAACTCAAGAAGTTCACCGCCATACCCGTCTCCACTCTAGAGGAAGCACGATGGTCCCGCCCACATCCAGAGGAGCCCCGTTTCCCCCTCGTAGCTCGAGATGAGCGATCCTTTCCCTGCTTTCAACGGGAAAGAATTCCCGGCGTTCCCGTCGCTTCTCAAGAGGAGGCACTCTCAACAGAAAAGGCGAGAGGAACTCCATGGTCGTACCACCATTCCAAGAGTCCCCCAGATGTCTCAGTCCATTCCAGAGGAACCTCTTTGCCCTGCACTGGATCATCTTTCACGCCGAGGATCGACTCACACCACGGTGGCACGTGGGACAGCCCTGTGGGAAAGCCTCGAGGGAAAGCCTCGAGGGAAAACCACAGATCCTTTGATCCACGCGATGGGAAGCGTGACATTGCTGCTACAGCCTGGAAGGAAAGCGCACGTGCATGGCCCCACTCGAGCCGAGGCCTGACTCCCCTGGGGAGACTCCAGAAGTCGCCAAAGGTCCATGTCAGCCCCTGAGAGGAATCCTCGTTTCCGGCCCTGACTCCACACAAGGATTTTGGCCCGGTATCGACGGGAGAGGAATCCCGAGAGGCCCCCTAGCAACTCGCCTGGGGACTGGCCTCTCCTGAGGCCACCAGGTTGGGTCCCTGATGTCCCCGTCGTAACTCGAGAACACCTGCCGCAACTCGAGAAAATCCAGGAAGTTCTCCCTTCCAGGCGAGATGAGTCCTATTTCCGATGAGGCGTCTGGAGACTAATGACACCTAAACTCTGGAACTTCGAAAGGGTCTTTCACACCCTTGCTGCAACTCAAGAAGTTCACCGCCATACCCGTCTCCACTCGATAGGAAGCACGATCGTCCCGCCCACATCCAGAGGAGCCCCCTTTCCCCCTCCTAGCTCGAGATGAGCGATCCTTTCCCTGCTTTCAACGGGAAAGAATTCCCGGCGTTCCCGTCGCATCTCAAGAGGAGGCACTCTCAACAGGAAAGGCGAGAGGAACTCCATGGTCTTACCACCATTCCAAGAGTCCCCCAGATGTCTCAGTCCATTCCAGAGGAACCTCTTTGCCCTGCACTGGCTCATCTTTCACGCCGAGGATCGACTCACACCACGGTGGCACGTGGGACAGCCCAGTGGGAAAGCCTCGAGGGAAAGCCTCGAGGGAAAACCACAGATCCTTTGATCCACGCCACGGGAAGCGTGACATTGCTGCTACAGCCTGGAAGGAAAGCGCACGTGCATGCCCCCACTCGAGCCGAGGCCTGACTCCCCTGGGGAGACTCCAGAAGTACCCAAACATCCATGTCAGCCCCTGAGAGGAATCCTCGGTTCCGGCCCTGACTCCACACAAGGTGTTTGGCCCCGGTATCGACGGGAGAGGAATCCCGAGAGGCCCCCTAGCAACTCGCATGGGGACTGGCCTCTCCTGAGGCCATCAGGGCGGGTCCCTGTGTTCCCCGTCGTAACTCGAGAACACCTGCCGCAACTCGAGAAAATCCAGGAAGTTCTCCCTTCCAGGCGAGATGAGGCCTATTTCCGATCAGGCGTCTAGAGACTAATGACACCTAAGCTCTGGAACTTCGAAAGGGTCTTTCACACCCTTTCTGCCACTCAAGAAGTTCACCGCCATACCCGTCTCCACTCGAGAGGAAGCACGATGGTCCCGCCCACATCCAGAGGAGCCCCGTTTCCCCCTCGTAGCTCGAGATGAGGGATCCTTTCCCTGCTTTCAACGGGAAAGAATTCCCGGCGTTCCCGTCGCATCTCAAGAGGAGGCACTCTCAACAAGAAAGGCGAGAGGAACTGCATGGTCGTACCACCATTTCAAGAGTCCCCCAGATGTCTCAGTCCATTCCAGAGGAACCTCTTTGCCCTGCACTGGCTCATCTTTCACGCCGAGGATCGACTCACACCACGGTGGCACGTGGGACAGCCCTGTGGGAAAGCCTCGAGGGAAAACCACAGATCCTTTGATCCACGCGATGGGAAGCGTGACATTACTGCTACAGCCTGGAAGGAAAGCGCACGTGCATGCCCCCACTCGAGATGAGGCCTGTCTCCCCTGGCGAGACTCCAGAAGTACCCAAAGATCCATATCAGCCACTGAAAGGAATCCTCGGTTCCGGCCCTAACTCCACACAAGGTTTTTGGCCCCGGTATCGATGGGAGAGGAATACCGAGAGGCCCCCTAGCAACTCGCATGGGGACTGGCCTCTTCTGAGGCCACCAGGGCGGGTCCCTGAGGTCCCCGTCGTAACTCGAGAACACCTGCCGCAACTCGAGAAAATCCAGGAAGTGCTCCCTTCCAGGCGAGATGAGGCCTATTTCCGATGAGGCGTCTGGAGACTAATGACACCTAACCTCTGGAACTTCGAAAGGGTCTTTCACACCCTTGCTGCAGCTCAAGAAGTTCACCGCCATACCCGTCTCCACTCGAGAGGAAGCACGATCGTCCCGCCCACATCCAGAGGAGCCCCGTTTCCCCTCGTAGCTCGAGATGAGGGATCCTTTCTCTGCTTTCAACGGGAAAGAATTCCCGGCGTTCCCGTCGCATCTCAAGAGGAGACACTCTCAACAGGAAAGGCGAGAGGAACTCCATGGTCGTACCACCATTCCAAGAGTCCCCCAGATGTCTCAGTCCATTCCAGAGGAACCTCTTTGCCCTGCACTGGCTCATCTTTCACGCCGAGGATCGACTCACACCACGGTGGCACGTGGGACAGCCCTGTGGGAAAGCCTCGAGGGAAAGCCTCGAGGGAAAACCACAGATCCTTTGATCCACGCCCCGGGAAGCGTGACATTGCTGCTACAGCCTGGAAGGAAAGTGCACCTGCATGCCCCGACACGAGACGTGGCCTGACTCCCCTGGGGAGACTCCAGAAGTACCCAAAGATCCATGTCAGCCCCTGAGAGGAATCCTCGGTTCCGGCCCTGACTCCACACAAGGTTTTTGGCCCCGGTATCGACGGGAGAGGAATCCCGAGAGGCCCCCTAGCAACTCGCATGGGGACTGGCCTCTCCTGAGGCACCAGGGCGGGTCCCTGAGGTCCCCGTCGTAACTCGAGAACACCTGCCGCAACTCGAGAAAATCCAGGAAGTTCTCCCTTCCAGGCGAGATGAGGCCTATTTCCGATCAGGCGTCTGGAGACTAATGACACCTAAACTCTGGAACTTCGAAAGGGTCTTTCACACCCTTGCTGCAACTCAAGAAGTTCACCGCCATACCCGTCTCCACTCCAGAGGAAGCACGATGGTCCCGCCCACATCCAGAGGAGCCCCGTTTCCCCCTCGTAGCTCGAGATGAGCGATCCTTTCCCTGCTTTCAACGGGAAAGAATTCCCGGCGTTCCCGTCGCTTCTCAAGAGGAGGCACTCTCAACAGAAAAGGCGAGAGGAACTCCATGGTCGTACCACCATTCCAAGAGTCCCCCAGATGTCTCAGTCCATTCCAGAGGAACCTCTTTGCCCTGCACTGGCTCATCTTTCACGCCGAGGATCGACTCACACCACGGTGGCACGTGGGACAGCCCTGTGGGAAAGCCTCGAGGGAAAGCCTCGAGGGAAAACCACAGATCCTTTGATCCACGAGATGGGAAGCGTGACATTGCTGCTACAGCCTGGAAGGAAAGCGCACGTGCATGGCCCCACTCGAGCCGAGGCCTGACTCCCCTGGGGAGACTCCAGAAGTACCCAAAGATCCATGTCAGCCCCTGAGAGAAATCCTTTTTTCCGGCCCTGACTCCACACAAGGATTTTGGCCCCGGTATCGACGGGAGAGGAATCCCGAGAGGCCCCCTAGCAACTCGCCTGGGGACTGGCCTCTCCTGAGGCCACCAGGGCGGGTCCCTGATGTCCCCGTCGTAACTCGAGAACACCTGCCGCAACTCGAGAAAATCCAGGAAGTTCTCCCTTCCAGGCGAGATGAGTCATATTTCCGATGAGGAGTCTGGAGACTAATGACACCTAAACTCTGGAACTTCGAAAGGGTCTTTCACACCCTTGCTGCAACTCAAGAAGTTCACCGCAATACCCGTCTCCACTCGAGAGGAAGCACGATCGTCCCGCCCACATCCAGAGGAGCCCCCTTTCCCCCTCCTAGCTCGAGATGAGCGATCCTTTCCCTGCTTTCAACGGGAAAGAATTCCCGGCGTTCCCGTCGCATCTCAAGAGGAGGCACTCTCAACAGGAAAGGCGAGAGGAACTCCATGGTCTTACCACCATTCCAAGAGTCCCCCAGATGTCTCAGTCCATTCCAGAGGAACCTCTTTGCCCTGCACTGGCTCATCATTCACGCCGAGGATCGACTCACACCACGGTGGCACGTGGGACAGCCCAGTGGGAAAGCCTCGAGGGAAAGCCTCGAGGGAAAACCACAGATCCTTTGATCCACGCCACGGGAAGCGTGACATTGCTGCTACAGCCTGGAAGGAAAGCGCACGTGCATGCCCCCACTCGAGTCGAGGCCTGACTCCCCTGGGGAGACTCCAGAAGTACCCAAACATCCATGTCAGCCCCTGAGAGGAATCCTCGGTTCCGGCCCTGACTCCACACAAGGTTTTTGGCCCCGGTATCGACGGGAGAGGAATCCCGAGAGGCCCCCTAGCAACTCGCATGGGGACTGGCCTCTCCTGAGGCCATCAGGGCGGGTCCCTGTGGTCCCCGTCGTAACTCGAGAACACCTGCCGCAACTCTAGAAAATCCAGGAATTTCTCCCTTCCAGGCGAGATGAGGCCTATTTCCGATCAGGCGTCTGGAGACTAATGACACCTAACCTCTGGAACTTCGAAAGGGTCTTTCACACCCTTGCTGCAACTCAAGAAGTTCACCGCCATATCCGTCTCCACTCGAGAGGAAGTACGATGGTCCCGCCCACATCCAGAGGAGCCCCGTTTCCCCCTCGGAGCTCGAGATGAGCGATCCTTTCCCTGCTTTCAACGGGAAAGAATTCCCGGCGTTCCCGTCGCATCTCAAGAGGAGGCACTCTCAACAGGAAAGGCGAGAGGAACTCCATGGTCGTACCACCATTCCAAGAGTCCCCCAGATGTCTCAGTCCATTCCAGAGGAACCTCTTTGCCCTGCACTGGCTCATCTTTCACGCCGAGGATCGACTCACACCACGGTGGCACGTGGGACAGCCCTGTGGGAAAGCCTCGAGGGAAAGCCTCGAGGGAAAACCACAGATCCTTTGATCCACGCGATGGGAAGCGTGATATTGCTGCTACAGCCTGGAAGGAAAGCGCACGAGCATGAACCCACACGAGATGAGGCCTGTCTCCCCTGGCGAGACTCCAGAAGTACCCAAAGATCCATATCAGCCCGTGAGAGAAATCCTCGGTTCCGGCCCTGACTCCACACAAGGTTTTTGGCCCGGGTATCGACGAGAGAGGAATCCCGAGAGGCCCCCTAGCAACTCGCATGGGGACTGGCCTCTCCTGAGGCCACCACGGCGGGTCCCTGAGGTCCCCGTCGTAACTCGAGAACACCTGCCGCAACTCGAGAAATTCCAGGAAGTTCCCCCTTCCAGGCGAGATGAGGCCTATTTCCGATGAGGCGTCTGGAGACTAATGACACCTAACCTCTGGAACTTCGAAAGGGTCTTTCACACCCTTGCTGCAGCTCAAGAAGTTCACCGCCATACCCGTCTCCACTCGAGAGGAAGCACGATCGTCCCGCCCACATCCAGAGGAGCCCCCTTTCCCCCTCATAGCTCGAGATGAGGAATCCTTTCCCTGCTTTCAATGGGAAAGAATTCCCGGCGTTCCCGTCGCATCTCAAGCGGAGGCACTCTCAACAGGAAAGGCGAGAGGAACTCCATGGTCGTACCACCATTCCAAGAGTCCCCCAGATGTCTCAGTCCATTCCAGAGGAAACTCTTTGCCCTGCACTGGCTCATCTTTCACGCCGAGGATCGACTCACACCACGGTGGCACGTGGGACAGCCCTGTGGGAAAGCCTCGAGGGAAAGCCTCGAGGGAAAACCACAGATCCTTTGATCCACGCCACGGGAAGCGTGACATTGCTGCTACAGCCTGGAAGGAAAGTGCACGTGCATGCCCCGACACGAGACGAGGCCTGACTCCCCTGGGGAGACTCCAGAAGTACCCAAAGATCCATGTCAGCCCCTGAGAGGAATCCTCGGTTCCGGCCCTGACTCCACACAAGGTTTTTGGCCCCGGTATCGACGGGAGAGGAATCCCGAGAGGCCCCCTAGCAACTCGCATGGGGACTGGCCTCTCCTGAGGCCACCACGGCGGGTCCCTGAGGTCCCCGTCGTAACTCGAGAACACCTGCCGCAACTCGAGAAAATCCAGGAAGTTCTCCCTTCCAGGCGAAATGAGGCCTATTTCCGATCAGGCGTCTGGAGACTAATGACACCTAAACTCTGGAACTTCGAAAGGGTCTTTCACACCCTTGCTGCAACTCAAGAAGTTCACCGCCATACCCGTCTCCACTCCAGAGGAAGCACGATGGTCCCGCCCACATCCAGAGGAGCCCCGTTTCCCCCTCGTAGCTCGAGATGAGCGATCCTTTCCCTGCTTTCAACGGGAAAGAATTCCCGGCGTTCCCGTCGCTTCTCAAGAGGAGACACTCTCAACAGAAAAGGCGAGAGGAACTCCATGGTCGTACCACCATTCCAAGAGTCCCCCAGATGTCTCAGTCCATTCCAGAGGAACCTCTTTGCCCTGCACTGGCTCATCTTTCACGCCGAGGATCGACTCACACCACGGTGGCACGTGGGACAGCCCTGTGGGAAAGCCTCGAGGGAAAGCCTCGAGGGAAAACCACAGATCCTTTGATCCACGCGATGGGAAGCGTGACATTGCTGCTACAGCCTGGAAGGAAAGCGCACGTGCATGGCCCCACTCGAGCCGAGGCCTGACTCCCCTGGGGAGACTCCAGAAGTACCCAAAGATCCATGTCAGCCCCTGAGAGGAATCCTCGTTTCCGGCCCTGACTCCACACAAGGATTTTGGCCCCAGTATCGACGGGAGAGGAATCCCGAGAGGCCCCCTAGCAACTCGCCTGGGAACTGGCCTCTCCTGAGACCACCAGGGCGGGTCCCTGATGTCCCCGTCGTAACTCGAGAACACCTGCCGCAACTCGAGAAAATCCAGGAATTTCTCCCTTCCAGGCGAGATGAGGCCTATTTCCGATCAGGCGTCTGGAGACTAATGACACCTAACCTCTGGAACTTCGAAAGGGTCTTTCACACCCTTGCTGCAACTCAAGAAGTTCACCGCCATATCCGTCTCCACTCAAGAGGAAGCACGATGGTCCCGCCCACATCCAGAGGAGCCCCGTTTCCCCCTCCTAGCTCGAGATGAGCGATCCTTTCCCTGCTTTCAACGGGAAAGAATTCTCGGCGTTCCCGTCGCATCTGAAGAGGAGGCACTCTCAACAGGAAAGGCGAGAGGAACTCCATGGTCGTACCACCATTCCAAGAGTCCCCCAGATGTCTCAGTCCATTCCAGAGGAACCTCTTTGCCCTGCACTGGCTCATCTTTCACGCCGAGGATCGACTCACACCACGGTGGCACGTGGGACAGCCCTGTGGGAAAGCCTCGAGGGAAAGCCTCGAGGGAAAACCACAGATCCTTTGATCCACGCGATGGGAAGCGTGACATTGCTGCTACAGCCTGGAAGGAAAGCGCACGAGCATGCCCCCACTCGAGATGTGGCCTGTCTCCCCTGGCGAGACTCCAGAAGTACCCAAAGATCCATATCAGCCCGTGAGAGAAATCCTCGGTTCCGGCCCTGACTCCACACAAGGTTTTTGGCCCGGGTATCGACGGGAGAGGAATCCCGAGAGGCCCCCTAGCAACTCGCATGGGGACTGGCCTCTCCTGAGGCCACCAGGGCGGGACCCTGAGGTCCCCGTCGTAACTCGAGAACACCTGCCGCAACTCGAGAAATTCCAGGAAGTTCCCCCTTCCAGGCGAGATGAGGCCTATTTCCGATGAGGCGTCTGGAGACTAATGACACCTAACCTCTGGAACTTCGAAAGGGTCTTTCACACCCTTGCTGCAGCTCAAGAAGTTCACCGCCATACCCGTCTCCACTCGAGAGAAAGCACGATCGTCCCGCCCACATCCAGAGGAGCCCCCTTTCCCCCTCATAGCTCGAGATGAGGAATCCTTTCCCTGCTTTCAATGGGAAAGAATTCCCGGCGTTCCCGTCGCATCTCAAGCGGAGGCACTCTCAACAGGAAAGGCGAGAGGAACTCCATGGTCGTACCACCATTCCAAGAGTCCCCCAGATGTCTCAGTCCATTCCAGAGGAACCTCTTTGCCCTGCACTGGCTCATCTTTCACGCCGAGGATCGACTCACACCACGGTGGCACGTGGGACAGCCCTGTGGGAAAGCCTCGAGGGAAAGCCTCGAGGGAAAACCACAGATCCTTTGATCCACGCCACGGGAAGCGTGACATTGCTGCTACAGCCTGGAAGGAAAGTGCACGTGCATGCCCCGACACGAGACGAGGCCTGACTCCCCTGGGGAGACTCCAGAAGTACCCAAAGATCCATGTCAGCCCATGAGAGGAATCCTCGGTTCCGGCCCTGAATCCACACAAGGTTTTTGGCCCCGGTATCGACGGGAGAGAAATCCCGAGAGGCCCCCTAGCAACTCGCATGGGGACTGGCCTCTCCTGAGGCCACCAGGGCGGGTCCCTGAGGTCCCCGTCGTAACTCGAGAACACCTGCCGCAACTCGAGAAAATCCAGGAAGTTCTCCTTTCCAGGCGAGATGAGGCCTATTTCCGATGAGGCGTCTGGAGACTAATGACACCTAAACTCTGGAACTTCGAAAGGGTCTTTCACACCCTTGCTGCAACTCAAGAAGTTCACCGCCATACCCGTCTCCACTCTAGAGGAAGCACGATGGTCCCGCCCACATCCAGAGGAGCCCCGTTTCCCCCTCGTAGCTCGAGATGAGCGATCCTTTCCCTGCTTTCAACGGGAAAGAATTCCCGGCGTTCCCGTCGCTTCTCAAGAGGAGGCACTCTCAACAGAAAAGGCGAGAGGAACTCCATGGTCGTACCACCATTCCAAGAGTCCCCCAGATGTCTCAGTCCATTCCAGAGGAACCTCTTTGCCCTGCACTGGATCATCTTTCACGCCGAGGATCGACTCACACCACGGTGGCACGTGGGACAGCCCTGTGGGAAAGCCTCGAGGGAAAGCCTCGAGGGAAAACCACAGATCCTTTGATCCACGCGATGGGAAGCGTGACATTGCTGCTACAGCCTGGAAGGAAAGCGCACGTGCATGGCCCCACTCGAGCCGAGGCCTGACTCCCCTGGGGAGACTCCAGAAGTCGCCAAAGGTCCATGTCAGCCCCTGAGAGGAATCCTCGTTTCCGGCCCTGACTCCACACAAGGATTTTGGCCCGGTATCGACGGGAGAGGAATCCCGAGAGGCCCCCTAGCAACTCGCCTGGGGACTGGCCTCTCCTGAGGCCACCAGGTTGGGTCCCTGATGTCCCCGTCGTAACTCGAGAACACCTGCCGCAACTCGAGAAAATCCAGGAAGTTCTCCCTTCCAGGCGAGATGAGTCCTATTTCCGATGAGGCGTCTGGAGACTAATGACACCTAAACTCTGGAACTTCGAAAGGGTCTTTCACACCCTTGCTGCAACTCAAGAAGTTCACCGCCATACCCGTCTCCACTCGATAGGAAGCACGATCGTCCCGCCCACATCCAGAGGAGCCCCCTTTCCCCCTCCTAGCTCGAGATGAGCGATCCTTTCCCTGCTTTCAACGGGAAAGAATTCCCGGCGTTCCCGTCGCATCTCAAGAGGAGGCACTCTCAACAGGAAAGGCGAGAGGAACTCCATGGTCTTACCACCATTCCAAGAGTCCCCCAGATGTCTCAGTCCATTCCAGAGGAACCTCTTTGCCCTGCACTGGCTCATCTTTCACGCCGAGGATCGACTCACACCACGGTGGCACGTGGGACAGCCCAGTGGGAAAGCCTCGAGGGAAAGCCTCGAGGGAAAACCACAGATCCTTTGATCCACGCCACGGGAAGCGTGACATTGCTGCTACAGCCTGGAAGGAAAGCGCACGTGCATGCCCCCACTCGAGCCGAGGCCTGACTCCCCTGGGGAGACTCCAGAAGTACCCAAACATCCATGTCAGCCCCTGAGAGGAATCCTCGGTTCCGGCCCTGACTCCACACAAGGTGTTTGGCCCCGGTATCGACGGGAGAGGAATCCCGAGAGGCCCCCTAGCAACTCGCATGGGGACTGGCCTCTCCTGAGGCCATCAGGGCGGGTCCCTGTGTTCCCCGTCGTAACTCGAGAACACCTGCCGCAACTCGAGAAAATCCAGGAAGTTCTCCCTTCCAGGCGAGATGAGGCCTATTTCCGATCAGGCGTCTAGAGAATAATGACACCTAACCTCTGGAACTTCGAAAGGGTCTTTCACACCCTTTCTGCCACTCAAGAAGTTCACCGCCATACCCGTCTCCACTCGAGAGGAAGCACGATGGTCCCGCCCACATCCAGAGGAGCCCCGTTTCCCCCTCGTAGCTCGAGATGAGGGATCCTTTCCCTGCTTTCAACGGGAAAGAATTCCCGGCGTTCCCGTCGCATCTCAAGAGGAGGCACTCTCAACAAGAAAGGCGAGAGGAACTGCATGGTCGTACCACCATTTCAAGAGTCCCCCAGATGTCTCAGTCCATTCCAGAGGAACCTCTTTGCCCTGCACTGGCTCATCTTTCACGCCGAGGATCGACTCACACCACGGTGGCACGTGGGACAGCCCTGTGGGAAAGCCTCGAGGGAAAACCACAGATTCTTTGATCCACGCGATGGGAAGCGTGACATTGCTGCTACAGCTTGGAAGGAAAGCGCACGTGCATGCCCCCACTCGAGATGAGGCCTGTCTCCCCTGGCGAGACTCCAGAAGTACCCAAAGATCCATATCAGCCCGTGAGAGGAATCCTCGGTTCCGGCCCTGACTCCACACAAGGTTTTTGGCCCGGGTATCGACGGGAGAGGAATCCCGAGAGGCCCCCTAGCAACTCGCATGGGGACTGGCCTCTCCTGAGGCCACCAGAGCGGGTCCCTGAGGTCCCCGTCGTAACCCGAGAACACCTGCCGCAACTCGAGAAAATCCAGGAAGTTCTCCCTTCCAGGCGAGATGAGGCCTATTTCCGATGAGGCGTCTGGAGACTAATGACACCTAACCTCTGGAACTTCGAAAGGGTCTTTCACACCCTTGCTGCAACTCAAGAAGTTCACCGCCATACCCGTCTCCACTCGAGAGGAAGCAGGATCGTCCCGCCCACATCCAGAGGATCCCCCTTTCCCCCTCGTAGCTCGAGATGAGGAATCCTTTCCCTGCTTTCAATGGGAAAGAATTCCCGGCGTTCCCGTCGCATCTCAAGCGGAGGCACTCTCAACAGGAAAGGCGAGAGGAACTCCATGGTCGTACCACCATTCCAAGAGTCCCCCAGATGTCTCAGTCCATTCCAGAGGAACCTCTTTGCCCTGCACTGGCTCATCTTTCACGACGAGGATCGACTCACACCACGGTGGCACGTGGGAAAGCCCTGTGGGAAAGCCTCGAGGGAAAGCCTCGAGGGAAAACCACAGATCCTTTGATCCACGCGATGGGAAGCGTGACATTGCTGCTACAGCCTGGAAGGAAAGCGCACGTGCATGGCCCCACTCGAGCCGAGGCCTGACTCCCCTGGGGAGACTCCAGAAGTACCCAAAGATCCATGTCAGCCCCTGAGAGGAATCCTCGTTTCCGGCCCTGACTCCACACAAGGATTTTGGCCCCGGTATCGACGGGAGAGGAATCCCGAGAGGCCCCCTAGCAACTCGCATGGGGACTGGCCTCTCCTGAGGCCACCAGGGCGGGTCCCTGATGTCCCCGTCGTAACTCGAGAACACCTGCCGCAACTCGAGAAAATCCAGGAAGTTCTCCCTTCCAGGCGAGATGAGTCCTATTTCCGATGAGGCGTCTGGAGACTAATGACACCTAAACTCTGGAACTTCGAAAGGGTCTTTCACACCCTTGCTGCAACTCAAGAAGTTCACCGCCATACCCGTCTCCACTCGAGAGGAAGCACGATCGTCCCGCCCACATCCATAGGAGCCCCCTTTCCCCCTCCTAGCTCGAGATGAGCGATCCTTTCCCTGCTTTCAACGGGAAAGAATTCCCGGCGTTCCCGTCGCATCTCAAGAGGAGGCAC
The DNA here is from genome assembly GCF_032405125.1 of Capricornis sumatraensis. NCBI lineage: Eukaryota > Metazoa > Chordata > Mammalia > Artiodactyla > Bovidae > Capricornis > Capricornis sumatraensis. The sequence continues at coordinate 535,960 of NW_027184619.1, forward strand.
TCTCAACAGGAAAGGCGAGAGGAACTCCATGGTCTTACCACCATTCCAAGAGTCCCCCAGATGTCTCAGTCCATTCCAGAGGAACCTCTTTGCCCTGCACTGGCTCATCTTTCACGCCGAGGATCGACTCACACCACGGTGGCACGTGGGACAGCCCAGTGGGAAAGCCTCGAGGGAAAGCCTCGAGGGAAAACCACAGTTCCTTTGATCCACGCCACGGGAAGCGTGACATTGCTGCTACAGCCTGGAAGGAAAGCGCACGTGCATGCCCCCACTCGAGCCGAGGCCTGACTCCCCTGGGGAGACTCCAGAAGTACCCAAACATCCATGTCAGCCCCTGAGAAGAATCCTCGGTTCCGGCCCTGACTCCACACAAGGTTTTTGGCCCCGGTATCGACGGGAGAGGAATCCCGAGAGGCCCCCTAGCAACTCGCATGGGGACTGGCCTCTCTTGAGGCCATCAGGGCGGGTCCCTGTGGTCCCCGTCGTAACTCGAGAACACCTGCCGCAACTCGAGAAAATCCAGGAATTTCTCCCTTCCAGGCGAGATGAGGCCTATTTCCGATCAGGCGTCTGGAGACTAATGACACCTAACCTCTGGAACTTCGAAAGGGTCTTTCACACCCTTGCTGCAACTCAAGAAGTTCACCGCCATACCCGTCTCCACTCGAGAGGAAGCACGATGGTCCCGCTCACATCCAGAGGAGCCCCGTTTCCCCCTCGTAGCTCGAGATGAGGGATCCTTTCCCTGCTTTCAACGGGAAAGAATTCCCGGCGTTCCCGTCGCATCTCAAGAGGAGGCACTCTCAACAAGAAAGGCGAGAGGAACTGCATGGTCGTACCACCATTTCAAGAGTCCCCCAGATGTCTCAGTCCATTCCAGAGGAACCTCTTTGCCCTGCACTGGCTCATCTTTCACGCCGAGGATCGACTCACACCACGGTGGCACGTGGGACAGCCCTGTGGGAAAGCTTCGAGGGAAAACCACAGATCCTTTGATCCACGCGATGGGAAGCGTGACATTACTGCTACAGCCTGGAAGGAAAGCGCACGTGCATGCCCCCACTCGAGATGAGGCCTGTCTCCCCTGGCGAGACTCCAGAAGTACCCAAAGATCCATATCAGCCACTGAAAGGAATCCTCGGTTCCGGCCCTAACTCCACACAAGGTTTTTGGCCCCGGTATCGATGGGAGAGGAATACCGAGAGGCCCCCTAGCAACTCGCATGGGGACTGGCCTCTTCTGAGGCCACCAGGGCGGGTCCCTGAGGTCCCCGTCGTAACTCGAGAACACCTGCCGCAACTCGAGAAAATCCAGGAAGTGCTCCCTTCCAGGCGAGATGAGGCCTATTTCCGATGAGGCGTCTGGAGACTAATGACACCTAACCTCTGGAACTTCGAAAGGGTCTTTCACACCCTTGCTGCAACTCAAGAAGTTCACCGCCATACCCGTCTCCACTCGAGAGGAAGCACGATAGTCCCGCCCACATCCAGAGGAGCCCCGTTTCCCCTCGTAGCTCGAGATGAGGGATCCTTTCTCTGCTTTCAACGGGAAAGAATTCCCGGCGTTCCCGTCGCATCTCAAGAGGAGACACTCTCAACAGGAAAGGCGAGAGGAACTCCATGGTCGTACCACCATTCCAAGAGTCCCCCAGATGTCTCAGTCCATTCCAGAGGAACCTCTTTGCCCTACACTGGCTCATCTTTCACGCCGAGGATCGACTCACACCACGGTGGCACGTGGGACAGCCCTGTGGGAAAGCCTCGAGGGAAAGCCTCGAGGGAAAACCACAGATCCTTTGATCCACGCGATGGGAAGCGTGACATTGCTGCTACAGCCTGGAAGGAAAGCGCACGTGCATGCCCCGACTCGAGACAAGGCCTGACTCCCCTGGGGAGACTCCAGAAGTACCCAAAGATCCATGTCAGCCCCTGAGAGAAATCCTCGGTTCCGGCCTTGACACCACACAAGGTTTTTGGCCCCAGTATCGACGGGAGAGGAATCCCGAGAGGGCCCCTAGCAACTCGCATGGGGACTGGCCTCTCCTGAGGCCACCAGGGCGGGTCCCTGAGGTCCCCGTCGTAACTCGAGAACACCTGCCGCAACTCGAGAAAATCCAGGAAGTTCTCCCTTCCAGGCGAGATGAGGCCTATTTCCGATGAGGCGTCTGGAGACTAATGACACCTAAACTCTGGAACTTCGAAAGGGTCTTTCACACCCTTGCTGCAACTCAAGAAGTTCACCGCCATACCCGTCTCCACTCTAGAGGAAGCACGATGGTCCCGCCCACATCCAGAGGAGCCCCGTTTCCCCCTCCTAGCTCGAGATGAGCGATCCTTTCCCTGCTTTCAACGGGAAAGAATTCCCGGCGTTCCCGTCGCATCTCAAGAGGAGGCACTCTCAACAGGAAAGGCGAGAGGAACTCCATGGTCGTACCACCATTCCAAGAGTCCCCCAGATGTCTCAGTCCATTCCAGAGGAACCTCTTTGCCCTGCACTGGCTCATCTTTCACGCCGAGGATCGACTCACACCACGGTGGCACGTGGGACAGCCCTGTGGGAAAGCCTCGAGGGAAAGCCTCGAGGGAAAACCACAGATCCTTTGATCCACGCGACGGGAAGCGTGACATTGCTGCTACAGCCTGGAAGGAAAGCGCACGTGCATGCCCCCACTCGAGATGAGGCCTGTCTCCCCTGGCGAGACTCCAGAAGTACCCAAAGATCCATATCAGCCCGTGAGAGGAATCCTCGGTTCCGGCCCTGACTCCACACAAGGTTTTTGGCCCGGGTATCGACGGGAGAGGAATCCCGAGAGGCCCCCTAGCAACTCGCATGGGGACTGGCCTCTCCTGAGGCCACCAGGGCGGTTCCCTGAGGTTCCCGTCGTAACTCGAGAACACCTGCCGCAACTCGAGAAAATCCAGGAAGTTCTCCCTTCCAGGCGAGATGAGGCCTATTTCCGATGAGGCGTCTGGAGACTAATGACACCTAACCTCTGGAACTTCGAAAGGGTCTTTCACACCCTTGCTGCAACTCAAGAAGTTCACCGCCATACCCGTCTCCACTCGAGAGGAAGCACGATCGTCCCGCCCACATCCAGAGGATCCCCCTTTCCCCCTCGTAGCTCGAGATGAGGAATCCTTTCCCTGCTTTCAATGGGAAAGAATTCCCGGCGTTCCCGTCGCATCTCAAGCGGAGGCACTCTCAACAGGAAAGGCGAGAGGAACTCCATGGTCGTACCGCCATTCCAAGAGTCCCCCAGATGTCTCAGTCCATTCCAGAGGAACCTCTTTGCCCTGCACTGGCTCATCTTTCACGCCGAGGATCGACTCACACCACGGTGGCACGTGGGACAGCCCTGTGGGAAAGCCTCGAGGGAAAGCCTCGAGGGAAAACCACAGATCCTTTGATCCACGCCCCGGGAAGCGTGACATTGCTGCTACAGCCTGGAAGGAAAGTGCACCTCCATGCCCCGACACGAGACGTGGCCTGACTCCCCTGGGGAGACTCCAGAAGTACCCAAAGATCCATGTCAGCCCCTGAGAGGAATCCTCGGTTCCGGCCCTGACTCCACACAAGGTTTTTGGCCCCGGTATCGACGGGAGAGGAATCCCGAGTGGCCCCCTAGCAACTCGCATGGGGACTGGCCTCTCCTGAGGCACCAGGGCGGGTCCCTGAGGTCCCCGTCGTAACTCGAGAACACCTGCCGCAACTCGAGAAAATCCAGGAAGTTCTCCCTTCCAGGCGAGATGAGGCCTATTTCCGATCAGGCGTCTGGAGACTAATGACACCTAAACTCTGGAACTTCGAAATGGTCTTTCACACCCTTGCTGCAACTCAAGAAGTTCACCGCCATACCCGTCTCCACTCCAGAGCAGGCACGATGGTCCCGCCCACATCCAGAGGAGCCCCGTTTCCCCCTCGTAGCTCGAGATGAGCGATCCTTTCCCTGCTTTCAACGGGAAAGAATTCCCGGCGTTCCCGTCGCTTCTCAAGAGGAGGCACTCTCAACAGAAAAGGCGAGAGGAACTCCATGGTCGTACCACCATTCCAAGAGTCCCCCAGATGTCTCAGTCCATTCCAGAGGAACCTCTTTGCCCTGCACTGGCTCATCTTTCACGCCGAGGATCGACTCACACCACGGTGGCACGTGGGACAGCCCTGTGGGAAAGCCTCGAGGGAAAGCCTCGAGGGAAAACCACAGATCCTTTGATCCACGAGATGGGAAGCGTGACATTGCTGCTACAGCCTGGAAGGAAAGCGCACGTGCATGGCCCCACTCGAGCCGAGGCCTGACTCCCCTGGGGAGACTCCAGAAGTACCCAAAGATCCATGTCAGCCCCTGAGAGAAATCCTCGTTTCCGGCCCTGACTCCACACAAGGATTTTGGCCCCGGTATCGACGGGAGAGGAATCCCGAGAGGCCCCCTAGCAACTCGCCTGGGGACTGGCCTCTCCTGAGGCCACCAGGGCGGGTCCCTGATGTCCCCGTCGTAACTCGAGAACACCTGCCGCAACTCGAGAAAATCCAGGAAGTTCTCCCTTCCAGGCGAGATGAGTCATATTTCCGATGAGGAGTCTGGAGACTAATGACACCTAAACTCTGGAACTTCGAAAGGGTCTTTCACACCCTTGCTGCAACTCAAGAAGTTCACCGCAATACCCGTCTCCACTCGAGAGGAAGCACGATCGTCCCGCCCACATCCAGAGGAGCCCCCTTTCCCCCTCCTAGCTCGAGATGAGCGATCCTTTCCCTGCTTTCAACGGGAAAGAATTCCCGGCGTTCCCGTCGCATCTCAAGAGGAGGCACTCTCAACAGGAAAGGCGAGAGGAACTCCATGGTCTTACCACCATTCCAAGAGTCCCCCAGATGTCTCAGTCCATTCCAGAGGAACCTCTTTGCCCTGCACTGGCTCATCTTTCACGCCGAGGATCGACTCACACCACGGTGGCACGTGGGACAGCCCAGTGGGAAAGCCTCGAGGGAAAGCCTCGAGGGAAAACCACAGATCCTTTGATCCACGCCACGGGAAGCGTGACATTGCTGCTACAGCCTGGAAGGAAAGCGCACGTGCATGCCCCCACTCGAGTCGAGGCCTGACTCCCCTGGGGAGACTCCAGAAGTACCCAAACATCCATGTCAGCCCCTGAGAGGAATCCTCGGTTCCGGCCCTGACTCCACACAAGGTTTTTGGCCCCGGTATCGACGGGAGAGGAATCCCGAGAGGCCCCCTAGCAACTCGCATGGGGACTGGCCTCTCCTGAGGCCATCAGGGCGGGTCCCTGTGGTCCCCGTCGTAACTCGAGAACACCTGCCGCAACTCTAGAAAATCCAGGAATTTCTCCCTTCCAGGCGAGATGAGGCCTATTTCCGATCAGGCGTCTGGAGACTAATGACACCTAACCTCTGGAACTTCGAAAGGGTCTTTCACACCCTTGCTGCAACTCAAGAAGTTCACCGCCATATCCGTCTCCACTCGAGAGGAAGTACGATGGTCCCGCCCACATCCAGAGGAGCCCCGTTTCCCCCTCGGAGCTCGAGATGAGCGATCCTTTCCCTGCTTTCAACGGGAAAGAATTCCCGGCGTTCCCGTCGCATCTCAAGAGGAGGCACTCTCAACAGGAAAGGCGAGAGGAACTCCATGGTCGTACCACCATTCCAAGAGTCCCCCAGATGTCTCAGTCCATTCCAGAGGAACCTCTTTGCCCTGCACTGGCTCATCTTTCACGCCGAGGATCGACTCACACCACGGTGGCACGTGGGACAGCCCTGTGGGAAAGCCTCGAGGGAAAGCCTCGAGGGAAAACCACAGATCCTTTGATCCACGCGATGGGAAGCGTGACATTGCTGCTACAGCCTGGAAGGAAAGCGCACGAGCATGCCCCCACTCGAGATGTGGCCTGTCTCCCCTGGCGAGACTCCAGAAGTACCCAAAGATCCATATCAGCCCGTGAGAGAAATCCTCGGTTCCGGCCCTGACTCCACACAAGGTTTTTGGCCCGGGTATCGACGGGAGAGGAATCCCGAGAGGCCCCCTAGCAACTCGCATGGGGACTGGCCTCTCCTGAGGCCACCAGGGCGGGACCCTGAGGTCCCCGTCGTAACTCGAGAACACCTGCCGCAACTCGAGAAATTCCAGGAAGTTCCCCCTTCCAGGCGAGATGAGGCCTATTTCCGATGAGGCGTCTGGAGACTAATGACACCTAACCTCTGGAACTTCGAAAGGGTCTTTCACACCCTTGCTGCAGCTCAAGAAGTTCACCGCCATACCCGTCTCCACTCGAGAGGAAGCACGATCGTCCCGCCCACATCCAGAGGAGCCCCCTTTCCCCCTCATAGCTCGAGATGAGGAATCCTTTCCCTGCTTTCAATGGGAAAGAATTCCCGGCGTTCCCGTCGCATCTCAAGCGGAGGCACTCTCAACAGGAAAGGCGAGAGGAACTCCATGGTCGTACCACCATTCCAAGAGTCCCCCAGATGTCTCAGTCCATTCCAGAGGAACCTCTTTGCCCTGCACTGGCTCATCTTTCACGCCGAGGATCGACTCACGCCACGGTGGCACGTGGGACAGCCCTGTGGGAAAGCCTCGAGGGAAAGCCTCGAGGGAAAACCACAGATCCTTTGATCCACGCCACGGGAAGCGTGACATTGCTGCTACAGCCTGGAAGGAAAGTGCACGTGCATGCCCCGACACGAGACGAGGCCTGACTCCCCTGGGGAGACTCCAGAAGTACCCAAAGATCCATGTCAGCCCCTGAGAGGAATCCTCGGTTCCGGCCCTGAATCCACACAAGGTTTTTGGCCCCGGTATCGACGGGAGAGAAATCCCGAGAGGCCCCCTAGCAACTCGCATGGGGACTGGCCTCTCCTCAGGCCACCAGGGCGGGTCCCTGAGGTCCCCGTCGTAACTCGAGAACACCTCCCGCAACTCGAGAAAATCCAGGAAGTTCTCCTTTCCAGGCGAGATGAGGCCTATTTCCGATGAGGCGTCTGGAGACTAATGACACCTAAACTCTGGAACTTCGAAAGGGTCTTTCACACCCTTGCTGCAACTCAAGAAGTTCACCGCCATACCCGTCTCCACTCTAGAGGAAGCACGATGGTCCCGCCCACATCCAGAGGAGCCCCGTTTCCCCCTCGTAGCTCGAGATGAGCGATCCTTTCCCTGCTTTCAACGGGAAAGAATTCCCGGCGTTCCCGTCGCTTCTCAAGAGGAGGCACTCTCAACAGAAAAGGCGAGAGGAACTCCATGGTCGTACCACCATTCCAAGAGTCCCCCAGATGTCTCAGTCCATTCCAGAGGAACCTCTTTGCCCTGCACTGGATAATCTTTCACGCCGAGGATCGACTCACACCACGGTGGCACGTGGGACAGCCCTGTGGGAAAGCCTCGAGGGAAAGCCTCGAGGGAAAACCACAGATCCTTTGATCCACGCGATGGGAAGCGTGACATTGCTGCTACAGCCTGGAAGGAAAGCGCACGTGCATGGCCCCACTCGAGCCGAGGCCTGACTCCCCTGGGGAGACTCCAGAAGTCGCCAAAGGTCCATGTCAGCCCCTGAGAGGAATCCTCGTTTCCGGCCCTGACTCCACACAAGGATTTTGGCCCGGTATCGACGGGAGAGGAATCCCGAGAGGCCCCCTAGCAACTCGCCTGGGGACTGGCCTCTCCTGAGGCCACCAGGTTGGGTCCCTGATGTCCCCGTCGTAACTCGAGAACACCTGCCGCAACTCGAGAAAATCCAGGAAGTTCTCCCTTCCAGGCGAGATGAGTCCTATTTCCGATGAGGCGTCTGGAGACTAATGACACCTAAACTCTGGAACTTCGAAAGGGTCTTTCACACCCTTGCTGCAACTCAAGAAGTTCACCGCCATACCCGTCTCCACTCGATAGGAAGCACGATCGTCCCGCCCACATCCAGAGGAGCCCCCTTTCCCCCTCCTAGCTCGAGATGAGCGATCCTTTCCCTGCTTTCAACGGGAAAGATTTCCCGGCGTTCCCGTCGCATCTCAAGAGGAGGCACTCTCAACAGGAAAGGCGAGAGGAACTCCATGGTCTTACCACCATTCCAAGAGTCCCCCAGATGTCTCAGTCCATTCCAGAGGAACCTCTTTGCCCTGCACTGGCTCATCTTTCACGCCGAGGATCGACTCACACCACGGTGGCACGTGGGACAGCCCAGTGGGAAAGCCTCGAGGGAAAGCCTCGAGGGAAAACCACAGATCCTTTGATCCACGCCACGGGAAGCGTGACATTGCTGCTACAGCCTGGAAGGAAAGCGCACGTGCATGCCCCCACTCGAGCCGAGGCCTGACTCCCCTGGGGAGACTCCAGAAGTACCCAAACATCCATGTCAGCCCCTGAGAGGAATCCTCGGTTCCGGCCCTGACTCCACACAAGGTGTTTGGCCCCGGTATCGACGGGAGAGGAATCCCGAGAGGCCCCCTAGCAACTCGCATGGGGACTGGCCTCTCCTGAGGCCATCAGGGCGGGTCCCTGTGGTCCCCGTCGTAACTCGAGAACACCTGCCGCAACTCGAGAAAATCCAGGAATTTCTCCCTTCCAGGCGAGATGAGGCCTATTTCCGATCAGGCGTCTAGAGACTAATGACACCTAACCTCTGGAACTTCGAAAGGGTCTTTCACACCCTTTCTGCCACTCAAGAAGTTCACCGCCATACCCGTCTCCACTCGAGAGGAAGCACGATGGTCCCGCCCACATCCAGAGGAGCCCCGTTTCCCCCTCGTAGCTCGAGATGAGGGATCCTTTCCCTGCTTTCAACGGGAAAGAATTCCCGGCGTTCCCGTCGCATCTCAAGAGGAGGCACTCTCAACAAGAAAGGCGAGAGGAACTGCATGGTCGTACCACCATTTCAAGAGTCCCCCAGATGTCTCAGTCCATTCCAGAGGAACCTCTTTGCCCTGCACTGGCTCATCTTTCACGCCGAGGATCGACTCACACCACGGTGGCACGTGGGACAGCCCTGTGGGAAAGCCTCGAGGGAAAACCACAGATTCTTTGATCCACGCGATGGGAAGCGTGACATTGCTGCTACAGCTTGGAAGGAAAGCGCACGTGCATGCCCCCACTCGAGATGAGGCCTGTCTCCCCTGGCGAGACTCCAGAAGTACCCAAAGATCCATATCAGCCACTGAAAGGAATCCTCGGTTGCGGCCCTAACTCCACACAAGGTTTTTGGCCCCGGTATCGATGGGAGAGGAATACCGAGAGGCCCCCTAGCAACTCGCATGGGGACTGGCCTCTCCTGAGGCCACCAGGGCGGGTCCCTGAGGTCCCCGTCGTAACTCGAGAATACCTGCCGCAACTCGAGAAAATCCAGGAAGTTCTCCCTTCCAGGCGAGATGAGGCCTATTTCCGATCAGGCGTCTGGAGACTAATGACACCTAACCTCTGGAACTTCGAAAGGGTCTTTCACACCCTTGCTGCAACTCAAGAAGTTCACCGCCATACCCGTCTCCACTCGAGAGGAAGCACGATCGTCCCGCCCACATCCAGAGGAGCCCCCTTTCCCCCTCGTAGCTCGAGATGAGGAATCCTTTCCCTGCTTTCAATGGGAAAGAATTCCCGGCGTTCCCGTCGCATCTCAAGCGGAGGCACTCTCAACAGGAAAGGCGAGAGGAACTCCATGGTCGTACCACCATTCCAAGAGTCCCCCAGATGTCTCAGTCCATTCCAGAGGAACCTCTTTGCCCTGCACTGGCTCATCTTTCACGCCGAGGATCGACTCACACCACGGTGGCACGTGGGACAGCCCTGTGGGAAAGCCTCGAGGGAAAGCCTCGAGGGAAAACCACAGATCCTTTGATCCACGCCACGGGAAGCGTGACATTGCTGCTACAGCCTGGAAGGAAAGTGCACGTGCATGCCCCGACACGAGACGAGGCCTGACTCCCCTGGGGAGACTCCAGAAGTACCCAAATTTCCATGTCAGCCCCTGAGAGGAATCCTCGGTTCCGGCCCTGACTCCACACAAGGTTTTTGGCCCCGGTATCGACGGGAGAGTAATCCCGAGAGGCCCCCTAGCAACTCGCATGGGGACTGGCCTCTCCTGAGGCCACCAGGGCGGGTCCCTGAGGTCCCCGTCGTAACTCGAGAACACCTGCCGCAACTCGAGAAAATCCAGGAAGTTCTCCCTTCCAGGCGAGATGAGGCCTATTTCCGATCAGGCGTCTGGAGACTAATGACACCTAAACTCTGGAACTTCGAAAGGGTCTTTCACACCCTTGCTGCAACTCAAGAAGTTCACCGCCATACCCGTCTCCACTCTAGAGGAAGCACGATGGTCCCGCCCACATCCAGAGGAGCCCCGTTTCCCCCTCATAGCTCGAGATGAGCGATCCTTTCCCTGCTTTCAACGGGAAAGAATTCCAGGCGTTCCCGTCGCTTCTCAAGAGGAGGCACTCTCAACAGAAAAGGCGAGAGGAACTCCATGGTCGTACCACCATTCCAAGAGTCCCCCAGATGTCTCAGTCCATTCCAGAGGAACCTCTTTGCCCTGCACTGGCTCATCTTTCACGCCGAGGATCGACTCACACCACGGTGGCAAGTGGGACAGCCCTGTGGGAAAGACTCGAGGGAAAGCCTCGAGGGAAAACCACAGATCCTTTGATCCACGCCATGGGAAGCGTGACATTGCTGCTACAGCCTGGAAGGAAAGCGCACGTGCATGGCCCCACTCGAGCCGAGGCCTGACTCCCCTGGGGAGACTCCAGAAGTACCCAAAGATCCATGTCAGCCACTGAAAGGAATCCTCGGTTCCGGCCCTAACTTCACACAAGGTTTTTGGCCCCAGTATCGACGGGAGAGGAATCCCGAGAGGGCCCCTATCAACTCGCATGGGGACTGGCCTCTCCTGAGGCCACCAGGGCGGGTCCCTGAGGTCCCCGTCGTAACTCGAGAACACCTGCCGCAACTCGAGAAAATCCAGGAAGTTCTCCCTTCCAGGCGAGATGAGGCCTATTTCCGATCAGGCGTCTGGAGACTAATGACACCTAACCTCTGGAACTTCGAAAGGGTCTTTCACACCCTTGCTGCAACTCAAGAAGTTCACCGCCATACCCGTCTCCACTCTAGAGGAAGCACGATGGTCCCGCCCACATCCAGAGGAGCCCCGTTTCCCCCTCCTAGCTCGAGATGAGCGATCCTTTCCCTGCTTTCAACGGGAAAGAATTCCCGGCGTTCCCGTCGCATCTCAAGAGGAGGCACTCTCAACAGGAAAGGCGAGAGGAACTCCATGGTCGTACCACCATTCCAAGAGTCCCCCAGATGTCTCAGTCCATTCCAGAGGAACCTCTTTGCCCTGCACTGGCTCATCTTTCACGCCGAGGATCGACTCACACCATGGTGGCACGTGGGACAGCCCTGTGGGAAAGCCTCGAGGGAAAGCCTCGAGGGAAAACCACAGATCCTTTGATCCACGCCACGGGAAGCGTGACATTGCTGCTACAGCCTGGAAGGAAAGTGCACGTGCATGCCCCGACTCGAGACGAGGCCTGACTCCCCTGGGGAGACTCCAGAAGTACCCAAAGATCCATGTCAGCCCCTGAGAGGAATCCTCGGTTCCGGCCCTGACTCCACACAAGGTTTTTGCCCCGGTATCGACAGAAGAGGAATCCCGAGAGGCCCCCTAGCAACTCGCATGGGGACTGGTCTCTCCTGAGGCCACCAGGGCGGGTCCCTGAGGTCCCCGTCGTAACTCGAGAACACCTGCCACAACTCGAGAAATTCCAGGAAGTTCCCCCTTCCAGGCGAGATGAGGCCTATTTCCGATGAGGCGTCTGGAGACTAATGACACCTAACCTCTGGAACTTCGAAAGGGTCTTTCACACCCTTGCTGCAACTCAAGAAGTTCACCGCCACACCCGTCTCCACTCGAGAGGAAGCACGATGGTCCCGCCCACATCCAGAGGAGCCCCGTTTCCCCCTCGTAGCTCGAGATGAGGGATCCTTTCCCTGCTTTCAACAGGAAAGAATTCCTGGCGTTCCCGTCGCATCTCAAGAGGAGGCACTCTCAACAGGAAAGGCGAGGGGAACTCCATGGTCGTACCACCATTCCAAGAGTCCCCCAGATGTCTCAGTCCATTCCAGAGGAACCTCTTTGCCCTGCACTGGCTCATCTTTCACGCCGAGGATCGACTCACACCACGGTGGCAATTGGGACAGCCCTGTGGGAAAGCCTCGAGGGAAAGCCTCGAGGGAAAACCACAGATCCTTTGATCCACGCCACGGGAAGCGTGACATTGCTGCTACAGCCTGGAACGAAAGCGCACGTGCATGCCCCCACTCGAGACGAGGCCATACTCCCATGGGGAGACGCCAGAAGTACCCAAAGATCCATGTCAGCCCCTGAGAGGAATCCTCGGTTCCGGCCGTGACTCCACACAAGGTTTTTGGCCCCGGTATCGACGGGAGAGGAATCCCGAGAGGCCCCCTAGCAACTCGCATGGGGACTGGCCTCTCCTGAGGCCACCAGGGCGGGTCCCTGAGGTCCCCGTCGTAACTCGAGAACACCTGCCGCAACTCGAGAAAATCCAGGAAGTTCTCCCTTCCAGGCGAGATGAGGCCTATTTCCGATGAGGCGTCTGGAGACTAATAACACCTAACCTCTGGAACTTCGAAAGGGTCTTTCACACCCTTGCTGCAACTCAAGAAGTTCACCGCCATACCCGTCTCCACTCGAGAGGAAGCACGATCGTCCCGCCCACATCCAGAGGAGCCCCGTTTCCCCCTCCTAGCTCGAGATGAGCGATCCTTTCCCTGCTTTCAACGGGAAAGAATTCCCGGCGTTCCCGTCGCATCTCAAGAGGAGGCACTCTCAACAGGAAAGGCGAGAGGAACTCCATGGTCGTACCACCATTCCAAGAGTCCCCCAGATGTCTCAGTCCATTTCAGAGGAACCTCTTTGCCCTGCACTGGCTCATCTTTCACGCCGAGGATCGACTCACACCACGGTGGCACGTGGGACAGCCCTGTGGGAAAGCCTCGAGGGAAAGCCTCGAGGGAAAACCACAGATCCTATGATCCAGGCGATGGGAAGCGTGACATTGCTGCTACAGCCTGGAAGGAAAGCGCACGTGCATGGCCCCACTCGAGCCGAGGCCTGACTCCCCTGGGGAGACTCCAGAAGTACCCAAAGATCCATATCAGCCCGTGAGAGGAATCCTCGGTTCCGGCCCTGACTCCACACAAGGTTTTTGGCCCGGGTATCGACGGGAGAGGAATCCCGAGAGGCCCCCTAGAAACTCGCATGGGGACTGGCATCTGCTGAGGCCACCAGGGCGGGTCCCTGAGGTCCCCGTCGTAACTCGAGAACACCTGCCGCAACTCGAGAAAATCCAGGAAGTTTTCCCTTCCAGGCGAGATGAGGCCTATTTCCGATGAGGCGTCTGGAGACTAATGACACCTAACCTCTGGAACTTCGAAAGGGTCTTTCACACCCTTGCTGCAACTCAAGAAGTTCACCGCCATACCCGTCTCCACTCGAGAGGAAGCACGATCGTCCCGCCCACATCCAAAGGAGCCCCCTTTCCCCCTCGTAGCTCGAGATGAGGAATCCTTTCCCTGCTTTCAATGGGAAAGAATTCCCGGCGTTCCCGTCGCATCTCAAGCGGAGGCACTCTCAACAGGAAAGGCGAGAGGAACTCCATGGTCGTACCACCATTCCAAGAGTCGCCCAGATGTCTCAGTCCATTCCAGAGGAACCTCTTTGCCCTGCACTGGCTCATCTTTCACGCCGAGGATCGACTCACACCACGGTGGCACGTGGGACAGCCCTGTGGGAAAGCCTCGAGGGAAAGCCTCGAGGGAAAACCACAGATCCTTTGATCCACGCCACGGGAAGCGTGACATTGCTGCTACAGCCTGGAAGGAAAGTGCACGTGCATGCCCCGACACGAGACGAGGCCTGACTCCCCTGGGGAGACTCCAGAAGTACCCAAAGATCCATGTCAGCCCCTGAGAGGAATCCTCGGTTCCGGCCCTGACTCCACACAAGGTTTTTGGCCCCGGTATCGACGGGAGAGTAATCCCGAGAGGCCCCCTAGCAACTCGCATGGGGACTGGCCTCTCCTGAGGCCACCAGGGCGGGTCCCTGAGGTCCCCGTCGTAACTCGAGAACACCTGCCGCAACTCGAGAAAATCCAGGAAGTTCTCCCTTCCAGGCGAGATGAGGCCTATTTCCGATCAGGCGTCTGGAGACTAATGACACCTAAACTCTGGAACTTCGAAAGGGTCTTTCACACCCTTGCTGCAACTCAAGAAGTTCACCGCCATACCCGTCTCCACTCGAGAGGAAGCACGATGGTCCCGCCCACATCCAGAGGAGCCCCGTTTCCCCCTCGTAGCTCGAGATGAGCGATCCTTTCCCTGCTTTCAACGGGAAAGAATTCCCGGCGTTCCCGTCGCATCTCAAAAGGAGGCACTCTCAACAGGAAAGGCGAGAGGAACTCCATGGTCGTACCACCATTCCAAGAGTCCCCCAGATGTCTCAGTCCATTCCAGAGGAACCTCTTTGCCCTGCACTGGCTCATCTTTCACGCCGAGGATCGACTCACACCACGGTGGCACGTGGGACAGCCCTGTGGGAAAGCCTCGAGGGAAAGCCTCGAGGGAAAACCACAGATCCTTTGATCCACGCGATGGGAAGAGTGACATTGCTGCTACAGCCTGGAAGGAAAGCGCACGTGCATGCCCCCACTCGAGATGAGGCCTGTCTCCCCTGGCGAGACTCCAGAAGTACCCAAAGATCCATATCAGCCCGTGAGAGGAATCCTCGGTTCCGGCCCTGACTCCACACAAGGTTTTTGGCCCGGGTATCGACAGGAGAGGAATCCCGAGAGGCCCCCTAGCAACTCGCATGGGGACTGGCCTCTCCTGAGGCCACCAGGGCGGGTCCCTGAGGTCCCCGTCGTAACTCGAGAACACCTGCCGCAACTCGAGAAAATCCAGGAAGTTCTCCCTTCCAGGCGAGATGAGGCCTATTTCCGATGAGGCGTCTGGAGACTAATGACACCTAACCTCTGGAACTTCGAAAGGGTCTTTCACACCCTTGCTGCAACTCAAGAAGTTCACCGCCATACCCGTCTCCACTCGAGAGGAAGCACGATCGTCCCGCCCACATCCAGAGGATCCCCCTTTCCCCCTCGTAGCTCGAGATGAGGAATCCGTTCCCTGCTTTCAATGGGAAAGAATTCCCGGCTTTCCCGTCGCATCTCAAGCGGAGGCACTCTCAACAAGAAAGGCGAGAGGAACTCCATGGTCGTACCACCATTCCAAGAGTCCCCCAGATGTCTCAGTCCATTCCAGAGGAACCTCTTTGCCCTGCACTGGCTCATCTTTCACGCCGAGGATCGACTCACACCACGGTGGCACGTGGGACAGCCCTGTGGGAAAGCCTCGAGGGAAAGCCTCGAGGGAAAACCACAGATCCTTTGATCCACGCCACGGGAAGCGTGACATTGCTGCTACAGCCTGGAAGGAAAGTGCACGTGCATGCCCCGACTCGAGACGAGGCCTGACTCCCCTGGGGAGACTCCAGAAGTACCCAAAGATCCATGTCAGCCCCTGAGAGGAATCCTCGGTTCCGGCCCTGACTCCACACAAGGTTTTTGCCCCGGTATCGAAGGGAGAGGAATTCCGAGAGGCCCCCTAGCAAGTCGCATGGGGACTGGCCTCTCCTGAGGCCACCAGGGCGGGTCCCTGAGGTCCCCGTCGTAACTCGAGAACACCTGCCGCAACTCTAAAAAATCCAGGAAGTTCTCCCTTCCAGGCGAGATGAGGCCTATTTCCGATGAGGCGTCTGGAGACTAATGACACCTAACCTCTGGAACTTCGAAAGGGTCTTTCACACCCTTGCTGCAACTCAAGAAGTTCACCGCCATTACCGTCTCCACTCGAGAGGAAGCACGATAGTCCCGCCCACATCCAGAGGAGCCCCGTTTCCCCCTCGTAGCTCGAGATGAGGGATCCTTTCCCTGCTTTCAACGGGAAAGAATTCCCGGCGTTCCCGTCGCATCTCAAGAGGAGGCACTCTCAACAGGAAAGGCGAGAGGAACTCCATGGTCGTACCACCATTCCAAGAGTCCCCCAGATGTCTCAGTCCATTCCAGAGGAAGCTCTTTGCCCTACACTGGCTCATCTTTCACGCCGAGGATCGACTCACACCACGGTGGCACGTGGGACAGCCCTGTGGGAAAGCCTCGAGGGAAAGCCTCGAGGGAAAACCACAGATCTTTGATCCACGCGACGGGAAGCGTGACATTGCTGCTACAGCCTGGAAGGAAAGCGCACGTGCATGCCCCGACTCGAGACAAGGCCTGACTCCCCTGGGGAGTCTCCAGAAGTACCCAAAGATCCATGTCAGCCCGTGAGAGAAATCCTCGGTTCCGGCCTTGACACCACACAAGGTTTTTGGCCCCAGTATCGACGGGAGAGGAATCCCGAGAGGGCACCTAGCACCTCGCATGGGGACTGGCCTCTCCTGAGGCCACCAGGGCGGGTCCCTGAGGTCCCCGTCGTAACTCGAGAACACCTGCCGCAACTCGAGAAAATCCAGGAAGTTCTCCCTTCCAGGCGAGATGAGGCCTATTTCCGATGAGGCGTCTGGAGACTAATGACACCTAAACTCTGGAACTTCGAAAGGGTCTTTCACACCCTTGCTGCAACTCAAGAAGTTCACCGCCATACCCGTCTCCACTCGAGAGGAAACACGATGGTCCCGCCCACATCCAGAGGAGCCCCGTTTCCCCCTCCTAGCTCGAGATGAGCGATCCTTTCCCTGCTTTCAACGGTAAAAAATTCCCGGCGTTCCCGTCGCATCTCAAGAGGAGGCACTCTCAACAGGAAAGGCGAGAGGAACTCCATGGTCGTACCACCATTCCAAGAGTCCCCCAGATGTCTCAGTCCATTCCAGAGGAACCTCTTTGCCCTGCACTGGCTCATCTTTCACGCCGAGGATCGACTCACACCACGGTGGCACGTGGGACAGCCCTCTGGGAAAGCCTCGAGGGAAAACCACAGATCCTTTGATCCACGCGATGGGTAGCGTGACATTGCTGCTACAGCCTGGAAGGAAAGCGCACGTGCATGCCCCGACTCGAGACAAGGCCTGACTCCCCTGGGGAGACTCCAGAAGTACCCAAAGATCCATGTCAGCCCCTGAGAGAAATCCTCGGTTCCGGCCCTGACACCACACAAGGTTTTTGGCCCCAGTATCGACGGGAGAGGAATCCCGAGAGGGCCCCTAGCAACTCGCATGGGGACTGGCCTCTCCTGAGGCCACAAGGGCGGGTCCCTGAGGTCCCCGTCGTAACTCGAGAACACCTGCCGCAACTCGAGAAAATCCAGGAAGTTCTCCCTTCCAGGCGAGATGAGGCCTATTTCCGATGAGGCGTCTGGAGACTAATGACACCTAACCTCTGGAACTTCGAAAGGGTCTTTCACACCCTTGCTGCAACTCAAGAAGTTCACCGCCATACCCGTCTCCACTCGAGAGGAAGCACGATGGTCCCGCCCACATCCAGAGGAGCCCCGTTTCCCCCTCGTAGCTCGAGATGAGGGATTCTTTCCCTGCTTTCAACGGGAAAGAATTCCCGGCGTTCCCTTCGCATCTCAAGAGGAGGCACTCTCAACAGGAAAGGCGAGAGGAACTCCATGGTCTTACCACCATTCCAAGAGTCCCCCAGATGTCTCAGTCCATTCAAGAGGAACCTCTTTCCCTGCACTGGCTCATCTTTCACGCCGAGGATCGACTCAAACCACGGTGGCACGTGGGACAGCCCTGTGGGAAAGCCTCGAGGGAAAGCCTCGAGGGAAAACCACAGATCCTTTGATTCACGCCACGGGAAGCGTGACATTGCTGCTACAGCCTTGAAGGAAAGCGCACGTGCATGCCCCCACTCGAGACGAGGCCTGACCCCCTGGGGAGACTCCAGAAGTACCCAAAGATCCATGTCAGCCACTGAGAGGAATCCTCGGTTCCGGCCCTGACTCCACACAAGGTTTTTGGCCCCGGTATCGATGGGAGAGGAATCCCGAGAGGCCCCCTAGCAACTCGCATGGGGACTGGCCTCTCCTGAGGCCACCAGGGCGGGTCCCTGAGGTCCCCGTCGTAACTCGAGAACACCTGCCGCAACTCGAGAAAATCCAGGAAGTTCTCCCTTCCAGGCGAGATGAGGCCTATTTCCGATGAGGCGTCTGGAGACTAATGACACCTAACCTCTGGAACTTCGAAAGGGTCTTTCACACCCTTGCTGCAACTCAAGAAGTTCACCGCCATACCCGTCTCCACTCGAGAGGAAGCACGATAGTCCCGCCCACATCCAGAGGAGCCCCGTTTTCCCCTCGTAGCTCGAGATGAGGGAACCTTTCCCTGCTTTCAACGGGAAAGAATTCCCGGCGTTCCCGTCGCATCTCAAGAGGAGGCACTCTCAACAGGAAAGGCGAGAGGAACTCCATGGTCGTACCACCATTCCAAGAGTCCCCCAGATGTCTCAGTCCATTCCAGAGGAAGCTCTTTGCCCTGCACTGGCTCATCTTTCACGCCGAGGATCGACTCACACCACGGTGGCACGTGGGACAGCCCTGTGGGAAAGCCTCGAGGGAAAACCACAGATCCTTTGATCCACGCGATGGGAAGCGTGACATTGCTGTTACAGCCTGGAAGGAAAGCGCACGTGCATGCCCCCAATCGAGATGAGGCCTGTCTCCCCTGGCGAGACTCCAGAAGTACCCAAAGATACATATCAGCCCCTGAAAGGAATCCTCGGTTCCGGCCCTAACACCACACAAGGTTTTTGGCCCCGGTATCGATGGGAGAGGAATCCCGAGAGGCCCCCTAGCAACTCGCATGGGGACTGGCCTCTCCTGAGGCCACCAGGGCGGGTCCCTGAGGTCCCCGTCGTAACTCGAGAACACCTGCCGCAACTCGAGAAATTCCAGGAAGTTCCCCCTTCCAGGCGAGATGAGGCCTATTTCCGATGAGGCGTCTGGAGACTAATGACACCTAACCTCTGGAACTTCGAAAGGGTCTTTCACACCCTTGCTGCAACTCAAGAAGTTCACCGCCATACCCGTCTCCACTCGAGAGGAAGCACCATCGTCCCGCCCACATCCAGAGGAGCCCCCTTTCCCCCTCGTAGCTCGAGATGAGGAATCCTTTCCCTGCTTTCAATGGGAAAGAATTCCCGGCGTTCCCGTCACATCTCAAGCGGAGGAACTCTCAACAGGAAAGGCGAGAGGAACTCCATGGTCGTACCACCATTCCAAGAGTCCCCCAGATGTCTCAGTCCATTCCAGAGGAAGCTCTTTGCCCTGCACTGGCTCATCTTTCACGCCGAGGATCGACTCACACCACGGTGGCACGTGGGACAGCCCTGTGGGAAAGCCTCGAGGGAAAGCCTCGAGGGAAAACCACAGATCCTTTGATCCACGCCACGGGAAGCGTGACATTGCTGCTACAGCCTGGAAGGAAAGTGCACGTGTATGCCCCGACTCGAGACGAGGCCTGACTCCCCTGGGGAGACTCCAGAAGTACCCAAAGATCCATGTCAGCCCCTGAGAGGAATCCTCGGTTCCGGCCCTGACTCCACACAAGGTTTTTGGCCCCGGTATCGACGGGAGAGGAATCCCGAGAGGCCCCCTAGCAAGTCACATGGGGACTGGCCTCTCCTGAGGCCACCAGGGCGGGTCTCTGAGGTCCCCGTCGTAACTCGAGAACACCTGCCGCAACTCGAGAAAATCCAGGAAGTTCTCCCTTCCAGGCGAGATGAGGCCTATTTCCGATGAGGCGTCTGGAGACTAATGACACCTAACCTCTGGAACTTCGAAAGGGTCTTTCACACCCTTGCTGCAACTCAAGAAGTTCACCGCCATACCCGTCTCCACTCGAGAGGAAGCACGTTGGTCCCGCCCACATCCAGAGGAGCCCCGTTTCCCCCTCGGAGCTCGAGATGAGGGATCCTTTCCCTGCTTTCAACGGGAAAGAATTCCCGGCGTTCCCGTCGCATCTCAAGAGGAGGCACTCTCAACAGGAAAGGCGAGAGGAACTCCATGGTCGTACCACCATTCCAAGAGTCCCCCAGATGTCTCAGTCCATTCCAGAGGAACCTCTTTGCCCTGCACTGGCTCATCTTTCACGCCGAGGATCGACTCACACCACGGTGGCACGTGGGACAGCCCTGTGGGAAAGCCTCGAGGGAAAGCCTCGAGGGAAAACCACAGATCCTTTGATCCACGCCACGGGAAGCGTGACATTGCTGCTACAGCCTGGAAGGAAAGTGCACGTGCATGCCCCGACTCGAGACGAGGCCTGACTCCCCTGGGGAGACTCCAGAAGTACCCAAAGATCCATGTCAGCCCCTGAGAGGAATCCTCGGTTCCGGCCCTGACTCCACACAAGGTTTTTGGCCCCGGTATCGATGGGAGAGGAATCCCGAGAGGCCCCCTAGCAACTCGCATGGGGACTGGCCTCTCCTGAGGCCACCAGGGCGGGTCCCTGAGGTCCCCGTCGTAACTCGAGAACACCTGCCGCAACTCGAGAAATTCCAGGAAGTTTCCCCTTCCAGGCGAGATGAGGCCTATTTCCGATGAGGCGTCTGGAGACTAATGACACCTAACCTCTGGACCTTCGAAAGGGTCTTTCACACCCTTGCTGCAACTCAAGAAGTTCACCGCCATACCCGTCTCCACTCGAGAGGAAGCACGATGGTCCCGCCCACATCCAGAGGAGCCCCGTTTCCCCCTCGAAGCTCGAGATGAGGGATCCTTTCCCTGCTTTCAACGGGAAAGATTTCCCGGCGTTCCCGTTGCATCTCAAGAGGAGGCACTCTCAACAGGAAAGGCGAGAGGAACTCCATGGTCGTACCACCATTCCAAGAGTCCCCCAGATGTCTCAGTCCATTCCAGAGGAAGCTCTTTGCCCTGCACTGGCTCATCTTTCACGCCGAGGATCGAATTACACCACGGTGGCACGTGGGACAGCCATGTGGGAAAGCCTCGAGGGAAAGCTTCAAGGGAAAACCACAGATCCTTTGATCCACGCCACGGGAAGCGTGACATTGCTGCTACAGCCTGGAAGGAAAGTGCACGTGCATGCCCCGACTCGAGACGAGGCCTGACTCCCCTGGGGAGACTCCAGAAGTACCCAAAGATCCATGTCAGCCCCTGAGAGGAATCCTCGGTTACGGCCCTGACTCCACACAAGGTTTTTGGCCCCGGTATCGACGGGAGAGGAATCCCGAGAGGACCCCTAGCAACTCGCATGGGGACTGGCCTCTCCTGAGGCCACCAGGGCGGGTCACTGAGGTCCCCGTCGTAACGCGAGAACACCTGCCGCAACTCGAGATATTCCAGGAAGTTCCCCCTTCCAGGCGAGATGAGGCCTATTTCCGATGAGGCGTCTGGAGACTAATGACACCTAACCTCTGGAACTTCGAAAGGGTCTTTCACACCCTTGCTGCAACTCAAGAAGTTCACCGCCATACCCGTCTCCACTCGAGAGGAAGCACGATCGTCCCGCCCACATCCAGAGAAGCCCCCTTTCCCCCTCGTAGCTCGAGATGAGGGATCCTTTCCCTGCTTTCAACGGGAAAGAATTCCCGGCGTTCCCGTTGCATCTCAAGAGGAGGCACTCTCAACAGGAAAGGCGAGAGGAACTCCATGGTCGTACCACCATTCCAAGAGTCCCCCAGATGTCTCAGTCCATTCCAGAGGAAGCTCTTTGCCCTGCACTGGCTCATCTTTCACGCCGAGGATCGACTCACACCACGGTGGCACGTGGGACAGCCCTGTGGGAAAGCCTCGAGGGAAAGCCTCGAGGGAAAACCACAGATCCTTTGATCCACGCGACGGGAAGCGTGACATTGCTGCTACAGCCTGGAAGGAAAGTGCACGTGCATGCCCCGACTCGAGACGAGGCCTGACTCCCCTGAGGAGACTCCAGAAGTACCCAAAGATCCATGTCAGCCCCTGAGAGGAATCCTCGGTTCAGGCCCTGACTCCACACAAGGATTTTGGCCCCGGTATTGACGGGAGAGGAATCCCGAGAGGCCCCCTAGCAACTCGCATGGGGACTGGCCTCTCCTGAGGCCACCAGGGCAGGTCCCTGAGGTCCCCGTCGTAACTCGAGAACACCTGCCACAACTCGAGAAATTCCAGGAAGTTCCCCCTTCCAGGCGAGATGAGGCCTATTTCCAATGAGGCGTCTGGAGACTAATGACACCTAACCTCTGGAACTTCGAAAGGGTCTTTCACACCCTTGCTGCAACTCAAGAAGTTCACCGCCACACCCGTCTCCACTCGAGAGGAAGCACGATGGTCCCGCCCACATCCAGAGGAGCCCCGTTTCCCCCTCCTAGCTCGAGATGAGCGATCCTTTCCCTGCTTTCAACGGGAAAAAATTCCCGGCGTTCCCGTCGCATCTCAAGAGGAGGCACTCTCAACAGGAAAGGCGAGAGGAACTCCATGGTCGTACCACCATTCCAAGAGTCCCCCAGATGTCTCAGTCCATTCCAGAGGAACCTCTTTGCCCTGCACTGGCTCATCTTTCACGCCGAGGATCGACTCACACCACGGTGGCACGTGGGACAGCCCTGTGGGAAAGCCTCGAGGGAAAGCCTCGAGGGAAAACCACAGATCCTTTGATCCACGCCACGGGAAGCGTGACATTGCTGCTACAGCCTGGAAGGAAAGCGCACGTGCATGCCCCCACTCGAGACGAGGCCTGACTCCCATGGGGAGACTCCAGAAGTACCCACAGATCCATGTCAGCCCCTGAGAGGAATCCTCGGTTCCGGCCCTGACTCCACACAAGGTTTTTGGCTCCGTTATCGACGGGAGAGGAATCCCGAGAGGCCCCCTAGCAAGTCGCATGGGGACTGGCCTCTCCTGAGGCCACCAGGGCGGGTCCCTGAGGTCCCCGTCGTAACTCGAGAACACCTGCCGCAACTCGAGAAAATCCAGGAAGTTCTCCCTTCCAGGCGAGATGAGGCCTATTTCCGATGAGGCGTCTGGAAACTAATGACACCTAACCTCTGGAACTTCGAAAGGGTCTTTCACACCCTTGCTGCAACTCAAGAAGTTCACCGCCATACCCGTCTCCACTCGAGAGGAAGCACGATGGTCCCGCCCACATCCAGAGGAGCCCCGTTTCCCCCTCCTAGCTCGAGATGAGCGATCCTTTCCCTGCTTTCAATGGGAAAGAATTCCCGGCGATCCCGTCGCATCTCAAGAGGAGGCACTCTCAACAGGAAAGGCGAGAGGAACTCCATGGTCGTACCACCATTCCAAGAGTCCCCCAGATGTCTCAGTCCATTCCAGAGGAACCTCTTTGCCCTGCACTGGCTCATCTTTCACGCCGAGGATCGACTCACACCACGGTGGCACGTGGGACAGCCCTGTGGGAAAGCCTCTAGGGAAAGCCTCGAGGGAAAACCACAGATCCTTTGATCCACGCGATGGGAAGCGTGACATTGCTGCTACAGCCTGGAAGGAAAGCGCACGTGCATACCCCCACTCGAGATGAGGCCTGTCTCCCCTGGCGAGACTCCAGAAGTACCCAAAGATCCATATCAGCCAGTGAGAGGAATCCTCGGTTCCGGCCCTGACTCCACACAAGGTTTTTGGCCCGGGTATCGATGGGAGAGGAATCCCGAGAGGCCCCCTAGCAACTCGCATGGGGACTGGCCTCTCCTGAGGCCACCACGGCCGGTCCCTGAGGTCCCCGTCGTAACTCGAGAACACCTGCCGCAACTCGAGAAAATCCAGGAAGTTCTCCCTTCCAGGCGAGATGAGGCCTATTTCCGATGAGGCGTCTGGAGACTAATGACACCTAACCTCTGGAACTTCGAAAGGGTCTTTCACACCCTTGTTGCAACTCAAGAAGTTCACCGCCATACCCGTCTCCACTCGAGAGGAAGCACGATCGTCCCGCCCACATCCAGAGGAGCCCCCTTTCCCCCTCGTAGCTCGAGATGAGGAATCCTTTCCCTGCTTTCAATGGGAAAGAATTCCCGGCGTTCCCGTCGCATTTCAAGCGCAGGCACTCTCAACAGGAAAGGCGAGAGGAACTCCATGGTCGTACCACCATTCCAAGAGTCCCCCAGATGTCTCAGTCCATTCCAGAGGAACCTCTTTGCCCTGCACTGGCTCATCTTTCACGCCGAGGATCGACTCACACCACGGTGGCACGTGGGACAGCCCTGTGGGAAAGCCTCAAGGGAAAGCTTCGAGGGAAAACCACAGATCCTTTGATCCACGCCACGGGAAGCGTGACATTGCTGCTACAGCCTGGAAGGAAAGTGCACGTGCATGCCCCGACTCGAGACGAGGCCTGACTCCCCTGGGGAGACTCCAGAAGTACCCAAAGTTCCATGTCAGCCACTGAGAGGAATCCTCGGTTACGGCCCTGACTCCACACAAGGTTTTTGGCCCCGGTATCGGCGGGAGAGGAATCCCGAGAGGCCCCCTAGCAACTCGCATGGGGACTGGCCTCTCCTGAGGCCACCAGGGCGGGTCCCTGAGGTCCCCGTAGTAACTCGAGAACACCTGCCACAACTCGAGAAATTCCAGGAAGTTCCCCCTTCCAGGCGAGATGAGGCCTATTTCCGATGAGGCGTCTGGAGACTAATGACACCTAACCTCTGGAACTTCGAAAGGGTCTTTCACACCCTTGCTGCAACTCAAGAAGTTCACCGCCACACCCGTCTCCACTCGAGAGGAAGCACGATGGTCCCGCCCACATCCAGAGGAGCCCCGTTTCCCCCTCGTAGCTCGAGATGAGGGATCCTTTCCCTGCTTTCAACGGAAAAGAATTCCCGGCGTTCCCGTCGCATCTCAAGAGGAGGCAGTCTCAAAGGAAAGGCGAGAGGAACTCCATGGTCGTACCACCATTCCAAGAGTCCCCCAGATGTCTCAGTCCATTCCAGAGGAAGCTCTTTGCCCTGCACTGGCTCATCTTTCACGCCGAGGATCGACTCACACCACGGTGGCACGTGGGACAGCCCTGTGGGAAAGCCTCGAGGGAAAGCCTCGAGGGAAAAACACAGATCCTTTGATCCACGCCACGGGAAGCGTGACATTGCTGCTACAGCCTGGAAGGAAAGCGCACGTGCATGCCCCCACTCGAGACGAGGCCTGACTCCCATGGGGAGACTCCAGAAGTACCCAAAGATCCATGTCAGCCACTGAGAGGAATCCTCGGTTCCGGCCCTGCCTCCACACAAGGTTTTTGGCCCCGGTATCGACGGGAGAGGAATCCCGAGAGGCCCCCTAGCAACTCGCATGGGGACTGGCCGTTCCTGAGGCCACCAGGGCGGGTCCCTGAGGTCCCCGTCGTAACTCGAGAACACCTGCCGCAACTCGAGAAAATCCAGGAAGTTCTCCCTTCCAGGCGAGATGAGGCCTATTTCCAATGAGGCGTCTGGAGATTAATGACACCTAACCTCTGGAACTTCGAAAGGGTCTTTCACACCCTTGCTGCAACTCAAGAAGTTCACCGCCATACCCGTCTCCACTCGAGAGGAAGCACGATAGTCCCGCCCACATCCAGAGGAGCCCCGTTTCCCCCTCGTAGCTCGAGATGAGGGATCCTTTCCCTGCTTTCAACGGGAAAGAATTCCCGGCGTTCCCGTCGCATCTCAAGAGGAGGCACTCTCAACAGGAAAGGCGAGAGGAACTCCATGGTCGTACCACCATTCCAAGAGTCCCCCAGATGTCTCAGTCCATTCCAGAGGAAGCTCTTTGCCCTACACTGGCTCATCTTTCACGCCGAGGATCGACTCACACCACGGTGGCACGTGGGACAGCCCTGTGGGAAAGCCTCGAGGGAAAGCCTCGAGGGAAAACCACTGATCGTTTGATTCACGCCACGGGAAGCGTGACATTGCTGCTACAGCCTGGAAGGAAAGCGCACGTGCATGCCCCCACTCGAGACGAGGCCTGACTCCCCTGGGGAGACTCCAGAAGTACCCAAAGATCCATGTCAGCCAGTGAGAGGAATCCTCGGTTCCGGCCCTGACTCCACACAAGGTTTTTGGCCCCGGTATCGACGGGAGAGGAATCCCGAGAGGCCCCCTAGCAACTCGCATGGGGACTGGCCTCTCCTGAGGCCACCAGGGCGGGTCCCTGAGGTCCCCGTCGTAACTCGAGAACACCTGCCGCAACTCGAGAAAATCCAGGAAGTTCTCCCTTCCAGGCGAGATGAGGGCTATTTCCGATGAGGCGTCTGGAGACTAATGACACCTAAACTCTGGAACTTCGAAAGGGTCTTTCACACCCTTGCTGCAACTCAAGAAGTTCACCGCCATACCCATCTCCACTCTAGAGGAAGCACGATGGTCCCGCCCACATCCAGAGGAGCCCCGTTTCCATCTCCTAGCTCGAGATGAGCGATCCTTTCCCTGCTTTCAACGGGAAAGAATTCCCGGCGTTCCCGTCGCATCTCAAGAGGAGGCACTCTCAACAGAAAAGGCGAGAGGAACTCCATGGTCGTACCACCATTCCAAGAGTCCCACAGATGTCTCAGTCCATTCCAGAGGAACCTCTTTGCCCTGCACTGGCTCATCTTTCACGCCGAGGATCGACTCACACCACGGTGGCACGTGGGACAGCCCTGTGGGAAAGCCTCGACGGAAAGCCTCGAGGGAAAACCACAAATCCTTTGATCCACGCGATGGGAAGCGTGACATTGCTGCTACAGCCTGGAAGGAAAGCGCACGTGCATGCCCCCACTCGAGATGAGGCCTGTCTCCCCTGGCGAGACTCCAGAAGTACCCAAAGTTCCATATCAGCCCGTGAGAGGAATCCTCGGTTCCGGCCCTGACTCCACACAAGGTTTTTGGCCCGGGTATCGACGGGAGAGGAATCCCGAGAGACCCCCTAGCAACTCGCATGGGGACTGGCCTCTCCTGAGGCCACCAGGACGGGTCCCTGAGGTTCCCGTCGTAACTCGAGAACACCTGCCACAACTCGAGAAAATCCAGGAAGTTCTCCCTTCCAGGCGAGATGAGGCCTATTTCCGATGAGGCGTCTGGAGACTAATGACACCTAACCTCTGGAACTTCGAAAGGGTCTTTCACACCCTTGCTGCAACTCAAGAAGTTCACCGCCATACCCGTCTCCACTCGAGAGGAAGCACGATCGTCCCACCGACATCCAGAGGAGCCCCCTATCCCCCTCGTAGCTCGAGATGAGGAATCCTTTCCCTGCTTTCAATGGGAAAGAATTCCCGGCGTTCCCGTCGCATCTCAAGAGGAGGCACTCTCAACAGGAAAGGCGAGAGGAACTCCATGGTCGTACCACCATTCCAAGAGTCCCCCAGATGTCTCAGTCCATTCCAGAGGAAGCTCATTGCCCTGCACTGGCTCATCTTTCACGCCGAGGATCGACTCACACCACGGTGGCACGTGGGACAGCCCTGTGGTAAAGCCTCGAGGGAAAGCCTCGAGGGAAAACCACAGATCCTTTGATCCACGCCACGGGAAGCGTGACATTGCTGCTACAGCCTGGAAGGAAAGTGCACGTGCATGCCCCGACTCGAGACGAGGCCTGACTCCCCTGGGGAGACTCCAGAAGTACCCAAAGATCCATGTCAGCCCCTGACAGGAATCCTCGGTTACGGCCCTGACTCCACACAAGGTTTTTGGCCCCGGTATCGACGGGAGAGGAATCCCGAGAGGCCCCCTAGCAAGTCGCATGGGGACTGGCCTCTCCTGAGGCCACCAGGGCGGGTCCCTGAGGTCCCCGTCGTAACTCGAGAACACCTGCCGCAACTCGAGAAAATCCAGGAAGTTCTCCCTTCCAGGCGAGATGAGGCCTATTTCCGATGAGGCGTCTGGAGACTAATGACACCTAACCTCTGGAACTTCGAAAGGGTCTTTCACACCCTTGCTGCAACTCAAGAAGTTCACCGCCATACCCGTCTCCACTCGAGAGGAAGCACGATGGTCCCGCCCACATCCAGAGGAGCCCCGTTTCCCCCTCGTAGCTCGAGATGAGGGATCCTTTCCCTGCTTTCAACGGGAAAGAATTCCCGGTGTTCCCGTCCCATCTCAAGAGGAGGCACTCTCAACAGCAAAGGCGAGAGGAACTCCATGGTCGTACCACCATTCCAAGAGTCCCCCAGATGTCTCAGTCCATTCCAGAGGAACCTCTTTGCCCTGCACTGGCTCATCTTTCACGCCGAGGATCGACTTACACCACGGTGGCACGTTGGACAGCCCTGTGGGAAAGTCTCGAGGGAAAGCCTCGAGGGAAAACCACAGATCCTTTGATCCACGCCACGGGAAGCGTGACATTGCTGCTACAGCCTGGAAGGAAAGTGAACGTGCATGCCCCGACTCGAGACGAGGCCTGACTCCCCTGGGGAGACTCCAGAAGTACCCAAAGATCCATGTCAGCCCCTGAGAGGAATCCTCGGTTCCGGCCCTGACTCCACACAAGGTTTTTGGCCCCGGTATCGACGGGAGAGGAATCCCGAGAGGCCCCCTAGCAACTCGCATGGGGACTGGCCTCTCCTGAGGCCACCAGGGCGGGTCCCTGAGGTCCCCGTCGTAACTCGAGAACACCTGCCGCAACTCGAGAAATTCCAGGAAGTTTCCCCTTCCAGGCGAGATGAGGCCTATTTCCGATGAGGCGTCTGGAGACTAATGACACCTAACCTTTGAACCTTCGAAAGGGTCTTTCACACCCTTTCTGCAACTCAATAAGTTCACCGCCATACCCGTCTCCACTCGAGAGGAAGCACGATGGTCCCGCCCACATCCAGAGGAGCCCCGTTTCCCCCACATAGCTCGAGATGAGGGATCCTTTCCCTGCTTTCAACGGGAAAGAATTCCCGGCGTTCCCGTTGCATCTCAAGAGGAGGCACTCTCAACAAGAAAGGCGAGAGGAACTGCATGGTCTTACCACCATTTCAAGAGTCCCCCAGATGTCTCAATCCATTCCAGAGGAACCTCTTTGCCCTGCACTGGCTCATCTTTCATGCCGAGGATCGACTAACACCACGGTGGCACGTGGGACAGCCCTGTGGGAAAGCCTCGAGGGAAAGCCTCGAGGGAAAACCACAGATCCATTGATCCAGGCCACGGGAAGCGTGACATTGCTGCTACAGCCTGGAAGGAAAGTGCACGTGCATGCCCCGACTCGAGACGAGGCTTGACTCCCCTGGGGAGACTCCAGAAGTACCCAAAGATCCATGTCAGCCCCTGAGAGGAATCTTCGTTTCCGGCCCTGACTCCACACAAGGTTTTTGGCCCCGGTATCGACGGGAGAAGAATCCCGAGAGGCCCCCTAGCAAGTCGCATGGGGACTGGCCTCTCCTGAGGCCACCAGGGCGGGTCCCTGAGGTCCCCGTCGTAACTCGAGAACACCTGCCGCAACTCGAGAAAATCCAGGAAGTTCTCCCTTCCAGGCGAGATGAGGCCTATTTCCGATCAAGCGTCTGGAGACTAATGACACCTAAACTCTGGAACTTCGAAAGGGTCTTTCACACCCTTGCTGCAACCTAAGAAGTTCACCGCCATACCCGTCTCCACTCTAGAGGAAGCACGATGGTCCCGCCCACATCCAGAGGAGCCCCGTTTCCCCCTCCTAGCTCGAGATGAGCGATCGTTTCCCTGCTTTCAACGGGAAAGAATTCCCGGCGTTCCCGTCGCATCTCAAGAGGAGGCACTCTCAACAAGAAAGGCGAGTGGAACTCCATGGTCGTACCACCATTCCAAGAGTCCCGCAGATGTCTCAGTCCATTCCAGAGGAACCTCTTTGCCCTGCACTGGCTCATCTTTCACGCCGAGGATCGACTCACACCACGGTGGCACGTGGGACAGCCCTGTGGGAAAGCCTCGAGGGAAAACCACAGATCCTTTGATCCACGCCACGGGAAGCGTGACATTGCTGCTACAGCCTGGAAGGAAAGTGCACGTGCATGCCCCGACTCGAGACGAGGCCTGACTCCCCTGGGGAGACTCCAGAAGTACCCAAAGATCCATGTCAGCCCCTGAGAGGAATCCTCGGTTATGGCCCTGACTCCACACAAGGTTTTTGGCCCCGGTATCGACGGGAGAGGAATCCCGAGAGGCCCCCTAGCAAGTCGCATGGGGACTGGCCTCTCCTGAGGCCACCAGGGCGGGTCACTGAGGTCCCCGTCGTAACTCGAGAACACCTGCCGCAACTCGAGAAAATCCAGGAAGTTCTCCCTTCCAGGCGAGATGAGGCCTATTTCCGATGAGGCGGTAGGAGACTAATGACACCTAACCTCTGGAACTTCGAAAGGGTCTTTCACACCCTTGCTGCAACTCAAGAAGTTCACCGCCATACCCGTCTCCACTCGAGAGGAAGCACGATGGTCCCGCCCACATCCAGAGGAGCCCCGTTTCCCCCTCCTAGCTCGAGATGAGCGATCCTTTCCCTGCTTTCAACGGGAAAGAATTCCCGGCGTTCCCGTCGCATCTCAAGAGGAGGCACTCTCAACAGGAAAGGCGAGAGGAACTCCATGGTCGTACCACCATTCCAAGAGTCCCCCAGATGTCTCAGTCCATTCCAGAGGAACCTCTTTGCCCTGCACTGGCTCATCTTTCACGCCGAGGATCGACTCACACCACGGTGGCACGTGGGACAGCCCTGTGGGAAAGCCTCGAGGGAAAGCCTCGAGGGAAAACCACAGATCCTTTGATCCACGCGATGGGAAGCGTGACATTGCTGATACAGCCTGGAAGGAAAGCGCACGTGCATGCCCCCACTCGAGATGAGGCCTGTCTCCCCTGGCGAGACTCCAGAAGTACCCAAAGATCCATATCAGCCAGTGAGAGGAATCCTCGGTTCCGGCCCTGACTCCACACAAGGTTTTTGGCCCGGGTATCGATGGAAGAGGAATCCCGAGAGGCCCCCTAGCAACTCGCATGGGGACTGGCCTCTCCTGAGGCCACCAGGGCCGGTCCCTGAGGTCCCCGTCGTAACTCGAGAACACCTGCCGCAACTCGAGAAAATCCAGGAAGTTCTCCCTTCCAGGCGAGATGAGGCCTATTTCCGATGAGGCGTCTGGAGACTAATGACACCTAACCTCTGGAACTTCGATAGGGTCTTTCACACCCTTGTTTCAACTCAAGAAGTTCACCGCCATACCCGGCTCCACTCGAGAGGAAGCACGATCGTCCCGCCCACATCCAGAGGAGCCCCCTTTCCCCCTCGTAGCTCGAGATGAGGAATCCTTTCCCTGCTTTCAATGGGAAAGAATTCCCGGCTTTCCCGTCGCATCTGAAGCGGAGGCACTCTCAACAGGAAAGGCGAGAGGAACTCCATGGTCGTACCACCATTCCAAGAGTCCCCCAGATGTCTCAGTCCATTCCAGAGGAAGATCTTTGCCCTGCACTGGCTCATCTTTCACGCCGAGGATCGACTCACACCACGGTGGCACGTGGGACAGCCCTGTGGGAAAGCCTCGAGGGAAAGCCTCGAGGGAAAACCACAGATCCTTTGATCCACGCCACGGGAAGCGTGACATTGCTGCTACAGCCTGGAAGGAAAGTGCACGTGCATGCCCCGACTCGAGACGAGGCCTGACTCCCCTGGGGAGACTCCAGAAGTACCCAAAGATCCATGTCAGCCCCTGAGAGGAATCCTCGGTTATGGCCCTGACTCCACACAAGGTTTTTGGCCCCGGTATCGACGGGAGAGGAATCCCGAGAGGCCCCCTAGCAAGTCGCATGGGGACTGGCCTCTCCTGAGGCCACCAGGGCGGGTCCCTGAGGTCCCCGTCGTAACTCGAGAACACCTGCCGCAACTCGAGAAAATCCAGGAAGTTCTCCCTTCCAGGCGAGATGAGGCCTATTTCCGATGAGGCCTCTGGAGACTAATGACACCCAACCTCTGGAACTTCGAAAGGGTCTTTCACACCCTTGCTGCAACTCAAGAAGTTCACCGCCATACCCGTCTCCACTCGAGAGGAAGCACGATCGTTCCGCCCACATCCAGAGAAGCCCCCTTTCCCCCTCGTAGCTCGAGATGAGGAATTCTTTCCCTGCTTTCAATGGGAAAGAATTCCCGGCGTTCCCATCGCATCTCAAGCGGAGGCACTCTCAACAGGAAAGGCGAGAGGAACTCCATGGTCGTACCACCATTCCAAGAGTCCCCCAGATGTCTCAGTCCATTCCAGAGGAACCTCTTTGCCCTGCACTGGCTCATCTTTCACGCCGAGGATCGACTCACACCACGGTGGCACGTGGGACAGCCCTGTGGGAAAGCCTCGAGGGAAAGCCTCGAGGGAAAACCACAGATCCTTTGATCCACGCCACGGGAAGCGTGACATTGCTGCTACAGCCTGGAAGGAAAGCGCACGTGCATGCCCCCACTCGAGACGAGGCCTGACTAACATGGGGAGACTCCAGAAGTACCCACAGATCCATGTCAGCCCCTGAGAGGAATCCTCGGTTCCGGCCCTGACTCCACACAAGGTTTTTGGCTCCGTTATCGACGGGAGAGGAATCCCGAGAGGCCCCCTAGCAACTCGCATGGGGACTGGCCTCTCCTGAGGCCACCAGGGCGGGTCCCTGAGGTCCCCGTCGTAACTCGAGAACACCTGCCGCAACTCGAGAAAATCCAGGAAGTTCTCCCTTCCAGGCGAGATGAGGCCTATTTCCGATCAGGCGTCTGGAGACTAATGACACCTAACCTCTGGAACTTCGAAAGGGTCTTTCACACCCTTGCTGCAACTCAAGAAGTTCACCGCCATACCCGTCTCCACTCGAGAGGAAGCACGATGGTCCCGCCCACATCCAGAGGAGCCCCGTTTCCCCCTCCTAGCTCGAGATGAGCGATCCTTTCCCTGCTTTCAACGGGAAAGAATTCCCGGCGTTCCCGTCGCATCTCAAGAGGAGGCACTCTCAACAGGAAAGGCGAGAGGAACTCCATGGTCGTACCACCATTCCAAGAGTCCCCCAGATGTCTCAGTCCATTCCAGAGGAAACTCTTTGCCCTGCACTGGCTCATCTTTCACGCCGAGGATCGACTCACACCACGGTGGCACGTGGGACAGCCCTGTGGGAAAGCCTCGAGGGAAAGCCTCGAGGGAAAACCACAGATCCTTTGATCCATGCGAAGGGAAGCGTGACATTGCTGATACAGCCTGGAAGGAAAGCGCACGTGCATGCCCCCACTCGAGATGAGGCCTGTCTCCCCTGGCGAGACTCCAGAAGTACCCAAAGATCCATATCAGCCAGTGAGAGGAATCCTCGGTTCCGGCCCTGACTCCACACAAGGTTTTTGGCCCGGGTATCGATGGGAGAGGAATCCCGAGAGGCCCCCTAGCAACTCGCATGGGGACTGGCCTCTCCTGAGGCCACCAGGGCCGGTCCCTGAGGTCCCCGTCGTAACTCGAGAACACCTGCCGCAACTCGAGAAAATCCAGGAAGTTCTCCCTTCCAGTCGAGATGAGGCCTATTTCCGATGAGGCGTCTGGAGACTAATGACACCTAACCTCTGGAACTTCGAAAGGGTCTTTCACACCCTTGTTGCAACTCAAGAAGTTCACCGCCATACCCGGCTCCACTCGAGAGGAAGCACGATCGTCCCGCCCACATCCAGAGGAGCCCCCTTTCCCCCTCGTAGCTCGAGATGAGGAATCCTTTCCCTGCTTTCAATGGGAAAGAATTCCCGGCGTTCCCGTCGCATCTGAAGCGGAGGCACTCTCAACAGGAAAGGCGAGAGGAACTCCATGGTCGTACCACCATTCCAAGAGTCCCCCAGATGTCTCAGTCCATTCCAGAGGAAGATCTTTGCCCTGCACTGGCTCATCTTTCACGCCGAGGATCGACTCACACCACGGTGACACGTGGGACAGCCCTGTGGGAAAGCCTCGAGGGAAAGCCTCGAGGGAAAACCACAGATTCTTTGATCCACGCCACGGGAAGCGTGACATTGCTGCTACAGCCTGGAAGGAAAGTGCACGTGCATGCCCCGACTCGAGACGAGGCCTGACTCCCCTGGGGAGACTCCAGAAGTACCCAAAGATCCATGTCAGCCCCTGACAGGAATCCTCGGTTCCGGCCCTGACTCCACACAAGGTTTTTGGCCCCGGTATCGACGGGAGAGGAATCCCGAGAGGCCCCCTAGCAACTCGCATGGGGACTGGCCTCTCCTGAGGCCACCAGGGCGGGTCCCTGAGGTCCCCGTCGTAACTCGAGAACACCTGCCGCAACTCGAGAAAATCCAGGAAGTTCTCCCTTCCAGGCGAGATGAGGCCTATTTCCGATCAGGCGTCTGGAGACTAATGACACCTAACCTCTGGAACTTCGAAAGGGTCTTTCACACCCTTGCTGCAACTCAAGAAGTTCACCGCCATACCCGTCTCCACTCGAGAGGAAGCACGATGGTCCCGCCCACATCCAGAGGAGCCCCGTTTCCCCCTCGTAGCTCGAGATGAGCGATCCTTTCCCTGCTTTCAACGGGAAAGAATTCCCGGCGTTCCCGTCGCATCTCAAGAGGAGGCACTCTCAACAGGAAAGGCGAGAGGAACTCCATGGTCGTACCACCATTCCAAGAGTCCCGCAGATGTCTCAGTCCTTTCCAGAGGAACCTCTTTGCCCTGCACTGGCTCATCTTTCACGCCGAGGATCGACTCACACCACGGTGGCACGTGGGACAGCCCTGTGGGAAGCCTCGAGGGAAGGCCTCGAGAGAAAACCACAGATCCTTTAATCCACGCGATGGGAAGCGTGACATTGCTGCTACAGCCTGGAAGGAAAGCGCACGTGCATGCCCCCACTCGAGATGAGGCCTGTCTCCCCTGGCGAGACTCCAGAAGTACCCAAAGATCCATATCAGCCCGTGAGAGGAATCCTCGGTTCCGGCCCTGACTCCACACAAGGTTTTTGGCCCGGGTATCGACGGGAGAGGAATCCCGAGAGGCCCCCTAGCAACTCGCATGGGGACTGGCCTCTCCTGAGGCCACCAGGGCGGGTCCCTGAGGTCCCCGTCATAACTCGAGAACACCTGCCGCAACTCGAGAAAATCCAGGAAGTTCTCCCTTCCAGTCGAGATGAGGCCTATTTCCGATCAGGCGTCTGGAGACTAATGACACCTAACCTCTGGAACTTCGAAAGGGTCTTTCACACCCTTGCTGCAACTCAAGAAGTTCACCGCCATACCCGTCTCCACTCTAGAGGAAGCACGATGGTCCCGCACACATCCAGCGGAGCCCCGTTTCCCCCTCGTAGCTCGAGATGAGGAATCCTTTCCCTGCTTTCAACGGGAAAGAATTCCCGGCGTTCCCGTCGCATCTCAAGAGGAGGCACTCTCAACAGGAAAGGCGAGAGGAACTCCATGGTTGTACCACCATTCCAAGAGTCCCCCAGATGTCTCAGTCCATTCCAGAGGAACCTCTTTGCCCTGCACTGGCTCATCTTTCACGCCGAGGATCGACTCACACCACGGTGGCACGTGGGAGAGCCCTGTGGGAAAACCACAGATCCTTTGATCCACGCGATGGGAAGCGTGACATTGCTGCTACAGCCTGGAAGGAAAGCGCACGTGCATGCCCCCACTCGAGATGGGTCCTGTCTCCCCTGGCGAGACTCCAGAAGTACCCAAAGATCCATATCAGCCCGTGAGAGGAATCCTCGGTTCCGGCCCTGACTCCACACAAGGTTTTTGGCCCGGGTATCGACGGGAGACGAATTCCGAGAGGCCCCCTAGCAACTCGCATGGGGACTGGCCTCTCCTGAGGCCACCAGGGCGGGTCCCTGAGGTCCCCGTCGTAACTCGAGAACACCTGCCGCAACTCGAGAAAATCCAGGAAGTTCTCCCTTCCAGGCGAGATGAGGCCTATTTCCGATGAGGCGTCTGGAGACTAATGACACCTAACCTCTGGAACTTCGAAAGGGTCTTTCACACCCTTGCTGCAACTCAAGAAGTTCACCGCCATACCCGTCTCCACTCGAGAGGAAACACGATCGTCCCGCCCACATCCAGAGGAGCCCCCTTTCCCCCTCGTAGCTCGAGATGAGGAATCCTTTCCCTGCTTTCAATGGGAAAGAGTTCCCGGCGTTCCCGTCGCATCTCAAGCGGAGGCACTCTCAACAGGAAAGGCGAGAGGAACTCCATGGTCGTACCACCATTCCAAGAGTCCCCCAGATGTCTCAGTCCATTCCAGAGGAAGCTCTTTGCCCTGCACTGGCTCATCTTTCACGCCGAGGATCGACTCACACCACGGTGGCACGTGGGACAGCCCTGTGGGAAAGCCTCGAGGGAAAGCCTCGAGGGAAAACCACAGATCCTTTGATCCACGCGACGGGAAGCGTGACATTGCTGCTACAGCCTGGAAGGAAAGCGCACGTGCATGCCCCCACTCGAGACGAGGCCTGACTCCCATGGGGAGACTCCAGAAGTACCCACAGATCCATGTCAGCCCCTGAGAGGAATCCTCGGTTCCGGCCCTGACTCCACACAAGGTTTTTGGCCCCGGTATCGACGGGAGAGGAATCCGGAGAGGCCCCATAGCAACTCGCATGGGGACTGGCCTCTCCTGAGGCCACCAGGGCGGGTCCCTGAGGTCCCCGTCGTAACTCGAGAACACCTGCCGCAACTCGAGAAAATCCAGGAAGTTCTCCCTTCCAGGCGAGATGAGGCCTATTTCCGATGAGGCGTCTGGAGACTAATGACACCTAACCTCTGGAACTTCGAAAGGGTCTTTCACACCCTTGCTGCAACTCAAGAAGTTCACCGCCATACCCGTCTCCACTCGAGAGGAAGCACGATGGTCCCGCCCACATCCAGAGGAGGCCCGTTTCCCCCTCCTAGCTCGAGATGAGCGATCCTTTCCCTGCTTTCAACGGGAAAGAATTCCCGGCGTTCCCGTCGCATCTCAAGAGGAGGCACTCTCAACAGGAAAGGCGAGAGGAACTCCATGGTTGTACCACCATTCCAAGAGTCCCCCAGATGTCTCAGTCCATTCCAGAGGAACCTCTTTGCCCTGCACTGGCTCATCTTTCACGCCGAGGATTGACTCACACCACGGTGGCACGTGGGACAGCCCTGTGGGAAAGCCTCGAGGGAAAGCCTCGAGGGAAAACCACAGATCTTTTGATCCACGCCACGGGAAGCGTGACATTGCTGCTACAGCCTGGAAGGAAAGTGCACGTGCATGCCCCGACTCGAGACGAGGCCTGACTCCCCTGGGGAGACTCCAGAAGTACCCAAAGATCCATGTCAGCCCCTGAGAGGAATCCTCGGTTCAGGACCTGACTCCACACAAAGTTTTTGGCCCCTGTATCGACGGGAGAGGAATCCCGAGAGGCCCCCTAGCAACACGCATGGGGACTGGCCTCTCCTGAGGCCACCAGGGCGGGTCCCTGAGGTCCCCGTCGTAACTCGAGAACACCTGCCGCAACTCGAGAAAATCCAGGAAGTTCTCCCTTCCAGGCGAGATGAGGCCTATTTCCGATGAGGCGTCTGGAGACTAATGACACCTAACCTCTGGAACTTCGAAAGGGTCTTTCACACCCTTGCTGCAACTCAAGAAGTTCACCGCCATACCCGTCTCCACTCGAGAGGAAGCACGATGGTCCCGCCCACATCCAGAGGAGGCCCGTTTCCCCCTCCTAGCTCGAGATGAGCGATCCTTTCCCTGCTTTCAACGGGAAAGATTTCCCGGCGTTCCCGTCGCATCTCAAGAGGAGGCACTCTCAACAGGAAAGGCGAGAGGAACTCCATGGTTGTACCACCATTCCAAGAGTCCCCCAGATGTCTCAGTCCATTCCAGAGGAACCTCTTTGCCCTGCACTGGCTCATCTTTCACGCCGAGGATCGACTCACACCACGGTGGCACGTGGGACAGCCCTGTGGGAAAGCCTCGAGGGAAAGCCTCGAGGGAAAACCACAGGTCTTTTGATCCACGCCACGGGAAGCGTGACATTGCTGCTACAGCCTGGAAGGAAAGTGCACGTGCATGCCCCGACTCGAGACGAGGCCTGACTCCCCTGGGGAGACTCCAGAAGTACCCAAAGATCCATGTCAGCCCCTGAGAGGAATCCTCGATTCAGGCCCTGACTCCACACAAAGTTTTTGGCCCCTGTATCGACGGGAGAGGAATCCCGAGAGGCCCCCTAGCAACTCGCATGGGGACTGGCCTCTCCTGAGGCCACCAGGGCGGGTCCCTGAGGTCCCCGTCGTAACTCGAGAACACCTGCCACAACTCGAGAAATTCCAGGAAGTTCCCCCTTTCAGGCGAGATGAGGCCTATTTCCGATGAGGCGTCTGGAGACTAATGACACCTAACCTCTGGAACTTCGTAAGGGTCTTTCACACCCTTGCTGCAACTCAAGAAGTTCACCGCCACACCCGTCTCCACTCGAGAGGAAGCACGATGGTCCCGCCCACATCCAGAGGAGCCCTGTTTCCCCCTCGTAGCTCGAGATGAGGGATCCTTTCCCTGCTTTCAACGGGAAAGAATTCCCGGCGTTCCCGTCGCATCTCAAGAGGAGGCACTCTCAACAGGAAAGGCGAGAGGAACTCCATGGTCGTACCACCATTCCAAGAGTCCCCCAGATGTCTCAGTCCATTCCAGAGGAAGCTCTTTGCCCTGCACTGGCTCACCTTTCACGCCGAGTATCGACTCACATCACGGTGGCACGTGGGACAGCCCTGTGGGAAAGCCTCGAGGGAAAGCCTCGAGGGAAAACCACAGATCCTTTGATCCACGCGACGGGAAGCGTGACATTGCTGCTACAGCCTGGAAGGAAAGCGCACGTGCATGCCCCCACTCGAGACGAGGCCTGACTCCCATGGGGAGACTGCAGAAGTACCCACAGATCCATGTCAGCCCCTGAGAGGAATCCTCGGTTCCGGCCCTGACTCCACACAAGGTTTTTGGCCCCCGTATCGACGGGAGAGGAATCCCGAGAGGCCCCCTAGCAACTCGCATGGGGACTGGCCTCTCCTGAGGCCACCAGGGCGGGTCCCTGAGGTCCCCGTCGTAACTCGAGAACACCTGCTGCAACTCGAGAAAATCCAGGAAGTTCTCCCTTCCAGGCGAGATGAGGCCTATTTCCGATGAGGCGTCTGGAGACTAATGACACCTAACCTCTGGAACTTCGAAAGGGTCTTTCACACCCTTGCTGCAACTCAAGAAGTTCACCGCCATACCCGTCTCCACTCTAGAGGAAGCACGATGGTCCCGCCCACATCCAGCGGAGCCCCGTTTCCCCCTCGTAGCTCGAGATGAGGAATCCTTTCCCTGCTTTCAACGGGAAAGAATTCCCGGCGTTCCCGTCGCATCTCAAGAGGAGGCACTCTCAACAGGAAAGGCGAGAGGAACTCCATGGTTGTACCACCATTCCAAGAGTCCCCCAGATGTCTCAGTCCATTCCAGAGGAACCTCTTTGCCCTGCACTGGCTCATCTTTCACGCCGAGGATCGACTCACACCACGGTGGCACGTGGGAGAGCCCTGTGGGAAAACCACAGATCCTTTGATCCACGCGATGGGAAGCGTGACATTGCTGCTACAGCCTGGAAGGAAAGCGCACGTGCATGCCCCCACTCGAGATGGGTCCTGTCTCCCCTGGCGAGACTCCAGAAGTACCCAAAGATCCATATCAGCCCGTGAGAGGAATCCTCGGTTCCGGCCCTGACTCCACACAAGGTTTTTGGCCCGGGTATCGACGGGAGAGGAATCCCGAGAGGCCCCCTAGCAACTCGCATGGGGACTGGCCTCTCCTGAGGCCACCAGGGCGGGTCCCTGAGGTCCCCGTCGTAACTCGAGAACACCTGCCGCAACTCGAGAAAATCCAGGAAGTTCTCCCTTCCAGGCAGGATGAGGCCTATTTCCGATGAGGCGTCTGGAGACTAATGACACCTAACCTCTGGAACTTCGAAAGGGTCTTTCACACCCTTGCTGCAACTCAAGAAGTTCACCGCCATACCCGTCTCCACTCGAGAGGAAACACGATCGTCCCGCCCACATCCAGAGGAGCCCCCTTTCCCCCTCGTAGCTCGAGATGAGGAATCCTTTCCCTGCTTTCAATGGGAAAGAGTTCCCGGCGTTCCCGTCGCATCTCAAGCGGAGGCACTCTCAACAGGAAAGGCGAGAGGAACTCCATGGTCGTACCACCATTCCAAGAGTCCCCCAGATGTCTCAGTACATTCCAGAGGAAGCTCTTTGCCCTGCACTGGCTCATCTTTCACGCCGAGGATCGACTCACACCACGGTGGCACGTGGGACAGCCCTGTGGGAAAGCCTCGAGGGAAAGCCTCGAGGGAAAACCACAGATCCTTTGATCCACGCCACGGGAAGCGTGACATTGCTGCTACAGCCTGGAAGGAAAGTGCACGTGCATGCCCCGACTCGAGACGAGGCCTGACTCACCTGGGGAGACTCCAGAAGAACCAAAAGATCCCTGTCAGCCCGTGAGAGGAATCCTCGGTTCCGGCCCTGACTCCACACAAGGTTTTTGGCCCCAGTATCGACGGGAGAGGAATCCCGAGAGGCCCCCTAGCAAGTCGCATGGGGACTGGCCTCTCCTGAGGCCACCAGGGCGGGTCCCTGAGGTCCCCGTCGTAACTCGAGAACACCTGCCACAACTCGAGAAATTCCAGGAAGTTCCCCCTTCCAGGCGAGATGAGGCCTATTTCCGATGAGGCGTCTGGAGACTAATGACACCTAACCTCTGGAACTTCGAAAGGGTCTTTCACACCCTTGCTGCAACTCAAGAAGTTCACCGCCATACCCGTCTCCACTCGAGAGGAAGCACGATCGTCCCGCCCACATCCAGAGGAGCCCCCTTTCCCCCTCGTAGCTCGAGATGAGGAATCCTTTCCCTGCTTTCAATGGGAAAGAATTCCCGGCGTTCCCGTCGGATCTCAAGCGGAGGCACTCTCAACAGGAAAGGCGAGAGGAACTCCATGGTCGTACCACCATTCCAAGAGTCCCCCAGATGTCTCAGTCCATTCCAGAGGAACCTCTTTGCCCTGCACTGGCTCATCTTTCACGCCGAGGATCGACTCACACCACGGTGGCACGTGGAACAGCCCTGTGGGAAAGCCTCGAGGGAAAGCCTCGAGGGAAAACCACAGATCCTTTGATCCACGCGACGGGAAGCGTGACATTGCTGCTACAGCCTGGAAGGAAAGCGCACGTGCATGCCCCCACTCGAGACGAGGCCTGACTCCCATGGGGAGACTCCAGAAGTACCCACAGATCCATGTCAGCCCCTGAGAGGAATCCTCGGTTCCGGCCCTGACTCCACACAAGGTTTTTGGCCCCGGTATCGACGGGAGAGGAATCCCGAGAGGCCCCCTAGCAACTCGCATGGGGACTGGCCTCTCCTGAGGCCACCAGGGCGGGTCCCTGAGGTCCCCGTCGTAACTCGAGAACACCTGCCGCAACTCGAGAAAATCCAGGAAGTTCTCCCTTCCAGGCGAGATGAGGCCTATTTCCGATGAGGCGTCTGGAGACTAATGACACCTAACCTCTGGAACTTCGAAAGGGTCTTTCACACCCTTGCTGCAATTCAAGAAGTTCACCGCCATACCCGTCTCCACTCGAGAGGAAGCACGATGGTCCCGCCCACATCCAGAGGAGCCCCGTTTCCCCCTCGTAGCTCGAGATGAGGAATCCTTTCCCTGCTTTCAACGGGAAAGAATTCCCGGTATTCCCGTCCCATCTCAAGAGGAGGCACTCTCAACAGCAAAGGCGAGAGGAACTCCATGGTCGTACCACCATTCCAAGAGTCCCCCAGATGTCTCAGTCCATTCCAGAGGAAACTCTTTGCCCTGCACTGGCTCATCTTTCACGCCGAGGATCGACTCACACCACGGTGGCACGTGGGACAGCCCTGTGGGAAAGCCTCGAGGGAAAGCCTCGAGGGAAAACCACAGATCCTTTGATCCATGCGACGGGAAGCGTGACATTGCTGCTTCAGCCTGGAAGGAAAGTGCACGTGCATGCACCCACTCGAGACGAGGCCTGTCTCCCCTGGCGAGACTACAGAAGTACCCAAAGATCCATATCAGCCCCTGAGAAGAATCCTCGGTTCCGGCCCTGACGCCACACAAGGTTTTTGGCCCCGGTATCGACGGGAGAGGAATCCCGAGAGGCCCCCTAGCAACTCGCATGGGGACTGGCCTCTCCTGAGGCCACCAGGGCGGGTCCCTGAGGTCCCCGTCGTAACTCGAGAACACCTGCCGCAACTCGAGAAAATCCAGGAAGTTCTCCCTTCCAGGCAAGATGAGGCCTATTTCCGATGAGGCGTCTGGAGACTAATGACACCTAACCTCTGGAACTTCGAAAGGGTCTTTCACACCCTTGCTGCAACTCAAGAAGTTCACCGCCATACCCGTCTCCACTCGAGAGGAAGCACGATAGTCCCGCCCCCATCCAGAGGAGCCCCGTTTCCCCCTCGTAGCTCGAGATGAGGGATCCTTTCCCTGCTTTCAACCGGAAAGACTTCCCGGCGTTCCCGTCTCATCTCAAGAGGAGGCACTCTCAACAGGAAAGGCGAGAGGAACTCCATGGTCGTACCACCATTCCAAGAGTCCCCCAGATGTCTCAGTCCATTCCAGAGGAAGCTCTTTGCCCTACACTGGCTCATCTTTCACGCCGAGGATCGACTCACACCACGGTGGCACGTGGGACAGCCCTGTGGGAAAGCCTCGAGGGAAAGCCTCGAGGGAAAACCACAGATCCTTTGATCCACGCGACGGGAAGCGTCACATTGCTGCTACAGCCTGGAAGGAAAGTGCACGTGCATGCCCCCACTCGAGACGAGGCCTGTCTCCCCTGGCGAGACTCCAGAAGTACCCAAAGATCCATATCAGCCCATGAGAGGAATCCTCGGTTTGGGCCCTGACTCCACACAAGGTTTTTGGCCCCGGTATCGACGGGAGAGGAATCCCGAGAGGCCCCCTAGCAACTCGAATGGGGACTGGCCTCTCCTGAGGCCACCAGGGCGGGTCCCTGAGGTCCCCGTCGTAACTCGAGAACACCTGCCGCAATTCGAGAAAATCCAGGAAGTTCTCCCTTCCAGGCGAGATGAGGCCTATTTCCGATCAGGCGTCTGGAGACTAATGACACCTAACCTCTGGAACTTGGAAAGGGTCTTTCACACCCTTGCTGCAACTCAAGAAGTTCAGCGCCATACCCGTCTCCACTCCAGAGGAAGCACGATGGTCCCGCCCACATCCAGAGGAGCCCCGTTTCCCCCTCGGAGCTCGAGATGAGGGATCCTTTCCCTGCTTTCAACGGGAAAGAATTCCCGGCGTTCCCGTCGCATCTCAAGAGGAGGCACTCTCAACAGGAAAGGCGAGAGGAACTCCATGGTCGCACCACCATTCCAAGAGTCCCCCAGATGTCTCAGTCCATTCCAGAGGAAACTCTTTGCCCTGCACTGGCTCATCTTTCACGCCGAGGATCGACTCACACCACGGTGGCACGTGGGACAGCCCTGTGGGAAAGCCTCGAGGGAAAGCATCGAGGGAAAACCACAGATCCTTTGATCCACGCCTCGGGAAGCGTGACATTGCTGCTACAGCCTGGAAGGAAAGCGCAAGTGCATGCCCCCACTCGAGCCGAGGCCTGACTCCCCTGGGGAGACCCCAGAAGTACCCAAAGATCCATGTCAGCCCCTGAGAGGAATCCTCGTTTCCGGCCCTGACTCCACACAAGGTTTTTGGCCCCGGTATCGATGGGAGAGGAATCCCGAGAGGCCCCCTAGCAACTCGCATGGGGACTGGCCTCTCCTGAGGCCATCAGGGCGGGTCCCTGAGGTCCCCGTCGTAACTC
The DNA here is from genome assembly GCF_032405125.1 of Capricornis sumatraensis. NCBI lineage: Eukaryota > Metazoa > Chordata > Mammalia > Artiodactyla > Bovidae > Capricornis > Capricornis sumatraensis. The sequence continues at coordinate 579,743 of NW_027184619.1, forward strand.
GAGAGCACCTGCCGCAACTCGAGAAAATCCAGGAAGTTCTCCCTTCCAGGCGAGATGAGGCCTATTTCCGATGAGGCGTCTGGAGACTAATGACACCTAACCTCTGGAACTTCGAAAAGGTCTTTCACACCCTTGCTGCAACTCAAGAAGTTCACCGCATACCCGTCTCCACTCTAGAGGAAGCACGATGGTCCCGCCCACATCCAGAGGAGCCACGTTTCCCCCTCCTAGCTCGAGATGAGCGATCCTTTCCCTGCTTCCAACGGGAAAGAATTCCCGGCGTTCCCGTCGCATCTCAAGAGGAGGCACTCTCAACAGGAAAGGCGAGAGGAACTCCATGGTCGTACCACCATTCCAAGAGTCCCCCAGATGTCTCAGTCCATTCCAGAGGAACCTCTTTGCCCTGCACTGGCTCATTTTTCACGCCGAGGATCGACTCACACCACGGTGGCACGTGGGACAAACCTGTGGAAAAACCACAGATCCTTTGATCCACCCGATGGAAAGCGTGACATTGCTGCTACAGCCTGGAAGGAAAGCGCACGTACATGCCCCCACTCGAGATGGGGCCTGTCTCCCCTGGCGAGACTCTAGAAGTACCCAAAGATCCATATCAGCCCGTGAGAGGAATCCTCGGTTCCGGCCCTGACTCCACACAAGGTTTTTGGCCCGGGTATCGACGGGAGAGGAATCCCGAGAGGCCCCCTAGCAACTCGCATGGGGACTGGCCTCTCCTGAGGCCACCAGGGCGGGTCCCTGAGGTCCCCGTCGTAACTCGAGAACACCTGCCGCAACTCGAGAAAATCCAGGAAGTTCTCCCTTCCAGGCAGGATGAGGCCTATTTCCGATGAGGCGTCTGGAGACTAATGACACCTAACCTCTGGAACTTCGAAAGGGTCTTTCACACCCTTGCTGCAACTCAAGAAGTTCACCGCCATACCCGTCTCCACTGGAGAGGAAGCACGATCGTCCCGCCCACATCCAGAGGAGCCCCCTTTCCCCTTCGTAGCTCGAGATGAGGAATCCTTTCCCTGCTTTCAATGGGAAAGAGTTCCCGGCGTTCCCGTCGCATCTCAAGCGGAGGCACTCTCAACAGGAAAGGCGAGAGGAACTCCATGGTCGTACCACCATTCCAAGAGTCCCCCAGATGTCTCAGTCCATTCCAGAGGAATCTCTTTGCCCTGCACTGGCTCATCTTTCACGCCGAGGATCGACTGACACCACGGTGGCACGTGGGACAGCCCTGTGGGAAAGCCTCGAGGGAAAGCCTCGAGGGAAAACCACAGATCATTTGATTCACGCCACGGGAAGCGTGGCATTGCTGCTACAGCCTTGAAGGAAAGCGCACGTGCATGCCCCCACTCGAGACGAGGCCTGACTCCCCTGGGGAGACTCCAGAAGTACCCAAAGATCCATGTCAGCCACTGAGAGGAATCCTCGGTTCCGGCCCTGACTCCACACAAGGTTTTTGGCCCCAGTATCGACGGGAGAGGAATCCCGAGAGGCACCCTAGCAACTCGCATGGGGACTGGCCTCTCCTGAGACCACCACGGCGGGTCCCTGAGGTCCCCGTCGTAACTCGAGAACACCTGCCGCAACTCGAGAAAATCCAGGAAGTTCTCCCTTCCAGGCGAGATGAGGCCTATTTCCGATGAGGCGTCTGGAGACTAATGACACCTAACCTCTGGATCTTCGAAAAGGTCTTTCACACCCTTGCTGCAACTCAAGAAGTTCACCGCCATACCCGTCTCCACTCTAGAGGAAGCACGATGGTCCCGCCCACATCCAGAGGAGCCTCGTTTCCCCCTCCTAGATCGAGATGAGCGATCCTTTCCCTGCTTTCAACGGGAAAGAATTCCCGGTATTCCCGTCCCATCTCAAGAGGAGGCACTCTCAACAGCAAAGGCGAGAGGAACTCCATCGTCGTACCACCATTCCAAGAGTCCCCCAGATGTCTCAGTCCATTCCAGAGGAACCTCTTTGCCCTGCACTGGCTCATCTTTCACGCCGAGGATCGACTCACACCACGGTGGCACGTGGGACAGCCCTGTGGGAAAGCCTCGAGGGAAAGCCTCGAGGGAAAACCACAGATCCTTTGATCCTCGCGACGGGAAGCGTCACATTGCTGCTACAGCCTGGAAGGAAAGTGCACGTGCATGCCCCCACTCGAGACGAGGCCTGTCTCCCCTGGCGAGACTCCAGAAGTACCCAAAGATCCATATCAGCCCCTGAGAGGAATCCTCGGTTTGGGCCCTGACTCCACACAAGGTTTTTGGCCCCGGTATCGACGGGAGAGGAATCCCGAGAGGCCCCCTAGCAACTCGCATGGGGACTGGCCTCTCCTGAGGCCACCAGGGCGGGTCCCTGAGGTCCCCGTCGTAACTCGAGAACACCTGCCGCAACTCGAGAAAATCCAGGAAGTTCTCCCTTCCAGGCGAGATGAGGCCTATTTCCGATGAGGCGTCTGGAGACTAATGACACCTAACCTCTGGAACTTCGAAAGGGTCTTTCACACCCTTGCTGCAACTCAAGAAGTTCACCGCCATACCCGTCTCCACTCGAGAGGAAGCACAATGGTCCCGCCCACATCCAGAGGAGCCCCGTTTCCCCCTCGGAGCTCGAGATGAGGGATCCTTTCCCTGCTTTCAACGGGAAAGAATTCCCGGCGTTCCCGTCGCATCTCAAGAGGAGGCACTCTCAACAGGAAAGGCGAGAGGAACTCCATGGTCGCACCACCATTCCAAGAGTCCCCCAGATGTCTCAGTCCATTCCAGAGGAAACTCTTTGCCCTGCACTGGCTCATCTTTCACGCCGAGGATCGACTCACACCACGGTGGCACGTGGGACAGCCCTGTGGGAAAGCCTCGAGGGAAAGCCTCGAGGGAAAACCACAGATCCTTTGATCCACGCCTCGGGAAGCGTGACATTGCTGCTACAGCCTGGAAGGAAAGCGCAAGTGCATGCCCCCACTCCAGCCGAGGCCTGACTCCCCAGGGGAGACTCCAGAAGTACCCAAAGATCCATGTCAGCCCCTGAGAGGAATCCTCGTTTCCGGCCCTGACTCCACACAAGGTTTTTGGCCCCGGTATCGATGGGAGAGGAATCCCGAGAGGCCCCCTAGCAACTCGCATGGGGACTGGCCTCTCCTGAGGCCATCAGGGCGGGTCCCTGAGGTCCCCGACGTAACTCGAGAGCACCTGCCGCAACTCGAGAAAATCCAGGAAGTTCTCCCTTCCAGGCGAGATGAGGCCTATTTCCGATGAGGCGTCTGGAGACTAATGACACCTAACCTCTGGAACTTCGAAAAGGTCTTTCACACCCTTGCTGCAACTCAAGAAGTTCACCGCATACCCGTCTCCACTCTAGAGGAAGCACGATGGTCCCGCCCACATCCAGAGGAGCCCCGTTTCCCCCTCCTAGCTCGAGATGAGCGATCCTTTCCCTGCTTCCAACGGGAAAGAATTCCCGGCGTTCCCGTCGCATCTCAAGAGGAGGCACTCTCAACAGGAAAGGCGAGAGGAACTCCATGGTCGTACCACCATTCCAAGAGTCCCCCAGATGTCTCAGTCCATTCCAGAGGAACCTCTTTGCCCTGCACTGGCTCATCTTTCACGCCGAGGATCGACTCACACCACGGTGGCACGTGGGACAAACCTGTGGAAAAACCACAGATCCTTTGATCCACGCGATGGAAATCGTGACATTGCTGCTACAGCCTGGAAGGAAAGCGCACGTACATGCCCCCACTCGAGATGGGGCCTGTCTCCCCTGGCGAGACTCCAGAAGTACCCAAAGATCCATATCAGCCCGTGAGAGGAATCCTCGGTTCCGGCCCTGACTCCACACAAGGTTTTTGGCCCGGGTATCGACGGGAGAGGAATCCCGAGAGGCCCCCTAGCAACTCGCATGGGGACTGGCCTCTCCTGAGGCCACCAGGGCGGGTCCCTGAGGTCCCCGTCGTAACTCGAGAACACCTGCCGCAACTCGAGAAAATCCAGGAAGTTCTCCCTTCCAGGCAGGATGAGGCCTATTTCCGATGAGGCGTCTGGAGACTAATGACACCTAACCTCTGGAACTTCGAAAGGGTCTTTCACACCCTTGCTGCAACTCAAGAAGTTCACCGCCATACCCGTCTCCACTGGAGAGGAAGCACGATCGTCCCGCCCACATCCAGAGGAGCCCCCTTTCCCCTTCGTAGCTCGAGATGAGGAATCCTTTCCCTGCTTTCAATGGGAAAGAGTTCCCGGCATTCCCGTCGCATCTCAAGCGGAGGCACTCTCAACAGGAAAGGCGAGAGGAACTCCATGGTCGTACCACCATTCCAAGAGTCCCCCAGATGTCTCAGTCCATTCCAGAGGAATCTCTTTGCCCTGCACTGGCTCATCTTTCACGCCGAGGATCGACTCACACCACGGTGGCACGTGGGACAGCCCTGTGGGAAAGCCTCGAGGGAAAGCCTCGAGGGAAAACCACAGATCCTTTGATCCTCGCCACGGGAAGCGTGACATTGCTGCTATAGCCTGGAAGGAAAGTGCACGTGCATGCCCCGACTCGAGACGAGGCCTGACTCCCCTGGGGAGACTCCAGAAGTACCCAAAGATCCATGTCAGCCCGTGAGAGGAATCCTCGGTTCCGGCCCTGACTCCACACAAGGTTTTTGGCCCCGGTATCGACGGGAGAGGAATCCCGAGAGGCCCCCTAGCAACTCGCATGGGGACTGGACTCTCCTGAGGCCACCAGGGCGGGTCCCTGAGGTCCCCGTCGTAACTCGAGAACACCTGCCACAACTCGAGAAATTCCAGGAAGTTCCCCCTTCCAGGCGAGATGAGGCCTATTTCCGATGAGGCGTCTGGAGACTAATGACACCTAACCTCTGGAACTTCGAAAGGGTCTTTCACACCCTTGTTGCAACTCAAGAAGTTCACCGCCACACCCGTCTCCACTCGAGAGGAAGCACGATGGTCCCGCCCACATCCAGAGGAGCCCCGTTTCACCCTCGTAGCTCGATATGAGGGATCCTTTCCCTGCTTTCAACGGGAAAGAATTCCCGGCGTTCCCGTCGCATCTCAAGAGGAGGCACTCTCAACAGGAAAGGCCAGAGGAACTCAATGGTCGTACCACCATTCCAAGAGTCCCCCAGATGTCTCAGTCCATTCCAGAGGAACGTCTTTGCCCTGCACTGTCTCATCTTTCACGCCGAGGTTCGACTCACACCACAGTGGCACGTGGGACAGCCCTGTGGGAAAGCCTCGAGGGAAAGCCTCGAGGGAAAACCACAGATCGTTTGATTCACGCCACGGGAAGCGTGACATTGCTGCTACAGCCTTGAAGGAAAGCGCACGTGCATGCCCCCACTCGAGACGAGGCCTGACTCCCCTGGGGAGACTCCAGAAGTACCCAAAGATCCATGTCAGCCACTGAGAGGAATCCTCGGTTCCGGCCCTGACTCCACACAAGGTTTTTGGCCCCAGTATCGACGGGAGAGGAATCCCGAGAGGCACCCTAGCAACTCGCATGGGGACTGGCCTCTCCTGAGGCCACCAGGGCGGGTCCCTGAGGTCCCCGTCGTAACTCGAGAACACCTGCCTCAACTCGAGAAAATCCAGGAAGTTCTCCCTTCCAGGCGAGATGAGGCCTATTTCCGATGAGGCGTCTGGAGACTAATGACACCTAACCTCTGGAACTTCGAAAAGGTCTTTCACACCCTTGCTGCAACTCAAGAAGTTCACCGCCATACCCGTCTCCACTCTAGAGGAAGCACGGTGGTCCCGCCCACATCCAGAGGAGCCTCGTTTCCCCCTCCTAGATCGAGATGAGCGATCCTTTCCCTGCTTTCAACGGGAAAGAATTCCCGGTATTCCCGTCCCATCTCAAGAGGAGGCACTCTCAACAGCAAAGGCGAGAGGAACTCCATCGTCGTACCTCCATTCCAAGAGTCCCCCAGATGTCTCAGTCCATTCCAGAGGAACCTCTTTGCCCTGCACTGGCTCATCTTTCACGCCGAGGATCGACTCACACCACGGTGGCACGTGGGACAGCCCTGTGGGAAAGCCTCGAGGGAAAGCCTCGAGGGAAAACCACAGATCCTTTGATCCACGCGACGGGAAGCGTCACATTGCTGCTACAGCCTGGAAGGAAAGTGCACGTGCATGCCCCCACTCGAGACGAGGCCTGTCTCCCCTGGCGAGACTCCAGAAGTACCCAAAGATCCATATCAGCCCCTGAGAGGAATCCTCGGTTTGGGCCCTGACTCCACACAAGGTTTTTGGCCCCGGTATCGACGGGAGAGGAATCCCGAGAGGCCCCCTAGCAACTCGCATGGGGACTGGCCTCTCCTGAGGGCACCAGGGCGGGTCCCTGAGGTCCCCGTCGTAACTCGAGAACACCTGCCGCAACTCGAGAAAATCCAGGAAGTTCTCCCTTCCAGGCGAGATGAGGCCTATTTCCGATGAGGCGTCTGGAGACTAATGACACCTAACCTCTGGAACTTCGAAAGGGTCTTTCACACCCTTGCTGCAACTCAAGAAGTTCACCGCCATACCCGTCTCCACTCGAGAGGAAGCACGATGGTCCCGCCCACATCCAGAGGAGCCCCGTTTCCCCCTCGGAGCTCGAGATGAGGGATCCTTTCCCTGCTTTCAACGGGAAAGAATTCCCGGCGTTCCCGTCGCATCTCAAGAGGAGGCACTCTCAACAGGAAAGGCGAGAGGAACTCCATGGTCGCACCACCATTCCAAGAGTCCCCCAGATGTTTCAGTCCATTCCAGAGGAAACTCTTTGCTCTGCACTGGCTCATCTTTCACGCCGAGGATCGACTCACACCACGGTGGCACGAGGGACAGCCCTGTGGGAAAGCCTCGAGGGAAAGCCTCGAGGGAAAACCACAGATCCTTTGATCCACGCCTCGGGAAGCGTGACATTTCTGCTACAGCCTGGAAGGAAAGCGCACGTGCATGCCCCCACTCGAGATGAGGCCTGTCTCCCCTGGCGAGACTCCAGAAGTACCCAAAGATCCATATCAGCCCCTGAGAGGAATCCTCGGTTCCGGCCCTGACTCCACACAAGGTTTTTGGCCCGGGTATCGACGGTAGAGGAATCCCGAGAGGCCCCCTAGCAACTCGCATGGGGACTGGCCTCTCCTGAGGCCACCAGGGCGGGTCCCTGAGGTCCCCGTCGTAACTCGAGAACACCTGCCGCAACTCGAGAAAATCCAGGAAGTTCTCCCTTCCAGGCAGGACGAGGCCTATTTCCGATGAGGCGTCTGGAAACTAATGACACCTAACCTCTGTAACTTCGAAAGGGTCTTTCACACCCTTGCTGCAACTCAAGAAGTTCACCGCCATACCCGTCTCCACTCGAGAGGAAGCACGATCCTCCCGCCCACATCCAGAGGACCCCCCTTTCCCCCTCGTAGCTCGAGATGAGGAATCCTTTCCCTGCTTTCAATGGGAAAGAATTCCCGGCGTTCCCGTCGCATCTCAAGCGGAGGCACTCTCAACAGGAAAGGCGAGAGGAACTCCATGGTCGTACCACCATTCCAAGAGTCCCCCAGATGTCTCAGTCCATTCCAGAGGAACCTCTTTGCCCTGCACTGGCTCATCTTTCACGCCGAGGATCGACTCACACCACGGTGGCACATGGGACAGCCCTGTGGGAAAGCCTCGAGGGAAAACCACAGATCCTTTGATCCACGCGACGGGAAGCGTGACATTGCTGCTACAGCCTGTAAGGAAAGCGCACGTGCATGCCCCCACTCGAGACGAAGCCTGACTCCCCTGGGGAGACTCCAGAAGTACCCAAAGATCCATGTCAGCCCCTGAGAGGAATCCTCGGATCCGGCCCTGACTCCACACAAGGTTTTTGGCCCCGGTATCGACAGAAGAGGAATCCCGAGAGGCCCCCTAGCAACTCGCATGGGAAATGGCCTCTCCTGAGGCCACCAGGGCGGGTCCCTGAGGTCCCCGTCGTAACTCGATAACACCTGCCGCAACTCGAGAAAATCCAGGAAATTCTCCCTTCCAGGCGAGATGAGGCCTATTTCCGCTGAGGCGTCTGGAGACTAATGACACCTAACCTCTGGAACTTCGAAAGGGTCTTTCACACCCTTGCTGCAACTCAAGAAGTTCACCGCCATACCCGTCTCCACTCGAGAGGAAGCACGATGGTCCCGCCCACATCCAGAGGAGCCCCGTTTCCCCCTCGGAGTTCGAGATGAGGGATCCTTTCCCTGCTTTCAACGGGAAAGAATTCCCGGCGTTCCCGTCGCATCTCAAGAGGAGGCACTCTCAACAGGAAAGGCGAGAGGAACTCCATGGTCGTACCACCATTCCAAGAGTCCCCCAGATGTTTCAGTCCATTCCAGTGGAACCTCTTTGCCCTGCACTGGCTCATCTTTCACGCCGAGGATCGACTCACACCACGGTGGCACGTGGGACAGCCCTGTGGGAAAGCCTCGGGGGAAAACCACAGATCCTTTGATCCACGCGACGGGAAGCGTGACATTGCAGCTACAGCTTGGAAGGAAAGCGCACGTGCATGCCCCAACTCGAGACGAGGCCTGACTCCCCTGGGGAGACTCCAGAAGTACCCAAAGATCCATGTCACCCCTTAGAGGAATCCTCGGTTCCGGCTCTGACTCCACACAAGGTTTTTGGCCCCGGTATCGACAGGAGAGTAATCCCGAGAGGCCCCCTAGCAACTCGCATGGGCCTGGCCTCTCCTGAGGCCATCAGGGCGGGTCCCTGAGGTCCCCGTCGTAACTCGAGAACACCTGCCGCAACTCGAGAAAATCCAGGAAGTTCTCCCTTCCAGGCGAGATGAGGCCTATTTCCGATGAGGCGTCTGGAGACTAATGACACCTAACCTCTGGAACTTCGAAAGGGTCTTGCACACCCTTGCTGCAACTCAAGAAGTTCACCACCATACCCGTCTCCACTCGAGAGGAAGCACGACGGTCCCGCCCACAACCAGAGGAGCCCCGTTTCCCCCTCGTAGCTCGAGATGAGGGATCCTTTCCCTGCATTCGACGGGAAAGAATTCCCGGCGTTCCCGTCGCATCTCAAGAGGAGGCACTCTCAACAGGAAAGGCGAGAGGAACTCCATGGTCGTACCACCATTCCAAGAGTCCCCCAGATGTCTCAGTCCATTCCAGAGGAACCTCTTTGCCCTGCACTGGCTCACCTTTCACGCCTAGGATCGACTCACACCACGGTGGCACGTGGGACAGCCCTGTGGGAAAGCCTCGAGGGAAAGCCTCGAGGGAAAACCACAGATCCTTTGATCCACGCGACGGGAAGCGTGCCATTGCTGCTACAGCCTGGAAGGAAAGCGCACGTGCATGCCCCCACTCGAGACGGGGCCTGACTCGCCTGGGGAGACTCCAGAAGTACCCAAGATCCATGTCACCCGTGAGAGGAATCCTCGGTTTCGGCCCTGACTCCACACAAGATTTTTGGCCCCGGTATCGCCGGGAGAGGAATACCGAGAGGCCCCCTAGCAACTCGCATGGGGACTGGCCTCTCCTGAGGCCACCAGGGCGGGTCCCTGAAGTCCCCGTCGTAACTCGAGAACACCTGCCGCAACTCGAGAATATCCAGGAAGTTCTCCCTTCCAGGCGAGATGAGGCCTATTTCCGATGAGGCATCTGGAGACTAATGACACCTAACCTCTGGAACTTCGGAAGGATCTTTCACACCCTTGCTGCAACTCAAGAAGTTCACCGCCATACCCATCTCCACTCGAGAGGAAGCACGATGGTCCCGCCCACATCCAGAGGAGCCCCGTTTCCCCCTCTTAGCTCGAGATGAGGGATCCTTTCCCTGCTTTCAACGGGAAAGAATTCCCAGCGTTCCCATCGCATCTCAAGAGGAGGCACTCTCAACAGGAAAGGCGAGAGGAACTCCATGGTCGTACCACCATGCCAAGAGTCCCCAAGATGTCTCAGTCCATTCCAGAGGAACCTCTTTGCCCTGCACTGGCCCATCTTTCACGCCTAGGATCGACTCACACCACGGTGGCACGTGGGACAGCCCAGTGGGAAAGCGTCGAGGGAAAGCCTCGAGGGAAAACCACAGATCCTTTGATCCACGCGACGGGAAGCGTGACATTGCAGCTACAGGCTGGGAGGAAAGCGCACGTGCATGCCCCCACACGAGACGAGGCCTGACTCCCCTGGGGAGACTCCAGAAGTACCCAAAGATCCATGTCACCCCTGAGAGGAATCCTCGGTTCCCGCCCTGACTCCACACAAGGTTTTTGGCCCCGGTATCGACGGGAGAGGAATCCCGAGAGGCCCCCTAGCAACTCGCATGGGGACTGGCCTCTCCTGAGGCCACCAGGACGGGTCCCTGAGGTCCCCGTCTTAACTCGAGAACACCTCCCGCAACTCGAGAAAACCCAGGAAGTTCTCCCTTCCAGGCGAGATGAGGCCTATTTCCGATGAGGCGTCTGGAGACTAATGACACCTAACCTATGGAACTTCGAAAGGGTCTTTCACACCCTTGCTGCAACTCAAGAAGTTCACCGCCATACCCGTCTCCACTCCAGAGGAAGCACGATGGTCCCGCCCACATCCAGAGGAGCCCCGTTTCCCCCTCGGAGTTCGAGATGAGGGATCCTTTCCCTGCTTTCAACGGGAAAGAATTCCCGGCGTTCCCGTCGCATCTCAAGAGGAGGCACTCTCAACAGGAAAGGCGAGAGGAACTCCATGGTCGTACCACCATTCCAAGAGTCCCCCAGATGTTTCAGTCCATTCCAGAGGAACCTCTTTGCCATGCACTGGCTCATCTTTCACGCCGAGGATCGACTCACACCACGGTGGCACGTGGGACAGCCCTGTGGGAAAGCCTCGGGGGAAAACCACAGATACTTTGATCCACGCGACGGGAAGCGTGACATTGCTGCTACAGCCTGGAAGGAAAGCGCACGTGCATGCCCCCACTCGAGACGAGGCCTGACTCCCCTGGGGAGACTCCAGAAGTACTCAAAGATCCATGTCACCCCTGAGAGGAATCCTCGGTTCCGGCCCTGAATCCACACAAGGTTTTTGGCCCCGGTATCCACGGGAGAGGAATCCCGAGAGGCCCCCTAGCAACTCGAATGGGCCTGGCCTCTCCTGAGGCCATCAGGGCGGGTCCCTGAGGTCCCCGTCGTAACTCGAGAACACCTGCCGCAACTCGAGAAAATCCAGGAAGTTCTCCCTTCCAGGCGAGATGAGGCCTATTTCCGATGAGGCGTCTGGAGACTAATGACACCTAACCTCTGGAACTTCGAAAGGGTCTTTCACACCCTTGCTGCAACTCAAGAAGTTCACCGCCATACCCGTCTCCACTCGAGAGGAAGCACGACGGTCCTGCCCACATCCAGAGGGGCCCCGTTTCCCCCTCGTAGCTCGAGATGAGGGATCCTTTCCCTGCATTCAACGGGAAAGAATTCCCGGCGTTCCCGTCGCATCTCAAGAGGAGGCACTCTCAACAGGAAAGGCGAGAGGAACTCCATGGTCGTACCATCATTCCAAGAGTCCCCCAGATGTCTCAGTCCATTCCAGAGGAACCTCTTTGCCCTGCACTGGCTCATCTTTCACGCCTAGGATCGACTCACACCACGGTGGCACGTGGGACAGCCCTGTGGGAAAGCCTCGAGGGAAAGCCTCGAGGGAAAACCACAGATCCTTTGATCCACGCGACGGGAAGCGTGACATTGCTGCTACAGCCTGGAATGAAAGCGCACGTGCATGCCCCCACTCGAGACGAGGCCTGACTCCCCTGGGGAGACTCCAGAAGTACCCAAAGATCCATGTCACCCATGAGAGGAATCCTCGTTTCCGGCCCTGACTCCACACAAGGTTTTTGACCCCGGTATCGACGAGAGAGAAATCCCGAGAGGCCCCCTAGCAACTCGCATGGGGACTGGCCTCTCCTGAGGCCACCAGGACGGGTCCCTGAGGTCCCCGTCTTAACTCGAGAACACCTCCCGCAACTCGAGAAAACCCAGGAAGTTCTCCCTTCCAGGCGAGATGAGGCCTATTTCCGATGAGGCGTCTGGAGACTAATGACACCTAACCTATGGAACTTCGAAAGGGTCTTTCACACCCTTGCTGCAACTCAAGAAGTTCACCGCCATACCCGTCTCCACTCGAGAGGAAGCACGATGGTCCCGCCCACATCCAGAGGAGCCCCGTTTCCCCCTCGGAGTTCGAGATGAGGGATCCTTTCCCTGCTTTCAACGGGAAAGAATTCCCGGCGTTCCCGTCGCATGTCAAGAGGAGGCACTCTCAACAGGAAAGGCGAGAGGAACTCCATGGTCGTACCACCATTCCAAGAGTCCCCCAGAAGTTTCAGTCCATTCCAGAGGAACCTCTTTGCTATGCACTGGCTCATCTTTCACGCCGAGGATCAACTCACACCACGGTGGCACGTGGGACAGCCCTGTGGGAAAGCCTCGGGGGAAAACCACAGATACTTTGATCCAAGCGACGGGAAGCGTGACATTGCTGCTACAGCCTGGAAGGAAAGCGCACGTGCATGCCCCCACTCGAGACGAGGCCTGACTCCCCTGGGGAGACTCCAGAAGTACCCGAAGATCCATGTCACCCCTGAGAGGAATCCTCGGTTCCGGCCCTGAATCCACACAAGGTTTTTGGCCCCGGTATCCACGGGAGAGGAATCCCGAGAGGCCCCCTAGCAACTCGCATGGGCCTGGCCTCTCCTGAGGCCATCAGGGCGGGTCCCTGAGGTCCCCGTCGTAACTCGAGAACACCTGCCGCAACTCGAGAAAATCCAGGAAGTTCTCCCTTCCAGGCGAGATGAGGCCTATTTCCGATGAGGCGTCTGGAGACTAATGACACCTAACCTCTGGAACTTCGAAAGGGTCTTTCACACCCTTGCTGCAACTCAAGAAGTTCACCGCCATACCCGTCTCCACTCGAGAGGAAGCACGACGGTCCCGCCCACATCCAGAGGAGCCCCGTTTCCCCCTCGTAGCTCGAGATGAGGGATCCTTTCCCTGCATTCAACGGGAAAGAATTCCCGGCGTTCCCGTCGCATCTCAAGAGGAGGCACTCTCAACAGGAAAGGCGAGAGGAACTCCATGGTCGTACCATCATTCCAAGAGTCCCCCAGATGTCTCAGTCCATTCCAGCGGAACCTCTTTGCCCTGCACTGGCTCATCTTTCACGCCTAGGATCGACTCACACCACGGTGGCACGTGGGACAGCCCTGTGGGAAAGCCTCGAGGGAAAGCCTTGAGGGAAAACCACAGATCCTTTGATCCACGCGACGGGAAGCGTAACATTGCTGCTACAGCCTGGAAGGAAAGCGCACGTGCATGCCCCCACTCGAGACGAGGCCTGACTCCCCTGGGGAGACTCCAGAAGTACCCAAAGATCCATGTCACCCATGAGAGGAATCCTCGGTTCCGGCCCTGACACCACACAAGGTTTTTGACCCCGGTATCGACGAGAGAGAAATCCTGAGAGGCCCCCTAGCAACTCGCATGGGGACTGGCCTCTCCTGAGGCCACCAGGGCGGGTCCCTGAGGTCCCCGTCGTAACTCAAGAACACCTGCCGCAACTCGAGAATATCCAGGAAGTTCTCCCTTCCAGGCGAGATGAGGCCTATTTCCGATGAGGCATCTGGAGACTAATGACACCTAACCTATGGAACTTCGAAAGGGTCTTTCACACCCTTGCTGCAACTCAAGAAGTTCACCGCCATACCCGTCTCCACTCCAGAGGAAGCACGATGGTCCCGCCCACATCCAGAGGAGCCCCGTTTCCCCCTCGGAGTTCGAGATGAGGGATCCTTTCCCTGCTTTCAACGGGAAAGAATTCCCGGCGTTCCCGTCGCATCTCAAGAGGAGGCACTCTCAACAGGAAAGGCGAGAGGAACTCCATGGTCGTACCACCATTCCAAGAGTCCCCCAGATGTTTCAGTCCATTCCAGTGGAACCTCTTTGCCCTGCACTGGCTCATCTTTCACGCCGAGGATCGACTCACACCACGGTGGCACGTGGGACAGCCCTGTGGGAAAGCCTCGGGGGAAAACCACACATCCTTTGATCCACGCGACGGGAAGCGTGCCATTGCTGCTACAGCCTGGAAGGAAAGCGCACGTGCATGCCCCCACTCGAGACGAGGCCTGACTCGCCTGGGGAGACTCCAGAAGTACCCAAGATCCATGTCACCCGTGAGAGGAATCCTCGGTTCCGGCCCTGACTCCACACAAGGTTTTTGGCCCCGGTATCGCCGGGAGAGGAATACCGAGAGGCCCCCTAGCAACTCGCATGGGGACTGGCCTCTCCTGAGGCCACCAGGGCGGGTCCCTGAAGTCCCCGTCGTAACTCGAGAACACCTGCCGCAACTCGAGAATATCCAGGAAGTTCTCCCTTCCAGGCGAGATGAGGCCTATTTCCGATGAGACATCTGGAGACTAATGACACCTAACCTCTGGAACTTCGAAAGGATCTTTCACACCCTTGCTGCAACTCAAGAAGTTCACCGCCATACCCATCTCCACTCGAGAGGAAGCACGATGGTCCCGCCCACATCCAGAGGAGCCCCGTTTCCCCCTCTTAGCTCGAGATGAGGGATCCTTTCCCTGCTTTCAACGGGAAAGAATTCCCAGCGTTCCCATCGCATCTCAAGAGGAGGCACTCTCAACAGGAAAGGCGAGAGGAACTCCATGGTCGTACCACCATGCCAAGAGTCCCCAAGATGTCTCAGTCCATTCCAGAGGAACCTCTTTGCCCTGCACTGGCCCATCTTTCACGCCTAGGATCGACTCACACCACGGTGGCACGTGGGACAGCCCAGTGGGAAAGCGTCGAGGGAAAGCCTCGAGGGAAAACCACAGATCCTTTGATCCACGCGACGGGAAGCGTGACATTGCAGCTACAGGCTGGAAGGAAAGCGCACGTGCATGCCCCCACTCGAGACGAGGCCTGACTCCCCTGGGGAGACTCCAGAAGTACCCAAAGATCCATGTCACCCCTGAGAGGAATCCTCGGTTCCCGCCCTGACTCCACACAAGGTTTTTGGCCCCGGTATCGACGGGAGAGGAATCCCGAGAGGCCCCCTAGCAACTCGCATGGGGACTGGCCTCTCCTGAGGCCACCAGGACGGGTCCCTGAGGTCCCCGTCTTAACTCGAGAACACCTCCCGCAACTCGAGAAAACCCAGGAAGTTCTCCCTTCCAGGCGAGATGAGGCCTATTTCCGATGAGGCGTCTGGAGACTAATGACACCTAACCTATGGAACTTCGAAAGGGTCTTTCACACCCTTGCTGCAACTCAAGAAGTTCACCGCCATACCCGTCTCCACTCCAGAGGAAGCACGATGGTCCCGCCCACATCCAGAGGAGCCCCGTTTCCCCCTCGGAGTTCGAGATGAGGGATCCTTTCCCTGCTTTCAACGGGAAAGAATTCCCGGCGTTCCCGTCGCATCTCAAGAGGAGGCACTCTCAACAGGAAAGGCGAGAGGAACTCCATGGTCGTACCACCATTCCAAGAGTCCCCCAGATGTTTCAGTCCATTCCAGAGGAACCTCTTTGCCATGCACTGGCTCATCTTTCACGCCGAGGATCGACTCACACCACGGTGGCACGTGGGACAGCCCTGTGGGAAAGCCTCGGGGGAAAACCACAGATACTTTGATCCACGGGACGGGAAGCGTGACATTGCTGCTACAGCCTGGAAGGAAAGCGCACATGCATGCCCCCACTCGAGACGAGGCCTGACTCCCCTGGGGAGACTCCAGAAGTACCCAAAGATCCATGTCACCCCTGAGAGGAATCCTCGGTTCCGGCCCTGAATCCACACAAGGTTTTTGGCCCCGGTATCCACGGGAGAGGAATCCCGAGAGGCCCCCTAGCAACTCGCATGGGCCTGGCCTCTCCTGAGGCCATCAGGGCGGGTCCCTGAGGTCCCCGTCGTAACTCGAGAACACCTGCCGCAACTCGAGAAAATCCAGGAAGTTCTCCCTTCCAGTCGAGATGAGGCCTATTTCCGATGAGGCGTCTGGAGACTAATGACACCTAACCTCTGGAACTTCGAAAGGGTCTTTCACACCCTTGCTGCAACTCAAGAAGTTCACCGCCATACCCGTCTCCACTCGAGAGGAAGCACGACGGTCCTGCCCACATCCAGAGGGGCCCCGTTTCCCCCTCGTAGCTCGAGATGAGGGATCCTTTCCCTGCATTCAACGGGAAAGAATTCCCGGCGTTCCCGTCGCATCTCAAGAGGAGGCACTCTCAACAGGAAAGGCGAGAGGAACTCCATGGTCGTACCATCATTCCAAGAGTCCCCCAGATGTCTCAGTCCATTCCAGAGGAACCTCTTTGCCCTGCACTGGCTCATCTTTCACGCCTAGGATCGACTCACACCACGGTGGCACGTGGGACAGCCCTGTGGGAAAGCCTCGAGGGAAAGCCTCGAGGGAAAACCACAGATCCTTTGATCCACGCGACGGGAAGCGTGACATTGCTGCTACAGCCTGGAAGGAAAGCGCACGTGCATGCCCCCACTCGAGACGAGGCCTGACTCCCCTGGGGAGACTCCAGAAGTACCCAAAGATCCATGTCACCCATGAGAGGAATCCTCGGTTCCGGCCCTGAGTCCACACAAGGTTTTTGACCCCAGTATCGACGAGAGAGAAATCCCGAGAGGCCCCCTAGCAACTCGCATGGGGACTGGCCTCTCCTGAGGCCACCAGGGCGGGTCCCTGAGGTCCCCGTCGTAACTCGAGAACACCTGCCGCAACTCGAGAATATCCAGGAAGTTCTCCCTTCCAGGCGAGATGAGGCCTATTTCCGATGAGGCATCTGGAGACTAATGACACCTAACCTCTGCAACTTCGAAAGGGTCTTTCACACCCTTGCTGCAACTCAAGAAGTTCACCGCCATACCCGTCTCCACTCGAGAGGAAGCACGATGGTCCCGCCCACATCCAGAGGAGCCCCGTTTCCCCCTCGTAGGTCGAGATGAGGGATCCTTTCCCTGCTTTCAACGGGAAAGAATTCCCAGCGTTCCCATCGCATCTCAAGAGGAGGCACTCTCAACAGGAAAGGCGAGAGGAACTCCATGGTCGTACCACCATGCCAAGAGTCCCCCAGATGTCTCAGTCCATTCCAGAGGAACCTCTTTGCCCTGCACTGGCTCATCTTTCACGCCTAGGATCGACTCACACCACGGTGGCACGTGGGACAGCCCTGTGGGAAAGCCTCGAGGGAAAACCACAGATCCTTTGATCCACGCCACGGGAAGCGTGACATTGCTGCTACAGCCTGGAAGGAAAGCGCACGTGCATGCCCCCACTCGAGACGAGGCCTGACTCCCCTGGGGAGGCCTCAGAAGTACCCAAAGATCCATCTCAGCCGCTGAGAAGAATCCTCGGTTCCGGCCCTGACTCCACACAAGGTTTTTGGCCCCGGTATCGACGGGAGAGGAATCCCGAGAGGCCCCCTATCACCTCGCATGGGGACTGGCCTCTCCTGAGGCCACCAGGGCGGGTCCCTGAGGTCCCCGTCGTAACTCGAGAACACCTGCCGCAACTCGAGAAAATCCAGGAAGTTCTCCCTTCCAGGCGAGATGAGGCCTATTTGCGATGAGGCGTCTGGAGACTAATGACCCCTAACGTTTGGAACTTCGAAAGGGTCTTTCACACCCTTGCTGCAACTCAAGAAGTTCACCGCCATACCCGTCTCCACTCGAGAGGAAGCACGATGGTCCCGCCCACATCTATAGGAGCCCCGTTTCCTCCTCGGAGCTCGAGATGACGGATCCATTCCCTGCTTTCAACGGGAAAGAATTCCCGGCGTTCCCATCGCATCTCAAGAGGAGGCACTCTCAACAGGAAAGGCGAGAGGAACTCCATGGTCGTACCACCATTCCAAGAGTCCCCCAGATGTCTCAGTCCATTCCAGAGGAACTTCTTTGCCCTGCACTGGCTCATCTTTCACCCCGAGGATCGATTCACACCACGGTGGCACGTGGGACAGCCCTGTGGGAAATCCTCGAGGGAAAGCCTCGAGGGAATACCACAGATCCTTTGATCCACGCCACAAGAAGCGTGACATTGCTGCTACAGCCTGGAAGGAAAGCGCACGTGCATGCCCCCACTCGAGACGAGGACTGACTCCCCTGGGGAGACTCCACAAGTACCCAAAGATCCATGTCAGCCCCTGAGAGGAATCCTCGGTTCCGGCCCTGACTCCACACAAGGTTTTTGGCCCCGGTATCGAAGGGAGAGGAATCCCGAGAGGCCCCCTAGCAACTCGCATGGGGACTGGCCTCTCCTGAGGCCACCAGGGCGGGTCCCTGAGGTCCCCATCGTAATTCGAGAACACCGGCTGCAACTCGAGAAAATCCAGGAAGTTCTCCCTTCCAGGCGAGATGAGGCCTATTTCCGATGAGGCGTCTGGAGACTAATGACACCTAACCTCTGGAACTTCGAAAGGGTCTTTCACACCCTTGCTGCAACTCAAGAAGTTCACCGCCATACCCGTCTCCACTCGAGAGGAAGCACGATGGTCCCGCCCACATCCAGAGGATCCCCGTTTCCCCCTCGTAGCTCGAGATGAGGGATCCTTTCCCTGCTTTCAACGGGAAAGAATTCCCGGCGTTCCCGTCGCATCTCAAGAGGAGGCACTCTCAAAAGGAAAGGCGAGAGGAACTCCATGGTCGTACCACCATTCTAAGAGTCCCCCAGAAGTCTCAGTCCATTCCAGAGGAACCTCTTTGCCCTGCACTGGCTCATCTTTCACGCCGAGGATCGACTCACACCACGGTGGCACGTGGGACAGCCCTGTGGGAAAGCCTCGAGGGAAAGCCTCGAGGGAAAACCACAGATCCTTTGATCCAGGCCACGGGAAGCGTGACATTACTGCTACAGCCTGGAAGGAAAGCACACGTGCATGCCCCCACTCGAGACGAGGCCTGACTCCCCTGTGGAGACTCCACAAGTACCCAAAGATCAATGTCAGCCCCTGAGAGGAATCCTCGGTTCCGGCCCTGACTCCACACAAGGTTTTTGGCCCCGGTATCGAAGGGAGAGGAATCCCGAGAGGCACCCTAGCAACTCGCCTGGGGACTGGCCTCTCCTGAGGCCACCAGGGCGGGTCCCTGAGGTCACCATCGTAACTCGAGAACACCGGCTGCAACTCGAGAAAATCCAGGAAATTCTCCCTTCCAGGCGAGATGAGGCCTATTTCCGATGAGGCGTCTGGAGACTAATGACACTTAACCTCTGGAACTTCGAAAGGGTCTTTCACACCCTTGCTGCAACTCAAGAAGTTCACCGCCATACCCGTCTCCACTCGCGAGGAAGCACGATGGTCCCTCCCAAATCCAGAGGAGCCCCGTTTCCCCCTCGTAGCTCGAGATGAGGGATCCTTTCCCTGCTTTCAACGGGAAAGAATTCCCGGCGTTCCCGTCGCATCTCAAGAGGAGGCACTCTCAACAGGAAAGGCGAGAGGAACTCCATGGTCGTACCACCATTCCAAGAGTCCCGCAGATGTCTCAGTCCATTCCAGAGGAACCTCTTTGCCCTGCACTGGCTCATCTTTCACGCCAGGATCGACTCACACCACGGTGGCACGTGGGACAGCCCTGTGGGAAAGCCTCGAGGGAAAGCCTCGAGGGAAAACCACAGATCCTTTGATCCACGCGAAGGGAAGCGTAACATTGCTGCTACAGCCTGGAAGGAAAGCGCACGTGCATGCCCCCACTCGAGACGAGGCCTGACTCCCCTGGGGAGACTCCAGAAGTACCCAAAGATCCATGTCAGCCTCTGAGAGAAATCCTCGGTTCCGGCCCTGACTCCACACAAGGTTTTTGGCCCCGGTATCGACGGGAGAGGAATCCCGAGAGGCCCCCTAGCAACTCGCATGGGGACTGGCCTCTCCTGAGGCCACCAGGGCGGGTCCCTGAGGTCCCCGTCGTAACTCGAGAACACCTGCCGCAACTCGAGAAAATCCAGGAAGTTCACCATTCCAGGCGAGATGAGGCCTATTTCCGATGAGGCATCTGGAGACTAATGACACCAAACCTCTGGAACTTCGGAAGGGTCTTTCACACCCTTGCTGCAACTCAAGAAGTTCACCGCCATACCCGTCTCCACTCGAGAGGAAACACGATGGTCCCGCCCACATCCAGAGGAGCCCCGTTTCCCCATCGTAGCTCGAGATGAGGGATCCTTTCCCTGCTTTCAACGGGAAAGAATTCCGGCGTTCCCGTCGCATCTCAAGAGGAGGCACTCTCAACAGGAAAGGCGAGAGGAACTCCATGGTCGTACCACCATTCCAACAGTCCCCCAGATGTCTCAGTCCATTCCAGAGGAACCTCTTTGCCCTGCACTGGCTCATCTTTCACGCCAAGGATCGATTCACACCACGGTGGCACGTGCGACAGCCCTGTGGGAAAGCCTCGAGGGAAAACCACAGATCCTTTGATCCACGCGACGGGAAGCGTGACATTGCTGCTACAGCCTGGAAGGAAAGCGCACGTGCATGCCCCGACTCGAGACGAGGCCTGACTCCCCTGGGGAGACTCCAGAAGTACCCAAAGATCCATGTAAGCCCCTGAGAGGAATCCTCGTTTCCGGACCTGACTTCACACTAAGTTTTTGGCCCCGGTATCGACGGGAGAGGAATCCCGAGAGGCCCCCTAGCAACTCGCATGGGGACTGGCCTCTCCTGAGGCCACCAGGGCGGGTCCCTGAGGTCCCCGTCGTAACTCGAGAGCACCTGCCGCAACTCGAGAAAATCCAGGAAGTTCTCCCTTCCAGGCGAGATGAGGCCTATTTCCGATGAGGCGTCTGGAGACTAATGACACCTAACCTCTGGAACTTCGAAAGGGTCTTTCACACCCTTGCTGCAACTCAAGAAGTTCACCGCCATACCCGTCTCCACTCGAGAGGAAGCACGATGGTCCCGCCCACATCCAGAGGAGCCCCGTTTCCCCCTCGTAGCTCGAGATGAGCGATCCTTTCCCTGCTTTCAACGGGAAAGAATTCCCGGCGTTCCCGTCGCATCTCAAAAGGAGGCACTCTCAACAGGATAGGCGAGAGGAACTCCATGGTCGTACCACCATTCCAAGAGTCCCCCAGATGTCTCAGTCCATTCCAGCGGAACCTCTGTACCCTGCACTGGCTCATCTTTCACGCCAGGATCGACTCACACCACGGTGGCACGTGGGACATCCCTGTGGGAAAGCCTCGAGGGAAAGCCTCGAGGGAAACCACAGATCCTTTGATCCACGCGAAGGGAAGCGTGACATTGCTGCTACAGCCTGGAAGGAAAGCGCACGTGCATGCCCCGACTCGAGACGAGGCCTGACTCCCCTGTGGAGACTCCAGAAGTACCCAAAGATCCATGTCAGCCCCTGAGAGGAATCCTCGGTTCCGGCCCTGACTCCACACAAGGTTTTTGGCCCCGGTATCGACGGGAGAGGAATCCCGAGAGGCCCCCTAGCAACTCGCATGGGGACTGGCCTCTCCTGAGGCCACCAGGGCGGGTCCCTGAGGTCCCCGTCGTAACTCGAGAACACCTGCCGCAACTCGAGAAAATCCAGGAAGTTCTCCCTTCCAGGCGAGATGAGGCCTATTTCCGATGAGGCGTCTGGAGACTAATGACACCTAACCTCTGGAACTTCGAAAGGGTCTTTCACACCCTTGCTGCAACTCAAGAAGTTCACCGCCATACCCATCTCCACTCGAGAGGAAGCACGATGGTCCCGCCCACATCCAGAGGAGCCCCGTTTCCCCCTCGTAGCTCGAGATGAGGGATCCTTTCCCTGCTTTCAACGGGAAAGAATTCCCGGCGTTCCCGTCGCATCTCAAGAGGAGGCACTCTCAACAGGAAAGGCGAGAGGAACTCCATGGTCGTACCACCATTCCAAGAGTCCCCCAGATGTCTCAGTCCATTCCAGAGGAACCTCTTTGCCCTGCACTGGCTCATCTTTCACGCCGACGATCGACTCACACCACGGTGGCACGGGGGACAGCCCTGTGGGAAAGCCTCGAGGGAAAAAAACAGATCCTTTGATCCACGCGACGGGAAGCGTGACATTGCTGCTACAGCCTGGAAGGAAATCACACATGCATGCCCCCACTCGAGACGAGGCCTGACTCCCCTGGGGAGACTCCAGAAGTACCCAAAGATCCATGTCAGCCTCTGAGAGGAATCCTCGGTTCCGGCCCTGACTCCACACAAGGTTTGTGGCCCCGGTATCAACGGGAGAGGAATCCCGAGAGGCCCCCTAGCAACTCGCATGGGGACTGGCCTCTCCTGAGGCCACCAGGGCGGGTCCCTGAGGTCCCCGTCGTAACTCGAGAACACCTGCCGCAACTCGAGAAAATCCAGGAAGTTCACCATTCCAGGCGAGATGAGGCCTATTTCCGATGAGGCATCTGGAGACTAATGACACCAAACCTCTGGAACTTCGATAGGGTCTTTCACACCCTTGCTGCAACTCAAGAAGTTCACCGCCATACCCGTCTCCACTCGAGAGGAAACACGATGGTCCCGCCCACATCCAGAGGAGCCCCGTTTCCACATCGTAGCTCGAGATGTGGGATCCTTTCCCTGCTTTCAACGGGAAAGAATTCCCGGCGTTCCCGTCGCATCTCAAGAGGAGGCACTCTCAACAGGAAAGGCGAGAGGAACTCCATGGTCGTACCACCATTCCAAGAGTCCCCCAGATGTCTCAGTCCATTCCAGAGGAACCTCTTTGCCCTGCACTGGCTCATCTTTCACGCCGAGGATCGATTCACACCACGGTGGCACGTGCGACAGCCCTGTGGGAAAGCCTCGAGGGAAAACCACAGATCCTTTGATCCACGCGACGGGAAGCGTGACATTGCTGCTACAGCCTGGAAGGAAAGCGCACGTGCATGCCCCGACTCGAGACGAGGCCTGACTCCCCTGTGGAGACTCCAGAAGTACCCAAAGATCCATGTAAGCCCCTGAGAGGAATCCTCGTTTCCGGACCTGACTCCACACAAAGTTTTTGGCCCCGGTATCGACGGGAGAGGAATCCCGAGAGGCCCCCTAGCATCTCGCATGGGGACTGGCCTCTCCTGAGGCCACCAGGGCGGGTCCCTGAGGTCCCCGTCGTAACTCGAGAGCACCTGCCGCAACTCGAGAAAATCCAGGAAGTTCTCCCTTCCAGGCGAGATGAGGCCTATTTCCGATGAGGCGTCTGGAGACTAATGACACCTAACCTCTGGAACTTCGAAAGTGTCTTTCACACCCTTGCTGCAACTCAAGAAGTTCACCGCCATACCCGTCTCCACTCGAGAGGAAGCACGATGGTCCCGCCCACATCCAGAGGAGCCCCGTTTCCCCCTCGTAGCTCGAGATGAGCGATCCTTTCCCTGCTTTCAACGGGAAAGAATTCCCGGCGTTCCCGTCGCATCTCAAAAGGAGGCACTCTCAACAGGAAAGGCGAGAGGAACTCCATGGTCGTACCACCATTCCAAGAGTCCCCCAGATGTCTCAGTCCATTCCAGCGGAACCTCTGTACCCTGCACTGGCTCATCTTTCACGCCAGGATCGACTCACACCATGGTGGCACGTGGGACAGCCCTGTGGGAAAGCCTCGAGGGAAAGCCTCGAGGGAAACCACAGATCCTTTGATCCACGCGAAGGGAAGCGTGACATTGCTGCTACAGCCTGGAAGGAAAGCGCACGTGCATGCCCCCACTCGAGACGAGGCCTGACTCCCCTGTGGAGACTCCAGAAGTACCCAAAGATCCATATCATCCCCTGAGAGGAATCCTCGGTTCCGGCCCTGACTCCACACAAGGTTTTTGGCCCCGGTATCGACGGGAGAGGAATCCCGAGAGGCCCCCTAGCAACTCGCATGGGGACTGGCCTCTCCTGAGGCCACCAGGGCGGGTCCCTGAGGTCCCCGTCGTAACTCGAGAACACCTGCCGCAACTCGAGAAAATCCAGGAAGTTCTCCCTTCCAGGCGAGATGAGGCCTATTTCCGATGAGGCGTCTGGAGACTAATGACACCTAACCTCTGGAACTTCGAAAGGGTCTTTCACACCCTTGCTGCAACTCAAGAAGTTCACCGCCATACCCGTCTCCACTCCAGAGGAAGCACGATGGTCCCGCCCACATCCAGAGGAGCCCCGTTTCCCCCTCGTAGCTCGAGATGAGGGATCCTTTCCCTGCTTTCAACGGGAAAGAATTCCCGGCGTTCCCGTCGCATCTCAAAAGGAGGCATTCTCAACAGGAAAGGCGAGAGGAACTCCATGGTCGTACCACCATTCCAAGAGTCCCCCAGATGTCTCAGTCCATTCCAGAGGAACCTCTTTGCCCTGCACTGGCTCATCTTTCAAGCCGAGGATCGACTCACAACACGGTGGCACGTGGGACAGCCCTGTGGGAAAGCCTCGAGGGAAAGCCTCGAGGGAAAACCACAGATCCTTTGATCCACGCGACGGGAAGCGTGACATTGCTGCTACAGCCTGGAAGGAAAGCGCACGTGCATGCCTCCACTCGAGACGAGGCCTGACTCCCCTGGGGAGACTCCAGAAGTACCCAAAGATCCATGTCAGCCCCTGAGAGGAATCCTCGGTTCCGGCCCTGACTCCACACAAGCTTTTTGGCCCCGGTATCGACGGGAGAGGAATCCCGATAGGCCCCCTAGCAACTCGCATGGGGACTGGCCTCTCCTGAGGCCACCAGGGCGGGTCCCTGAGGTCCCCGTCGTAACTCGAGAACACCTGCCGCAACTCGAGAAAATCCAGGAAGTTCTCCCTTCCAGGCGAGATGAGGCCTATTTCCGATGAGGCGTCTGGAGACTAATGACACCTAACCTCTGGAACTTCGAAAGGGTCTTTCACACCCTTGCTGCAACTCAAGAAGTTCACCGCCATACCCGTCTCCACTCGAGAGAAAGCACGATGGTCCCGCCCACATCCAGAGGAGCCCCGTTTCCCCCTCGTAGCTCGAGATGAGGGATCCTTTCCCTCCTTTCAACGGGAAAGAATTCCCGGCGTTCCCGTCGCATCTCAAGAGGAGGCACTCTCAACAGGAAAGGCGAGAGGAACTCCATGGTCGTACCACCATTCCAAGAGTCCCCCAGATGTCTCAGTCCATTCCAGAGGAACCTCTTTGCCCTGCACTGGCTCATTTTTCACGCCGAGAATCGACTCACACCACGGTGTCACGTGGTACAGCCCTGTGGGAAAGCCTCGAGGGAAAGCCTCGAGGGAAAACCACAGATCCTTTGATCCACGCGACGTGAAGCGTGACATTGCTGCTACAGCCTGGAAGGAAAGTGCACGTGCATGCCCCCACACGAGACGAGGCCTGTCTCCCCTGGCAAGACTCCAGAAGTACCCAAAGATCCATATCAGTCCCTGAGAGGAATCCTCGGTTCCAGCCCTGTCTCCACACAAGGTTTTTGGCCCCGGTATCGACGGAAGAGGAATCCCGAGGGGCCCCCTAGCAACACGCATAGGGACTGGCCTCTCCTGAGGCCAACAGGGCGGGTCCCTGAGGTCCCCGTCGTAACTCGAGAACACCTGCCGCAACTCGAGAAAATCATGGAAGTTCTCCCTTCCAGGCGAGATGAGGCCTATTTCCGATGAGGCGTCTGGAGACTAATGACACCTAACCTCTGGAACTTCGAAAGGGTCTTTCACACCCTTGCTGCAACTCAAGAAGTTCACCGCCATACCCGTCTCCACTCGAGAGAAAGCACGATGGTCCCGCCCACATCCAGAGGAGCCCCGTTTCCCCCTCGTAGCTCGAGATGAGGTATCCTTTCCCTGCTTTCAACGGGAAAATATTCCCGGCGTTCCCGTCGCATCTCAAGAGGAGGCACTCTCAACAGGAAAGGCGAGAGGAACTCCATGGTCGTACCACCATTCCAAGAGTCCCCCAGATGTCTCAGTCCATTCCAGAGGAACCTCTTTGCCCTGCACTGGCTCATCTTTCACGCCGAGGATCGACTCACACCACGGTGGCACGTGGGACAGCCCTGTGGGAAAGCCTCGAGGGAAAACCACAGATCATTTGATCCACGCGACAGGTAGCGTGACATTGCTGCTACAGCCTGGAAGGAAAGTGCACGTGCATGCCGCCACTCGAGACGAGGCCTGACTCCCCTGGGGAGACTCCAGAAGTACCCAAAGATCCATGTCAGCCCCTGAGAGGAATCCTCGGTTCCGGCCCTGACTCCACACAAGGTTTTTGGCCCCGGTATCGACGGGAGAGGAATCCCGAGAGGCCCCCTAGCAACTCGCATAGGGACTGGCCTCTCCTGAGGCCACCAGGGCGGGTCCCTGAGGTCCCCGTCGTAACTCGAGAACACCTGCCGCAACTCGAGAAAATCCAGGAAGTTCTCCCTTCCAGGCGAGATGAGGCCTATTTCCGATGAGGCGTCTGGAGACTAATGACACCTAACCTCTGGAACTTCGAAAGGGTCTTTCACACCCTTGCTGCAACTCAAGAAGTTCACCGCCATACCCGTCTCCACTCGAGAGAAAGCACGATGGTCCCGCCCACATCCAGAGGAGCCCCGTTTCCCCCTCGTAGCTCGAGATGAGGGATCCTTTCCCTGCTTTCAACGGGAAAATATTCCCGGCGTTCCCGTCGCATCTCAAGAGGAGGCACTCTCAACAGGAAAGGCGAGAGGAACTCCATGGTCGTACCACCATTCCAAGAGTCCCCCAGATGTCTCAGTCCATTCCAGAGGAACCTCTTTGCCCTGCACTGGCTCATCTTTCACGCCGAGGATCGACTCACACCACGGTGGCACGTGGGACAGCCCTGTGGGAAAGCCTCGAGGGAAAACCACAGATCATTTGATCCACGCGACAGGTAGCGTGACATTGCTGCTACAGCCTGGAAGGAAAGTGCACGTGCATGCCGCCACTCGAGACGAGGCCTGACTCCCCTGGGGAGACTCCAGAAGTACCCAAAGATCCATGTCAGCCCCTGAGAGGAATCCTCGGTTCCGGCCCTGACTCCACACAAGGTTTTTGGCCCCGGTATCGACGGGAGAGGAATCCCGAGAGGCCCCCTAGCAACTCGCATAGGGACTGGCCTCTCCTGAGGCCACCAGGGCGGGTCCCTGAGGTCCCCGTCGTAACTCGAGAACACCTGCCGCAACTCGAGAAAATCCAGGAAGTTCTCCCTTCCAGGCGAGATGAGGCCTATTTCCGATGAGGCGTCTGGAGACTAATGACACCTTACCTCTGGAACTTCGAAAGGGTCTTTCACAGCCTTGCTGCAACTCAAGAAGTTCACCACCATACCCTGCCGGAAGCCAGTGTGAGGAATCCCGCCCGTGACAAGGTCATGAGGAAGGAAGCTGACATACGCAAGGCGTGCTCAGACTTCAGGGACCCCTCTGGATATTCCTAAGCATGTACCCCAGCAAAAATCTGCCGGCTTTTGTGCTCTGCTTTTCCACTTTTCTGATATTCTCTGGAAAAAAGTCAATTCAGGGTTTTAGTCTTCTGCATTTGAAAGGGATGTTTCAGTTAAACCCCTCTGATAGCTCTCTAGTCTGCCTAACATGTTCCCCAGACCTCTTACAGCTTGTGAATTGCTTACAGCCCCCCAACCGCGAGAGGCACAAAGCTTACAGCTTGTGAATTGCTTACAGCCCCCCAACCGCGGGAGGCACAAAGCTTAAAAGCATCTTAAAGATACAGAGCCTTTTCTAAAGAGTTAAAAATTATATTGGTAGAGGGTTTTCACTGTTGACTCAAGGATTGCTGCGAGACCTCCTTATTCTTTATCTTTTAGGCACCTGGAAGGATGTTAATGTAAGCAGGATGTAGAAAAAGATACATAGTAGTTTTGATGTTAGCAACACTAGACTTTTGAGTTAATTGCTTCTCTTTTGCTATAAATCACTGCACTCCCTCTACTTGTTATAAGTTGCTGTATCCTTGCTGTCTAAGAATGTAACTTTCTTTAGTGCTTTCCGAGAGTGGCACCAGACCTTGGGAAGATCAACACAAATAAGTCTTGTGGTTGACAAACCCTTATCAGAAAAAAGGCTGTAAAATGTTAATTGGCCCTTTTGGTTGGAAGATGATGTAAATTACCTAAGACTTGTGTATACAATTAGGTATGCAGAGAGAAAAGCCTGGTTTTGATAAGAGTCTGGACTGCTAACGCTGCATAACTTTGTGTTACCCATTGATCTCCATGTTTTATCAAAAGTATAAAAGGCCTTCTGAACAATAAAGGACGGGACCAGATTCTCAGACCAGTTTCTCGGACTAGTCTCGGCCTGGTTTCTTGGGAATCTGGCTCCCCCCCTGTCTCTCTCTCTCTCTCTTTTTCTCTCCCTTTTCTTCCCTCTGCTCTTTACTTTAATTTCAGGCTGAATTTCCATCTGGGGCGCGGAGGCTCGCCAGGTCTACTTATTTGCCCTGGTTATTAAGATCCGCGAGAAAGGGAGCTTAAGGCGAGGCACCCTTAGATATTCAAGCGGGCACCGGTGGCCCAACGTAGATGGTGCAAATTCCTTGTCTGGAATTTTATTGGTCTTCCGCGTAAACCAAGCTATTCAGCCCTCTTTCTCCACTTAATCTTCCTACTGCACTACAGTTTCTTAATCTAATCTTATATTAATAAATAAACAAGTCTTTCCACGCCAACGCCGTCCACCCTTCGAATTCCCTGGATCCACCGGGGCTGGACCCCGGCAAGTGGCGCCCGGAACAGGCTATTCGAAGGTAGGTTCCTCGGAGCAAAAGCTCCCCCCGGAGCACTCTCTGTAGCTCCCCCCGGAGCACTCTCTGTTGCTCCCCCCGGAGCACTCTCTGTTGCTCCCCCCCGGAGTGACTTAATCACTCCCCCCGGAGTACTTTCGGGTACTCCCCCAGTGTTGAGTGTTCGGGACGGCTAGGACCCCACTCAGGGTGCCGCGGACCCCCCTGTAGGATAGACAGGGTGAGGAGGAGTGGGAAGTGTTCAAGGGTTTAAGAGAAACCTGGTGCTCTAGAGGTTGAAAAGAAACCTGCTATCTTAGGGTTGAAAACAAAACCCCCCTCGCCAAAGGTAAAACCTTTTTGTTGAGGTAGACTTTTCTATAAGACTTAATTTTCTGACATGGGTAACAGTGAATCAAAAGAAAGACAGCTTTTTACAGGAGTAATCTTGCAGTTACTAACTAAACGAGGAATTAAAGTTAAAAAATCCAATATTCATTCATTTTTTTCCTTTGTACAAGAACAGTGTCCCTGGTTTCCAGAAGAAGGCACTGTTAACTTAGACACCTGGGAGAGAGTAGGAAAACAACTAAAAACTTACCATGCTGAACATGGCTCACAAAAGGTGCCTACTGACGCCTTTTCCTTATGGAATATAATTAGGGACGCTCTAGACCCTGCCCCTGAATCTGAAAAGGTACATCTTAAAGAGGAAAGTGCAGAGAAAAAGGTATCTATCGAAGAGGAGAGTGATGAAAAGGAGGCTACACCTAACTATCGGCAGTTGAGTCAAATGATAGCTGCAATGACTGCCCAAGAAAAGGTAATAGATAGAGATGACAAAAAAGAGCAGCTTTCAGATGAGGAAGATTTGGAAGAGGAAGTAAGTCAAGATCATTCTGATGAGGACTGGTCTTTATTAAATAAAGATGCTCCAAGGAGTTTAAGAGAAACTTCTCCAATTAGATTATCTGCTCCAAAGAGCTTAATAAAAACTTCCCCAACCAGACCACCTGCTTCCACAAATTCAAGAGAAATTTCCTTAATTAAGCCTTCTGCTTCCAGAGGCTCAAGACAAATGTCCCCCATCAGATTATATGCACCTGAGAGTTTAAGGCCAGATTCCCCAGATAAAACATCCGTAAGACCTAAACACAGAACGGATAAAAAATTCCCAAAGTACGAAGAAAGTGACATAGGACACCCCTTGCCCCCCCCTCCCTATAAGGGTGAGGGGCCTCCACTAGAAGCTCCCCGAAGAAGAGTTTTCTCTAGCCCAGATGATGAACTTGATCCCCACCTTGAGGCTTGTCTCCCCATAATATTTGGTGGAAGTGGTGGGAGAACAGCCCCCCACTGGGAACCCATTCCAATGAAAATGATTAAAGAACTCAAACAGGCTTGTGCTTTGTATGGGCCTAAAGCCCCGTACACTGTATCATTGGTGGAAGCTTTAGCGGGCAGATGGATGACACCCCATGACTGGAAGACAGTCGCTAAAGCTTGTCTGTCTGGAGGTCAATATGTACTTTGGAGAACTGAATATGAAGATCTAGCCCAAAAACAGGCTGATGCTAACCAAAAATATGGCCCAAGATATATTATAAAAAATATGTTGGCAGGGACTAATGGTTTTGGAACACTTAGAGATCAAGTGGGATTAGATAAAACCACTTTAGATCAAGTAACCGCCTGCACCCTTGGGGCTTGGCGTTTGTTGCCTGAAGGGAAAGAATCTACCTCTTCCTTCTCAAATGTTAAACAAAAACCAGAAGAGCCATATGAAGACTTTATATCAAGACTTGCAGAGGCAGTCAACAGAGTAATTTCCAACACTGAGGCAGCTAGTATATTGATAAAACAACTGGCATTTGAAAATGCTAATTCTACCTGCCAGGCCATTTTACGTCCTATTAAAAAAACTGGGGAAATAATAGATTATATCAGGCAATGTGCAGATGTAGGACCAGCGATGATGCAGGGCGTTGCCATAGCTGCAGCCATAAAGGGAAATTCTTACCAGCAGGCAGTACAGTCCTTTTTTACAAATAGAAATAACCCGTCAAAGAGTCATTCCAGTAGTCCAGGCCAGAATATTGGTTTATCCAAGGCCTGCTTCTCTTGCGGACGGGAAGGGCACCTTATGCGAGCTTGTCCCCAAAAAGCAGCCGGTTCTTCTCTGCCGAATTCTCCCTCCCCGGCTGTGCCTACTAATCTCCCTAGATCTCTCTGCCCTCGTTGTCAAAAAGGATATCACTGGGCAAAAGAATGTAGGTCACAATTCCATAGAAATGGAGCCTTTTTGGGCCCCGACCAGCAGTCGGGAAACGGATTGAGGGGCCAGCCTCAGGCCCCGACAACAATTGGGGCAGCCTCACTGAACCCATTCATTCCCTTCGTCCCATCGCAGAACTCATCAGAGCAACCCCAGGCAGCGCAGGACTGGACCTCAGTTCCACCACCTCAGCAATATTAACACCAGATAGCCCCACTGTAAAAATACCTACAGGAGTTAAAGGCCCATTACCAACAGGTTTAGTAGGAATTATACTAGGCAGAAGTTCCTTAGCTATGCAAGGTCTCACAATCATCCCTGGAGTAATTGACTCAGATTATACAGGAGAAATCCAGATAATGATTTCACCCCCAACTAAAACTTTCCAAATACATCAGGGACAAAGAATAGCCCAACTTTTGCTTTTGCCTTACCACACTGCAATTGGGCGCACAGCTACTCAAAATGAAAGGCAGGATAAAGGATTTGGGTCTAGTGATATGGTTTTTTGGATAACAGAAATTACTCAGAAACGTCCTATGAAGACTATCCTGATTAATGGCAAGTCTATTGTGGGGTTATTAGACACAGGAGCAGATGTTTCTTGCATTTCAGGAAAAGACTGGCCCAGCTCCTGGCCCACACATACTACTGAAAATAACTTGGTGGGGATAGGAAGAGCCCCCACAATAGCCAAAAGTGCAAAAATTTTAGATTGGCAATTTGAGGATACCCGTGGAACTTTCCAACCTTATGTCGTTCCTTCGCTCCCCCTTACCCTGTGGGGGAGGGACGTGCTATCTCAAATGGGAGTGTTACTTTTTAGCCCTGATGATAAAGTGACCTCTCAGATGTTGCAGATGGGCTATGATCCATCAAAAGGATTGGGTAAACAACAGACAGGAATAATTGAGCCAATTTGCCCAACTCCTCGCAAGCTACGTGCTGGATTGGGATATCCAAATTTATAATTGAGGCCATTGTTTTTGCTGCCGACCCCATCACATGGAAATCTCAAGATCCGGTGTGGGTAGAACAGTGGCCTCTGCATAAGGAAAAATTATTGGCAGCTAAAGCATTAATCTTTGAACAATTAGAATTGGGACATATTGAGCCCTCCAATAGCCCCTGGAACACTCCTATTTTTGTCATTAAGAAAAAATCTGGTAAATGGCGACTTTTACAGGATTTGAGAGCTATTAATGCCACCATGGAGGACATGGGGGCCTTACAGCCTGGGCTCCCTTCCCCAGTAGCCGTTCCAGAGGGATATAATATAATTGTTATTGATTTACAAGATTGTTTTTTCACTATTCCCTTAAATCCTGAGGATAAAAAGCGATTTGCCTTTAGTCTGCCATCAGAAAATCTTAAACAGCCTTATTTACGGTTTCAGTGGAAGGTTCTGCCTCAGGGAATGAAAAATAGCCCTACTTTATGCCAAAAATTTGTTAATGCCGCTCTAGAAGATACTAGGGCTAAATATGAACACGTGTATATGATTCACTATATGGATGATATTTTAATAGCTCATCCTGATAGAGTTCACCTGCAGACTGTGCTCCAGGACCTGACCCAGGCATTGACAGACAGAGGCCTAAAAATTGCCCCAGAAAAAATTCAAATCAATCCGCCCATAACTTACTTAGGAAGAGTCATAAATTCGGAAACGGTGACTCATACCCCGCTGCAATTGAGAAAAGACCATCTTGTTACTTTAAATGATTATCAAAAACTCTTAGGTGATATTAATTGGATTAGACCATATTTAAAATTAACCACTGCCGAATTAAAACCTCTTTTTAACACTTTACGCGGGGATCCTGATCCAACCTCAAAAAGACAATTAACAGCTGAGGCTCAAGAAGCCCTAGGCAAAGTAGAAGCAGCCTTATCAAATAGCTATGTAAAAAGAATTGATTTGACGATGACGTGGCAGTTCCTTTGCCTAGCTACTCCAACGGCGCCTACGGGAGTTCTGTGGCAACGCGGCCCTTTAGAATGGATCCATCTTCCTACCCAAGCTAAAAAAGTCGTGGCTTCTTATCCTGGTTTAATTGCCACAT
Organism: Capricornis sumatraensis; assembly: GCF_032405125.1. Classification (NCBI taxonomy): domain Eukaryota; kingdom Metazoa; phylum Chordata; class Mammalia; order Artiodactyla; family Bovidae; genus Capricornis; species Capricornis sumatraensis. Next base: position 612,763 of record NW_027184619.1, read on the forward strand.
TAATGCTAAAAGGAAGGAAGCGGAGCATTGAATTGTTTGGTAAAGAGCCATCAGAGATTGTAATTCCATATAATAAGGAGCAGCTTGATGCTCTTTTAATGTTTGATGAAGACTGGCAGATTGCCATAGGGAATTACTGTGGTCAAATTTTGCATCATTTACCCTCGCATGTTTTACTAAATTTTATGTCTAACCATCCAGTTATTTTTCCTGTCCGGTGTAAACAGTTCCCTATTTCAGATGCTCAGGTAGTCTTTACTGATGGATCGGCTAACGGTAGAGCCTCTATAGTCACAAGAGATCATCAAAAACTTTTGGAAACACAAGAAACTTCAGCTCAAAGGGCTGAAATCACAGCTGTTATTGAGGCCTTTGTTATGTTTGCGGAGAAAGAATTTAACCTTTATTCTGACTCTCAGTATGTGGTCAGGCTGTTTCCACACATTGAGACTGCAGTTTTGCCTGAAAACAAAACTGCTATCTTCCATTTGTTAACTAAACTGCAGCAGCAAATATGGAAAAGAAATCGGGCGTTCTTTATCGGCCACATTCGGGCTCATTCCGGCCTGCCTGGCCCTTTAAATGCTCTCAATGAATTGGCAGATTCGTTAACCAGGATTTCAGTGGCTTCTGTTTTTGAAGAAGCTCGAGCTTCTCACTCACTTCATCACCAAAATGCCACTGCCTTACGATACCAGTTTCAAATTCCTCGAGAATCTGCCCGAGAGATTGTTCGTTCTTGTTCACATTGTCCTACTACCGTGAATGCTTTGCCTCTGGGAGTTAACCCTCGCGGTCTCAAACCTAATGCACTCTGGCAAATGGATGTAACCCATGTCTCTTCATTTGGAAAGCTGTCTTTTGTTCATGTAACTGTAGATACCTTCTCTCATGTTATTATTGCCACTGCTCGTACAGGGGAAGCAGTTAAAGATGTAATACAACATCTTTTTACATGCTTTTCCTATCTGGGCTTGCCAAAAGCTTTAAAAACTGATAATGCTCCTGCTTACACTTCTAAATCTTTTCAGCAATTCTGTACAAGATTTCAAATTAAACATAACACCGGCATCCCTTATAACCCACAAGGACAAGCCATTGTGGAAAGAGCACATCAAACACTGAAAATCCATATTCAAAAACTAAAAGAAGGGGAATTTAAATATAGTTCCCCCCATCAGATTTTGCAACATGCTCTTTTCGTAATAAATAACTTAAATGCTGATTCATCCGGAAACACTGCAATGCTTCGCCATTGGTGCCCAGAGCAATTGAATGCAAAACCATTAGTAAAATGGAGGGACCTTCTTTCCGGACAATGGAAAGGTCCTGACCCCTTATTAACCAATGGGCGAGGGTATGCTTGTGTTTTTCCACAGGACGCGGACGCTCCGATTTGGGTTCCAGACAGACTAATTCGCCATGTCTCAGCTCCCCGGATACCAGAATCCCCCGCCACCGCGATCTCTAAAAAGGAAGAAACTCCCTCTTCCCCCGCTCCCTCCGCCAGCACGGGAAACGCCGCTGACCCCAGGACAGCTGACATTGGAGATCCCGGATAGGCGCGGATCGGAGCCACCCACTGGACAGATGTCACGACTTCAGATACAGGATATTGCACCCCCTGATTTTTTGCCTCGCAGGAATCCATTAGGACGCCCAGCTCAGTCAACCCAACAAGCCTCCTTGCCCACCTGGGGACAGATTAAAGCTCTCTGTCGCCAGGCACAGGGGATAGCTACCCTACAGGGATCGTCAGTCTCTCCTGAAAAGGTGTTTATTGCCATGCTTGCCTTGCTCTCTTGCCAGGTAAGCGCTGCTCCCATTCCAACCAAATATTGGGCGTTTCTCCCGGATCCTCCAACTTTCCAAGTTGTTACTTGGAACAGTGACCCCATACGAGTTAGTACAGACCAGCCTCGCCTTTTGGGAGGATCTTATACTTCCTATACAAAAGACCAATACCCTATTAATTTCAATTATACCTTTAAAGGACTAGCAGATGATTTTCCTGTCTGCTTTAATTTTCCTCCTGGCCTTACAGGAGACTTCTTTACCAAGACAGGATGCATTGGAGCCTCCACAAAAGCAGTTATGACAGATTCCCCAACCTCTAAATTTGCATCTATAGGGGATCGGTCTGCTTGGATATTACGAGCCCGTATGCCTGGGGTCCTTGGCCCCTATAAGTCTTTGTCTCTCAAAACTCCATCAGAATATCCAAATTGTGATGATGTTGCTCCCTCAGATGTTATTTGGAAAACTATAGATGATCATTCAGGATATCCGATTTGGAAATCTTGTATTTATAATTCGAGAGTAGATTACAATATGCCGGGAGGAAGAAATTGTGCGATTCAGGACTGGAGCAACCCAAATCCAGGTCAAGACCCTGAGTCTGACGATGACTTTATCAATAGATTGGATAATTGGAAAGAATATTCAATTTCTTGGCCGTTAGTTGCCACCAGACGGCATCATAACCAATTTGTTCCCCCTATGCTGTCTTATATAACTAGAGGTAAAACCTTTTGGCAGCCAGAAATTTGGAGAGCCCTTGCGGCTACCGCCCCTATTATTTTAATCCGACCAAAAAATACCTCTATTTACTCTATTTTAGCTTGTCTACCCTCTCCTTATGTTTTTCTTTTCACTAATGATTCTGAAAGACTTAACATACAATTGAATTATACAGGTGGACCCCATGTAGTGTCTTGTGAACAATGTATGCTTTCATCCTGTTTAACTCCTCAATATAAAGTTTGCTCTTTCATGGTTTTAAAACGTCCGCCCTATCTCATGGTACCTGTAACTGTAGCCACGTATTGGTATGATAACCATGGCCTAGCTGTACTGCAACAGCTACAAGATTTAATGCGAACACGACGGTTTGTGGGCTTACTTGTTTTGGGAATATCAGCTTTGATAACCGCAATTACTTCTGTTACTGTGGCGGCATTATCATTGTCTCAACAAGTGTATACTGCCCAATATGTTGACACCGTATCCAAAAATGTTTCTCTAACGCTGGCAACCCAGGAAATTATAGATAGGAAGCTAGAAATAAGGATTGATGCCTTAGAAGAAGCAGTAATGCATATTGGGAATGAATTACAGAGTCTGAAAATGAAATTGGCTCTTTCATGTCATGCCGATTACCGGTGGATATGTGTTACATCCCTGAAAGTAAATGAGACAGATTTTAAATGGGAGAGGGTCAAAAATCATATTTTAGGTGTCTGGAACAGCTCAGATATTAGTTTAGATTTAGGGAAACTTCATAATCAGATTCAGACCTTGGAACACTCCCGATTAGATTTTACCGCCGCAGGAGAAGCCAATGACTTTTTCCACACCTTCTCTGACTTCATTTCTGGAAAAACTCTTCTGACTACTGTCTCTAGCTATGCTGCTGTGGGTGCCATAATCCTGCTCCTTGTAATCGTGCTTCCTTGTGTTGTCAGGACTCTTCGGCAGAGCATTCGGAATCTCGCGACTGAACTGCACCTAATTTTTTTAAAAAACTAATAAAGAAGGGGGAGTTGCCGGAAGCCAGTGTGAGGAATCCCGCCCGTGACAAGGTCATGAGGAAGGAAGCTGACATACGCAAGGCGTGCTCAGACTTCAGGGACCCCTCTGGATATTCCTAAGCATGTACCCCAGCAAAAATCTGCCGGCTTTTGTGCTCTGCTTTTCCACTTTTCTGATATTCTCTGGAAAAAAGTCAATTCAGGGTTTTAGTCTTCTGCATTTGAAAGGGATGTTTCAGTTAAACCCCTCTGATAGCTCTCTAGTCTGCCTAACAGGTTCCCCAGACCTCTTACAGCTTGTGAATTGCTTACAGCCCCCCAACCGCGAGAGGCACAAAGCTTACAGCTTGTGAATTGCTTACAGCCCCCCAACCGCGGGAGGCACAAAGCTTAAAAGCATCTTAAAGATACAGAGCCTTTTCTAAAGAGTTAAAAATTATATTGGTAGAGGGTTTTCACTGTTGACTCAAGGATTGCTGCCAGACCTCCTTATTCTTTATCTTTTAGGCACCTGGAAGGATGTTAATGTAAGCAGGATGTAGAAAAAGATACATAGTAGTTTTGATGTTAGCAACACTAGACTTTTGAGTTAATTGCTTCTCTTTTGCTATAAATCACTGCACTCCCTCTACTTGTTATAAGTTGCTGTATCCTTGCTGTCTAAGAATGTAACTTTCTTTAGTGCTTTCCGAGAGTGGCACCAGACCTTGGGAAGATCAACACAAATAAGTCTTGTGGTTGACAAACCCTTATCAGAAAAAAGGCTGTAAAATGTTAATTGGCCCTTTTGGTTGGAAGATGATGTAAATTACCTAAGACTTGTGTATACAATTAGGTATGCAGAGAGAAAAGCCTGGTTTTGATAAGAGTCTGGACTGCTAACGCTGCATAACTTTGTGTTACCCATTGATCTCCATGTTTTATCAAAAGTATAAAAGGCCTTCTGAACAATAAAGGACGGGACCAGATTCTCAGACCAGTTTCTCGGACTAGTCTCGGCCTGGTGTCTTGGGAATATGGCTCCCCCCGTGTCTCTCTCTCTCTCTCTTTTTCTCTCCCTTTTCTTCCCTCTGCTCTTTACTTTAATTTCAGGCTGAATTTCCATCTGGGGCGCGGAGGCTCGCCAGGTCTACTTATTTGCCCTGGTTATTAAGATCCGCGAGAAAGGGAGCTTAAGGCGAGGCACCCTTAGATATTCAAGCGGGCACCGGTGGCCCAACGTAGATGGTGCAAATTCCTTGTCTGGAATTTTATTCGTCTTCCGCATAAACCAAGCTATTCAGCCCTCTTTCTCCACTTAATCTTCCTACTGCACTACAGTTTCTTAATCTAATCTTATATTAATAAATAAACAAGTCTTTCCACGCCAACGCCGTCCACCCTTCGAATTCCCTGGATCCACCGGGGCTGGACCCCGGCAATACCCGTCTCCACTAGAGAGGAAGCACGATGGTCCCGCCCACATCCAGAGGAGCCCCGTTTCCCCCTCGTAGCTCGAGATGAGGGATCCTTTGCCTGCTTACAACGAGAAAGAATTCCCGGCGTTCCCGTCGCATCTCAAGAGAAGGCACTCTCAACAGGAAAGGCGAGAGGAACTCTATGGTCGTACCACCATTCCAAGAGTCCCCCAGATGTCTCAGTCCATTCCAGAGGAACCTCTTTGCCCTGCACTGGCTCATCTTTCACGCCGAGGATCGACTCACACCACGGTGGAACGTGGGACAGCCCTGTGGGAAAGCCTCGAGGGAAAACCACAGATCCTTTGATCCACGCGACGGGAAGCGTGACATTGCTGCTACAGCCTGGAAAGAAAACGCACGTGCATGCCCCCACTCGAGACGAGGCCTGACTCCCCTGCGGAGACTCCAGAAGTACCCAAAGATCCATGTCAGCCCCTGAGAGGAATCCTCGTTTCCGGCCCTGACTCCACACAAGGTTTTTGGCCCCGGTATCGACGGGAGAGGAATCCCGCGAGGCCCCCTAGCAACTCGCATGGGGACTGGCCTCTCCTGAGGCCACCAGGGCGGGTCCCTGAGGTCCCCGTCGTAACTCGAGAACACCTGCCGAATCTCGAGAAAATCCAGGAAGTTCTCCCTTCCAGGCGAGATGAGGCCTATTTCCGATGAGGCGTCTGGAGACTAATGACACCTAACCTCTGGAACTTCGAAAGGGTCTTTCACACCCTTGCTGCAACTCAAGAAGTTCACTTCCATACCCGTCTCCACTCGAGAGGAAGCAGGATGGTCCCGCCCACATCCAGAGGAGCCCCGTTTCCCCCTCGTAGCTCGAGATGAGGGATCCTTTGCCTGCTTTCAACGGGAAAGAATTCCCGGCGTTCCCGTCGCATCTCAAGAGGAGGCACTCTCAACAGGAAAGGCGAGAGGAACTCCATGGTCGTACCACCATTCCAAGAGTCCCCCAGATGTCTCAGTCCATTCCAGAGGAAGCTCTTTGCCCTGCACTGGCTCATCTTTCACGCCGAGGATCGACTCACACCACGGTGGCACGTGGGACAGCCCTGTGGGAAAGCCTCGAGGGAAAGCCTCGAGGGAAAACCACAGATCCTTTGATCCACGCGACGGGAAGCGTGACATTGCTGCTACAGCCTGGAAGGAAAGTGCACGTGCATGCCCCCTCACGAGACGAGGCCTGTCTCCCCAGGCGAGACTCCAGAAGTACCCAAAGATCCATATCAGCCCCTGAGAGGAATCCTCGGTTCTGGCCCTGACTCCACACAAGGTTTTTGGCCCCGGTATCGACGGGAGAGGAATCCCGAGAGGCCCCCTAGCAACTCGCATGGTGACTGGCCACTCCTGAGGCCACCAGGGCGGGTCCCTGAGGTCCCCGTCGTAACTCGAGAACACCTGCCGCAACTCGAGAAAATCCAGGAAGTTCTCCCTTCCAGGCGAGATGAGGCCTATTTCCGATGAGGCGTCTGGAGACTAATGACACCTAACCTCTGGAACTTCGAAAGGGTCTTTCACACCCTTGCTGCAACTCAAGAAGTTCACCGCCATACCCGTCTCCACTCGAGAGGAAGCACGATGGTCCCGCCCACATCCAGAGGAGCCCCGTTTCCCCCTCGTAGCTCGAGATGAGGGATCCTTTGCCTGCTTTCAACGGGAAAGAATTCCCGGAGTTCCCGTCGCATCTCAAGAGGAGGCACTCTCAACAGGAAAGGCGAGAGGAACTCCATGGTCGTACCACCATTCCAAGAGTCCCCCAGATGTCTCAGTCCATTCCAGAGGAAGCTCTTTGCCCTGCACTGGCTCATCTTTCACGCCGAGGATCGACTCACACCACGGTGGCACGTGGGACAGCCCTGTGGGAAAGCCTCGAGGGAAAGCCTCGAGGGAAAACCACAGATCCTATGATCCACGCGACGGGAAGCGTGACATTGCTGCTACAGCCTGGAAGGAAAGCGCACGTGCATGCCCCCACTCGAGACGAGGCCTGACTCCACTGGGGAGTCTCCAGACGTACCCAAAGATCCATGTCAGCCCATGAGAGGAATCCTCGGTTACGGCCCTGACTCCACACAAGGTTGTTGGCCCCGGTATCGACGGGAGAGGAATCCCGAGAGGCCCCCTAGCAACTCGCATAGGGGCTGGCCTCTCCTGAGGCCACCAGGGCGGGTCCCTGAGGTCCCCGTCGTAACTCGAGAACACCTGCCGCAACTCGAGAAAATCCAGGAAGTTCTCCCTTCCAGGCGAGATGAGGCCTATTTCTGATGAGGCGTCTGGAGACTAATGACACCTAACCTCTGGAACTTCGAAAGGGTCTTTCACACCCTTGCTGCAACTCAAGAAGTTCACCGCCATACCCGTCTCCACTCGAGAGGAAGCACGATGGTCCCGCCCACATCCAGAGGAGCCCCGTTTTCCCCTCGTAGCTCGAGATGAGGGATCCTTTCCCTGGTTTCAAAGGGAAAGAGTTCCCGGCGTTCCCGTCGCATCTCAAGAGGAGGCACTCTCAACAGGAAAGGCGAGAGGAACTCCATGGTCGTACCACCATTCCAAGAGTCCCCCAGATATCTCAGTCCATTCCAGAGGAACCTCTTTGTCCTGCACTGGCTCATCTTTCACGCCGAGGATCGACTCACACCACGGTGGCACGTGGGACAGCCCTGTGGGAAAGCCTCGAGGGAAATCCACAGATCCTTTGATCCACGCGACGGGAAGCGTGACATTGCTGCTACAGCCTGGAAGGAAAGTGCACGTGCATGCCCCCACTCGAGACGAGGCCTGACTCCCCTGGGGAGACTCCAGAAGTACCCAAAGATCCATGTCAGCCCCTGAGAGGAATCCTCGGTTCCGGCCCTGACTCCATACAAGGTTTTTGGCCCCGGTATCGACGGGAGAGGAATCCCGAGAGGCCCCCTAGCACCTCGCATAGGGACTGGCCTCTCCTGAGGCCACCAGGGCGGGTTCCTGAGGTCCCCGTCGTAACTCGAGAACACCTGCCGCAACTCGAGAAAATCCAGGAAGTTCTCCCTTCCAGGCGAGATGAGGCCTATTTCCGATGAGGCGTCTGGAGACTAATGACACCTAACCTCTGGAACTTCGAAAGGGTCTTTCACACCCTTGCTGCAACTCAAGAAGTTCACCGCCATACCCGTCTCCACTCGAGAGGAAGCACGATGGTCCCGCCCACATCCAGAGGAGCCCCGTTTCCCCCTCGTAGCTCGAGATGAGGGATCCTTTGCCTGCTTTCAACGGGAAAGAATTCCCGGAGTTCCCGTCGCATCTCAAGAGGAGGCACTCTCAACAGGAAAGGCGAGAGGAACTCCATGGTCGTACCACCATTCCAAGAGTCCCCCAGATGTCTCAATCCATTCCAGAGGAAGCTCTTTGCCCTGCACTGGCTCATCTTTCACGCCGAGGATCGACTCACACCACGGTGGCACGTGGGACAGCCCTGTGGGAAAGCCTCGAGGGAAAGCCTCGAGGGAAAACCACAGATCCTATGATCCACGCGACGGGAAGCGTGACATTGCTGCTACAGCCTGGAAGGAAAGCGCACGTGCATGCCCCCACTCGAGACGAGGCCTGACTCCACTGGGGAGTTTCCAGACGTACCCAAAGATCCATGTCAGCCCATGAGAGGAATCCTCGGTTACGGCCCTGACTCCACACAAGGTTGTTGGCCCCGGTATCGACGGGAGAGGAATCCCGAGAGGCCCCCTAGCAACTCGCATATGGGCTGGCCTCTCCTGAGGCCACCAGGGAGGGTCCCTGAGGTCCCCGTCGTAACTCGAGAACACCTGCCGCAACTCGAGAAAATCCAGGAAGTTCTCCCTTCCAGGCGAGATGAGGCCTATTTCTGATGAGGCGTCTGGAGACTAATGACACCTAACCTCTAGAACTTCGAAAGGGTCTTTCACACCCTTGCTGCAACTCAAGAAGTTCACCGCCATACCCGTCTCCACTCGAGAGGAAGCACGATGGTCCCGCCCACATCCAGAGGAGCCCCGTTTTCCCCTCGTAGCTCGAGATGAGGGATCCTTTCCCTGGTTTCAAAGGGAAAGAGTTCCCGGCGTTCCCGTCGCATCTCAAGAGGAGGCACTCTCAACAGGAAAGGCGAGAGGAACTCCATGGTCGTACCACCATTCCAAGAGTCCCCCAGATATCTCAGTCCATTCCAGAGGAACCTCTTTGTCCTGCACTGGCTCATCTTTCACGCCGAGGATCGACTCACACCACGGTGGCACGTGGGACAGCCCTGTGGGAAAGCCTCGAGGGAAATCCACAGATCCTTTGATCCACGCGACAGGAAGCGTGACATTGCTGCTACAGCCTGGAAGGAAAGTGCACGTGCATGCCCCCACTCGAGACGAGGCCTGACTCCCCTGGGGAGACTCCAGAAGTACCCAAAGATCCATGTCAGCCCCTGAGAGGAATCCTCGGTTCCGGCCCTGACTCCATACAAGGTTTTTGGCCCCGGTATCGACGGGAGAGGAATCCCGAGAGGCCCCCTAGCACCTCGCATAGGGACTGGCCTCTCCTGAGGCCACCAGGGCGGGTTCCTGAGTTCCCCGTCGTAACTCGAGAACACCTGCCGCAACTCGAGAAAATCCAGGAAGTTCTCCCTTCCAGGCGAGATGAGGCCTATTTCCTATGAGGCGTCTGGAGACTAATGACACCTAACCTCTGGAACTTCGAAAGGGTCTTTCACACCCTTGCTGCAACTCAAGAAGTTCACCACCATACCCGTCTCCACTAGAGAGGAAGCACGATGGTCCCGCCCACATCCAGAGGAGCCCCGTTTCCCCCTCGTAGCTCGAGATGAGGGATCCTTTTCCTGCTTTCAACGGGAAAGAATTCCCGGCGTTCCCGTCGCATCTCAAGAGGAGGCACTCTCAACAGGAAAGGCGAGAGGAACTCCATGGTCGTACCACCATTCCAAGAGTCCCCCAGATGTCTCAGTCCATTCCAGAGGAACCTCTTTGCCCTGCACTGGCTCATCTTTCACGCCGAGGATCGACTCACACCACGGTGGCACGTGGGACAGCCCTGTGGGAAAGCCTCGAGGGAAAGCCTCGAGGGAAAACCACAGATCCTTTGATCCACGCGACGGGAAGCGTGACATTGCTGCTACAGCCTGAAAGGAAAGCGCACGTGCATGCCCCCACTCGAGACGAGGCCTGACTCCCCTGGGGGGACTCCAGAAGAACCCAAAGATCCATGTCAGCCCCTGAGAGGAATCCTCGGTTCCGGCCCTGACTCCATACAAAGTTTTAGGCCCCGGTATCGACGGGAGAGGAATCCCGAGAGGCCCCCTAGCAACTCGCATGGGGACTGGCCTCTCCTGAGGCCACCAGGGCGGGTCCCTGAGGTACCCGTCGTAACTCGAGAACACCTGCCGCATCTCGAGAAAATCCAGGAAGTTCTCCCTTCCAGGCGAGATGAGGCCTATTTCCGATGAGGCGTCTGGAGACTAATGACACCTAACCTCTGGAACTTCGAAAGGGTCTTTCACACCCTTGCTGCAACTCAAGAAGTTCACCGCCATACCCGTGTCCACTCGAGAGGAAGCATGATGGTCCCGCCCACATCCAAAGGAGCCCCGTTTCCCCCTCGGAGCTCGAGATGATGGATCCTTTCCCTGCTTTCAACGGGGAAGAATTCCCGGCGTTCCCGTCGCATCTCAAGAGGAGGCACTCTCAACAGGAAAGGCGAGAGGAACTCCATGGTCGTACCACCATTCCAAGAGTCCCCAGATGTCTCCGTCCATTCCAGAGGAACCTCTTTGCCCTGCACTGGCTCATCTATCACGCCGAGGATCGACTCACACCACGGTGGCACGTGGAACAGCCCTGTGGGAAAGCCTCGATGGAAAACCACAGATCCTTTGATCCATGCGACGGGAAGCGTGACATTGCTGCTACAGCCGGGAAGGAAAGCGCACGTGCATGCCCCCACTTGATTCGAGGCCTAACTCCTCTGGGGAGACTCCAGAAGTACCCAAAGATCCATGTCAGCCCCTGAGAGGAATCCTCGGTTCCAGCCCTGACTCCACACAAGCTTTTTGGCCCCGGTATCGACGGGAGAGGAATCCCGAGAGGCCCCCTAGCACCTCGCATGGGGACTGGCCTCTCCTGAGGCCACCAGGGCGGGTTCCTGAGGTCCCCGTCTTAACTCGAGAACACCTGCCGCAACTCGAGAAAATCCAGGAAGTTCTCCCTTCCAGGCGAGATGAGGCCTATTTCCGATGAGGCGTCTGGAGACTAATGACACCTAACCTCTGGAATTTCGAAAGGGTGTTTCACACCCTTGCTGCAACTCAAGAAGTTCACCGCCATACCCGTCTCCACTCGAGAGGAAGCACGATGGTCCCGCCCACATCCAGAGGAGCCCCGTTTCCCTCTCGGAGCTCGAGATGAGGGATCCTTTCCTGCTTTCAACGGGAAGGAATTCCCGGCGTTCCCGTCGCATCTCAAGAGGTGGCACTCTCAACAGGAAAGGCGAGAGGAACTCCATGGTCGTACCACCATACAAAGAGTCCCCCAGATGTCTCAGTCCATTCCAGAGGAACCTCTTTGCCCTGCACTGGCTCATCTTTCACGCCGAGGATCGACTCACACCACGGAGGCACGTGGGACAGCCCTGTGGGAAAGCCTCGAGGGAAAGCCTCGAGGGAAAACCACAGATCCTTTGATGCACGCGACGGGAAGCGTGACATTGCTGCTACAGCCTGGAAGGAAAGCGCACGTGCATGCCCCCACTCGAGACGAGGCCTGTCTCCCCTGGCGAGACTCCAGAAGTACCCTAATATCCATATAAGCCCCTGAGAGGAATCCTCGGTTCCGACCCTGACTCCATACAAAGCTTTTGGCCCCGGTATCGACGGGAGAGGAATCCCGAGAGGCCCCCTAGCAACTCGCATGGGGACTGGCCTCTCCTGAGGCCACCAGGGCGGGTCCCTGAGGTCCCCGTCGTAACTCGAGAACACCTGCCGCATCTCGAGAAAATCCAGGAAGTTCTCCCTTTCAGGCGAGATGAGGCCTATTTCCGATGAGGCGTCTGGAGACTAATGACACCTAACATCTGGAACTTCGAAAGGGTCTTTCACACCCTTGCTGCAACTCAAGAAGTTCACCGCCATACCCGTCTCCCTCGAGAGGAAGCACGATGGTCCCGCCCACATCCTGAGGAGCCCCGTTTCCCCCTCGTAGCTCGAGATGAGGGAACCTTTCCCTGCTTTAGACGGGAAAGAATTCCCGGCGTTCCCGTCGCATCTCAAGAGGAGGCACTCTCAACAGGAAAGGCGAGAGGAACTCCATGGTTGTACCACCATTCCAGGAGTCCCCCAGATGTCTCAGTCCATTCCAGAGGAACCGCTTTGCCCTACACTGGCTCATCTTTCACGCCGAGGATCGACTCACACCACGGTGGCACGTGGGACAGCCCTGTGGGAAAGCCTCGAGGGAAAGCCTCGAGGGAAAACCACAGATCCTTTGATCCACGCGACAGGAAGCGTGACATTGCTGCTACAGCCTGGAAGGAAAGCGCACGTGCATGCCCCCACTCGAGACGAGGCCTGACTCCCCTGGGGAGACTCCAGAAGTACCCAAAGATCCATGTCAGCCCCTGAGAGGAATCCTCGGTTCCGGCCCTGACTCCACACAAGGTTTTTGGCCCCGGTATCGACGGGAGAGGAATCCCGAGAGGCCCCCTAGCACATCGCATGGGGACTGGCCTCTCCTGAGGCCACCAGGGCGGGTCCCTGAGGTCCCCGTCGTAACTCGAGAACACCTGCCGCAACTCGAGAAAATCCAGGAAGTTCTCCCTTCCAGGCGAGATGAGGCCTATTTCCGATGAGGCGTCAGGAGACTAATGACACCTAACCTCTGGAACTTCGATAGGGTCTTTCACACCCTTGCTGCAACTCAAGAAGTTCACCGCCATACCCGTGTCCACTCGAGAGGAAGCACGATGGTCCCGCCCACATCCAGAGGAGCCCCGTTTCCACCTCGGAGCTCGAGATGAGGGATCCTTTCCCTGCTTTCAACGGGAAAGAATTCCCGGCGTTCCTGTCGCATCTCAAGAGGAGGCACTCTCAACAGGAAAGGGGAGAGGAACTCCATGGTCGTACCACCATTCCAAGAGTCCCCCAGATGTCTCAGTCCATTCCAGAGGAACCTCTTTGCCCTGCACTGGCTCATCTTTCACGCCGAGGATCGACTCACACCACGGTGGCACGTGGGACAGCCCTGTGGGAAAGTCTCGAGGGAAAACCACAGATCCTTTGATACACGCCA